>NC_140175.1:90608422-90780922 GCF_963971535.1 Notolepis coatsorum
AAATAACAATAAACTGACGTTGATTTAACCCTAACCAGGACCTGTAAAATATGGAAATGATGCTTGACCGCTTTCGCATGATGTACATGCCTGAAATACTATGTAAGACAGTTCAGACAGGTCAGTGTTATTCTGCACAATATCAACCATATTTTAAGACAGTCCAGTTTTAGTTCAGTCACATTTTGCATAATTTCAATCAATTTACACTTTCTCATCTATTATTCTAATATTCTTATTTCAATTAATTATTTAAATTCAGTAATTTATTCAGTTGTTGAGTCCACCATTCAGTTGCTGTGAGGAGTCCACACAGTCCACACAATCCCCCTTTGAGACTGTGAATCCCACAGTCTCAACACCAATCCCCCGCAGGCCATCAGGCAGAGAGCGCTCCTCGTCAGTCAGCCATCACCCCCCCCAGAGGACACTGCATCATACTGAATTCAGGCCGAAGTCCTGTTGCCGGCCCCTCCCCCTCAATCCGGCACCAGCCCTACATTTTCAGGCTACCATCGAGCGACAGCTCGTGACATCGGCGGGGTTGTATTTCCACCCCACCACCGGCGGAGAAGGGCCTCGGTACGGTTCTCAGCATGACCACAGCGTCCCCAAGGAAGTGGATGACAGCTGACCGTTCCCCATCGCGTCTCAGCCTCTCCCCAACCCGACAGCCTTTCAGATTCAAAGCACACAGAACACCACACAGCTTACTCAACAACCAGTACAATGCATCCAGACTTATTTATGAGAAAACCCATTGATTGAAATACATAAAAAATGCGTAAAGAACCACTCAACTTTCAGATACACAGTTGGGGCATATCAGCGTCATACTCCGTCACCATCACCCAAACTCACAAATGAAAAAGAGGATATAATCAGAGATACATAAAAAAAAAATGCAATGATTTCCAATGGTTGCAATCTCTATGCCGAAGGATCATTAGAAAATCAGACTAAAATTCACATAAACCAAATCAAAACAAAACACACATTGTCCCACATCAGAGTATACAATATTCCATGAGTAGACAATATTCTAATGAGTATATAATAAAAAGAAAAGAAAAAAAATATCTTGTCCCCATTCTCACAACCCTACCACGACCTCATAGAAACTTGCAGTTGGTTCCCCCACATCCTCATCCCCGGATGCCATCATGTCAGCAGAGTCCGGTGGCTCAGACACGGGGGACCCCAGCTGGACAGGAAAGAGACGGGGAGGAGAGCCGGCCGGTGCATCCTCCAAGGGCTCCTCATAGGCCGGTGCCTTGAGCACGGATCCTGCAGTTGCCTCGTGGGCATCCTCTCCATCCCCCAACAGGGCCTCCAACTCGTCCATACCATACATACCACCCTCTCCATCACCTACACACCCAGCCTCCCCTCCATTCACCATCATCTGGTACCCAGCATCCCCTCCATTTCTGTATTTACAGTGTAATTAGACAATAATATGCGAACAACTTGAAACACACTTGGATTCCATTCATACTAGTCTGCTCATTGGACACCGTGACAGTATTATTTATATAATTGTATTATATTTCCTGGTCAGAGTTGTTATTAGTTACACCATGAGAACGTTGAGGATTCTCTTCCCCTTGCAGTGTATGTAGTCTCTGTAACAAAACAACTTTGTTATGTATTTTGGTATCGTCTAATTACATCATGATTAAAGTGATGATGGAGATTATGATTTTTTAGAGTCGTGACCGACCAGACGGTCCACGTGGGGAACACCATAGAAACATGCAGTAATTGACTCCTCTATCACCACTCAGTCAAAAAATTCAAGGAAATATGAACCAAATTAAAACCATATATACGCTTCAACTAGCCCGAATCTGGGGATTAGTTCTCTGATTAGCCATTTAATCACTTCGGTTGCCTTCTCAGTCTTGGTGGGAATGGCCTCTACCCACCGGGAGAATGTGTCTACACACACTAACAGATACCTCTTCCCCTCCACCCGATGTTGCACTCCCATATCCGTAAAGTCTATGCAAATTTCTTTCCATGGTGCCGCCGGGGTGGGAAAACTACCGAGACCTGCTTTCAGTGCTGCCTTTGGGTTAAACTCACAGCATATCTCACATGATAACACAAAGTATTTACAAATATCCCTTAGGTGGGGGTGCCACCAGTGCTGGGAGATGAGGGTGTTAACCTTTGACCCTGCGCAGTGCCCTCTACTATGTGCTTCCTGACAGAGTAAGTTGAGTAGTCCAGCCGGAGCTACCACCTTCCCCTCATGGTTCCTATATATACCCTCCTGATCTCTGCTCGCTCCCTTCTCTAGCCACACCTGCTTCTCCATGGGAGCCGCACCCTGCTGAAGTTCTCTGATTCGCTCACTCGTTAGTTCTCTCCCTTCTGGAGTGTCCTGTTTTCCTTTAGTTGGTTTCTGGACCAATTGCTTCTGCACAGTGGGGTCTCGGTATCCAGCAACGCGTTTAGCCTCCATATCAGCAGCGTTGTTCCCCTTTGTGATATATCCCTCCCCCTTTTGGTGTCCCTTGCATTTCAGTACAGCCACCTCAGCAGGTGCGGTCAATGCTTCGTAGAGTTTAGTAAGCTGTGTCAGATGCTTAACAGGTTCCCCTGACGAGGTGACATACCCCTTCCTCCCCCAATGCGGCATGTCAACATGAATCGCATGTGTGGCATACGCAGAGTCCGTATGCAAGTTTACCCGTTTACCCTCAGCTGCTAAACATGCTTCTGTTATCCCCACTAGTTCAGCCAACTGGGCTGACGCGGTCTGGGGTATTATGCCCGATGTCACTGTGGAGTATCCCCCATCCATTCCCAGTTCTACCACAGCATAGGATGAGATAAGTGCACCAGTGGGGCCATGATGACTGTGTCCGTCGCTAAACAGTGTCATGTCTGGTGAGTCGAGTGGGAGGTCAGACAGTGACTCATGCAGCTTCATCTCTTGTCGCGTTCGTTCAATACAGCAGTGGGTGTCTGCTCTGCATTCATGATCCTGTTCAGTTTCCATTTGCTCAGCCATGTTAACCCTATCTGTGCTGAAGTGTACATGGGTCATCCCTAAAATGCGCTTTAGGTTTTCCGTCCTATGGCTTGATAGTGTAAACGCACTAGCGTCTAAATATGCCTTGACACCATGCCCTGTATGTACAATGGTCTGATTGTCCATTGTGATGTGTGATGTCTTTTGTAAAGCCTTACCTATGGCTGCAATGTTACGAGTGCATGATGGATGACCCATCTCTATTTTATCTAGTCTAGTACTATAATACATCAGCACCTGTCGCCCCTTCTCTGTCTTCTGGTACAGGACTGAGTTACAGATCCCGCCCGTTTCGGAGACATCTAGATGAAAAGGTTCGGAGTAGTCAGGTGTGTGGAGAGAGCATGCTTCGGACATGGCTGTTTTAATCTCTATGAAGGCCCTCTCTGCCTCTCCGGTCCAGATCAATGGGGCTTTATAGTCTCGATATCCTGCCTCCGTCATCATCTGTCTCATAGGAGTCACATAATCAGCAAAGTTTGCTATGAAGTTCTTACTATACGTCACTAGTCCTAGAAACTTCATCATTTCTCGTACCGTGGTTGGTTTTGAGTAGTGCAGGATGTCATGTCTAGTGCTATTAGTCATCTCAGCGCCGTCTTGGCTGATTACCTTCTGGAGGAATACAACCTGTGGGCGTCCTACTTGGAGTTTTTCTCGAGACACCTTGTATCCATAGTGGGCTAAGGAGGCTAACACAGCCTGTGTCGCCGTCATGATATCAGCAGAGGTTTCAGCCGAGATCAAAATGTCGTCCACGTATTGGTAAATGGTAACGCCCTCCGGCAACTTAATGCCTTGAAGGTGTGTCTTCAATACATGATTAAAAATAGAAGGAGAGTCTATATATCCCTGGGGCAACCGGGAGTATGTGTATTGTTGCCCCTTGTAGGTGAATGCAAATAGTTCTTGACTCTCATCATCTATGGGGATACTGAAGAAGGCATTAGCAAGGTCAATACAGGTGAACCATATCTGTTCAGGTCTTTTTGCATTCAATATGGTGTATGGGTTTGGTGTATCATACTTAGTGGTCTCGACCACCTTATTGATTGGCCTGAGGTCCTGGATCATTCTATAATCCTTTTTACCTGGTTTGGGAACTGGATTTATAGCGGTGTTCCAGCGAGACCGGGTGGGGTGTATTACACCATCACTACTCACACTGATGTGGTTTCTCTCCCAAACATAACCTTTGTGAACCTATTTAGTTTGTCCTTAGTTGCTGGTTTGGTAAATACATCAGCCACCATTTGATCTGTGGGACAGTATCGCAAACAGATCTGTCCATTTAGTACTGTAGATCTGATAAAATGGTACTTTATGTCTATGTGTTTGCATCTTTGTCTGCAGACTGGGTTCTTAGCTAATGCTATGGTTCCCTGATTGTCCTCATGGACAATGGGTGGTGCATACTTACATGCATCCATATGTGTCAGCAGTTGTACCAGGTGTAAACACTCTTGGGTGGTTGCAGCTAGTGCCATGTACTCTGCTTCACATGTGGACAATGCCACCGTCTGTTGCTTTTTGGTCTTCCATGAGACCAATGGACCAGTCTCATGTAGACTAACACAGTGCCCTGTTGTGCTGCGTCGGTCTGTGACATCTGCTGCCCAGTCCGAATCACTGTAAGCCTGTAACCTCAAATCAGAATTACACTTCTTGTAACACAACATTTTATCACTGGTGCCCTTTAAGAACCTCAATACATGTTTGACAGTAGCCCAATGTTCCTCAGTTGGTTTGTTAAAATACTGAGACAGTTTACTCACTATGAAACACAGATCTGGCCTAGTACACATAGTAAGATAGATTAGGCTACCGACCACCTCTCTGTACCGGGTGACATTGTTCATTATTCCTGCCCCTTCAGTGTAATCGAGTGCCCGCTCACATGGTGTTGATCTGGGTTTACAGTCCTGCATGTCAAACCTCTCTAGCATGTTCTTTACACATTGTTTCTGTGACATTGTCACACATCCATCGCACTGTTCAAAGTCGATTCCTAGGAAGTGTGTCAATCTGCCCATATCCTTCATCTAAAATTTCTTTGTGAGCATCTCTTTTACAGCCTTCATTGCATTCTCATTACTGGCTTCCCTCCCGCTGACTCTGCCAATGGACCTATCTCAAACCCTGCCCTCTTTTCTTGATCCTCCAATCACAGCTGTCGTTTACCTCGGACTTCGTAAGCGACAGCTGTGATTGGAGGATCAAGAAAAGGGGCAGGGTTTGAGATAGGTCTATTGTGTCAGTATGACGACCGGCCAAGCCGGGGGCACCGCTGACAGCCGGATTCGATACCAGTGTCTCTGCGGTGGTAGACAGACGCTTAGTCCGCTGTGCTACCCAGCCGCTACCTGTGCTTCTATTTTGACTGTGCATTTTATATTGTATTTTTCTGTTGTATTTTTATTGATATATGTGTAGTACTGTTTGCAGAACTATTACTGTTTGTGTAAATTGTGCACCTTGTGTTGTATTTTTATTAGTATTGTATTTACAGTACTTTTGTACCTTGTATTGTGCAGCACTTTGGTCAACCTTAGGTTGTTTTAAATGTGCTATATAAATACATCTGACCTTGACCTAGACAGCTACCTGAAACACAAGATAGAATAATATAAGAATTGCAGTAAAAGTATTTTTCAGGCTCTGTAACCCCCCCCCCCCCCCCCCCCCCTCCTCTGAAACTGCATAGTGCACCTCTAAAATATAAAAGGTGTCGAAACGGACGCGCTACAGACGTCTCTGCCTGTGCTGCAGGTTTCACTTCCTCACACCGCTTGTCATATGTATGTATGCCAGATGACATCACTGGTGGCCATATTCAAACTAATTTACTCTCAATAACTAAATACGTGTGTGCAAAACGTTTTTTGAATGTGTGTGAGATTATGTGCAAAATAAATCTGTGTTTTTGGTGAAGTGCCCCTTTAAATCACGAGAAGCAATGGATGTAGATGTGCTGGCCTTTTTTAGGGGGCAGGGGGTACTAGGCTTACTTTTTGGTTCACCGTGCCTACAATTATTTTGTCTTAACCCTTTCACTACCACACTACAGAAGGTTGACCCTTTCACTACCACACTACAGAAGGTTGACGCTACAGAGGGTTGACCTTTTCACTATCACACTACAGACCTTCTGTAGTGTGGTAGTGAAAGGGTTAACCCTTTGTCATGTGACAGTGAAAGGGTTAACCTTCTGTATTGTCACAGTGAAAGGGTTAACCCTTTGGTGGTGTGGTAGTGAAAGGGTTAAGTTATGATAACATGAGATACAATAATCCTAAGAATTACAGTAAACATCTTTCGCAGGCTCCGCAAACACCCCCCCCCCCCCCCCCCCCTCCTCTGAAGTGCACCTTTAACCTTCTGTAGTGTGGTAGTGAAAGGGTTAACCTTCTGTAGTGTGGTAGTGCAAGGGTTAACCTTCTGTAGTGTGGTAGTGAAAGGGTTCAAATAGAAAAAAGTGTCAAAACAGACGTGCCACAGGAGTTTCACTTCCCCACGCTGCTCGTCACATGTCGTTAACCACAAAATATCGCTTACCGTTCCAAAGCCTTTTGGGGTCATGTTCCATTTCCAGCTTTGTGGACACATTGTTGAGGATTAGCGCGCGGAGAGGCCCGTGTGTACGTGAGTCACCACGTCTGGTGCGGTTGGTTGTGCGTGTAAACAGATCCCTGTGGGCACTGTTCGCTTTGCTCTACTTCTCACAGAAGAGCACTGGGAGGGCGTGTGTAGGTAGTACATACTGTATACTGTGCTGTAGGTCAGTGACTGATGCTGTGGAGGAGTGAGTATTCATAAAGTCATAGTTCACAGGAGCTACCGTTCTTCCATCAGGACCGACCAGCATGCAGACGTGCTAACATGCCGTGATGTGCGAACGATTAATTGAAATCCTGACTTTGTTCCGATGTTGCTCGGTGGGTGCTACTATATGGGTCGCTTTGGTGGGTGTTGTCGTTGCAACAAGAAAACTGTCGATATTTTTTATTTGAAATCTTTATTTCGAACATGTAAATACAAACAATATAAAACAAAAACAAAAATAAATAAATAAATAAACAAACAAAAACAAAACAAAAAAAGAGAACATAACTCAATTTACATGTTCGAAAAGGAGCAGGAAGAAGTATACACTTACTTAATCCTACCCCTTTTCCACTACTCAAAAATTTTAAACCTTACAAAACAAATATATATAACTTATATGCAAAACATACAAAAATATATATGTAAAACATGAAAGAAATAAAATAAAAATGTAAACACCCGTGAATGTCAAATCCCTTCCTCATCCCTGTACCTCGTGAAAATGATTTCTTTATAATTCAGTTTGAATTGTCTCATGTTTGGACATTGCTTTAGCACAACATTCAGACTGTTCCACAGTTTCACTCCACATATGGAAATGCAGTATCTTCTCCTGATAGTACGTACACTAAGAACTTTTAAATTGAGTTCACCCCTCAGATTATAACCCCCCTCTCTTTCAAAGAACAGTTCAATATGGAGAAGGTAAATCCAAGCAAAATAAACATATTAATTTTGCTTTGACTGGAGGTCTTAGATTTCATGTTTGCCATGGAACATTTGGCTTCCTTCTGTCACGGGTGCTAATTGCATTTCAGATCTGTTTTTGTCAGATATGTATCCCTGTCTCTGTGCAAACATAAGCAGACCAGGCGATCAGGGTTTGGAAGCTGTCATTAGGCTATGTGAATGTAAACTACAGTTCAAATGCTCACAATGAGGGGAATCAGCCTCCGTGTAGCACTGGGGGATCAAGACGTGGGCTGAATCTTGGATAAACATTGTGCGGAACTTGAGAGCAGTTTCTGAGGGTGGTGCATGCAACTGAATTGGAGGCTTAAGGCTGACATTTGCAGCCAATGTTTGGTTTGTCCTCCGTTTGCCTTCCTTTGGCAAAAGGTTGGAGATTATTTTGTAATCCTTCTGGTGCCTTTATGTCATGTTTGCGAGGGTGAGGTGCATTCTACAGTACGTGACCTTTACTTCCTGCACAGGGATTCTAAAACAGAGCCGTTACATCATGGCACGCGCAGCAAGGTACTTCCTGGCAGCTATTTGCGACGTACAAAAACATCAACCGTTTTTATGTTGAAGAGAAGGAACACCTCTAAAACACACACACACACACACAACACACACACACACACACACACACACACACACACACACACACACACACACACACACACACACACACACACACACACACACACACACACACACACACACACACACACACACACACACACACACACACACACACACACACACACACACACACACACACACACACACATACACAGACAGACAGACAGACAGACAGACAGACAGACAGACAGACAGACAGACAGACAGACAGACAGACAGACAGACAGACAGACAGACAGACAGACAGACAGACAGACAGACAGACAGACAGACAGACAGACAGAGACACACACACACACACACACACACACACACACACACACACACACACACACACACACACACACACACACGGACAGAGGAGGGAGGGGGGGGGGGGGGGGGGGGGGGGTGTAAACCTGGCCATGACCTTCTGCTGGCCATTTCTGACTGTACATGTACCAATGGAACAGATCCTAGCAGCACAAGTTTACATTACTTTCTAAATAATTTACTGCTCCAAATCGAATCAAGGCCACTTGGGGTTGTGTGTGTGTGTGTGTGTGTGTGTGTGTGTGTGTGTGTGTGTGTGTGTGTGTGTGTGTGTGTGTGTGTGTGTGTGTGTGTGTGTGTGTGTGTGTGTGTGTGTGTGTGTGTGTGTGTGTGTGTGTGTGTGTGTGTGTGTGTGTGTGTGTGTGTGTGTGTGTGTGTGTGTGTGTGTGTGTGTGTCCACATACGTGTGTTTGTAGTACACACACAAAGTTATGGATCGATATGGGGGTTCTGTGTGATTTATGAGCCCCATACCCTGTCAGCCTGCTAGCCGTACCCAGGCATTACTCATCTGGCTTGGCTAAGTTCACACTCTACGCCTGCACGTCACAGCCTGCTAAACACCTCTGACCAAGAGGGACAGAATCTGTACCAAATCCGGACACCCACGACCAAATTAGTATGAATAAGAAGTGCAGCTATAACTTTGAATTGGATGTGTACAGACTCGAGTATCACAAATAACCAAAAATTAAGCTTGTCTGGATATTTATGAGTTATGCAGTGATGTAATTATATAGAAAAGTAAACAGATTATCTTGTCTGTGTAAGAAATCCATACATTTATGGTTAATTTCCATGGACACAGTGAACAAGAATTGGGGGAACAATAATATAATATATTTAATATGTTAACCCTTTCACTACCACACTACAGAAGGTTAATCTTTCACTACCACACTACAGACGGTTAACCCTTTGGTAGTGTGGTAGTGAAAGGGTTAAGGGAAAATAATATGAGTAAAGGTAGCACCGGTTAGTTAGTTTACTTCCTGTTTGGGCAGAGCTCATCGTCCAACCAAGAGAATGGGCTACGTGGAGGCCCTGCTTGGTGTAATAAAGATCCATATTGTAGCTACCACCTTCATCATTGACTTACTGTACACACCCAATAGAATGCTGACCAATTACATTGCTTACAGCTACTAGTGACATGCCGTTCGCGAATGATCCAATTCTTTTAAATGGCTCTTTGGTACGAACGAAAGGGAACTGAGTCATACTTGGTGAGAGCCGTTCTGCAACATTCTATCATTCACTTCAATCTCACAAAGTTTATTTTTAATCCGACATTGCAACCATTGCAACAAGCATGATTTCCTTTACAATCTAATTTCCCCTTCTGCCTTCTATAACGCAAAACGGATGTGTTTTTTATTTGTTACCGTAAAAACAGATTGGGGATGTTCTCGGGGACAGGATATGGTCGAGGACAGATGACTTAATTCAGGGACTGTCCCTGAAAATCGGGGATGTCTTGTGTCCTTAATATAGGCCTTCAAACTATATTAAAACTTTGGTGGACACTTAATATCACACTCATGTTGGATATCATACATACAATGTATCATACATTTGAATGAATTGAGGCTTCGTTTTCAGGGGCTTTAAGTATCTAAGTGTGAATCTGATCCAAATCTCATCCTATCATTATCCTAGTGATTATTCCGTGGATAACCAAATATTTTTATTTAAGACTAATAAACCAATTAACCACCGAACCACCAAAAGAACGATAAAAGGAACGGAGCCAAAAGATCCGGGTCCCTCCAAAGAGCCGTAACTCCCATCACCAGCAGATACATGTTAAAGGACACAGTGTTATAGGCCTGTCCCCGACAGGATTTGTATAGTCGACTTTGATTGGCCAAAATGAGCCGATAGTCGACTGTATAATTTTATTTGGGCTGTGGGGGGTGCTTAATCGACTGAAAACTTCTTGTCCTCTGCGAAAGCATGCATTTGGTCCACTGATGGATACATCTTGATATTTGTCTAGTCATTAGACGGTTGAAATCCTCTTTAAGTGCCTCTGTGCACGTTTTCTTAGGCAGTTAGCCTTGCTGGTATGCGCGCCATTAGCATTAGCCACGCTTCTAGGCCTCTTTGCTTTTGTAAAGAATGATAAAAAAATATATAAATATATATATATTATACTTTGCATTTTTAATGCATTTTTGCATTCAACTAAGAGGTTGGCAGCCGACTACGGCTCCTTTCGATCGATTAGTCGACTAGTGTAGGTCAGCCCTACTGTGTTGTATGCATGTGTAGCGTTGCTGCACGAGTCATTCACATGTCTTATTTGTTCTGTAGTAATATTCCTTACCATTCTGTAGTCATTCATTGACGATTTTAGTTTCTACATGCAGGATGTAAAGTGTTACAAACACCAAACTGTTATTTGTGCCTAATGTGAGCCACCCATCAACGGTTGCCAGGATGCCACGATGTCTAACATAGGTGACCTGCACCAATACAACACACATTTTAATTCTTACTTGATTTGTGGAGCAGAACACCCCTTCACGCCCTTCCACAAAAAGGCTGACACATGCAACAAGGTGCATCAGTGGCCAATTATGTATTCAATTTTGTCATTATGCCAATTCCAAACCCTGGCCGTTGCACTGCTGTCGGTCTGGGGAGGGTGTAAACTACCACACGCCTCCTCCAGTTCATGTGGAGTTGCCAGCTGCTTCTTTTCACCTGACCGCAAGGAGTTTCACTGGGAGAACGTAACGTGCGCAGAGGTTCACGCTACTGTATCTTGGGGCAAGGACTGAGAATAGGCGGCTTCTCCTTGATGACCCTCCCGGAGCTCCAACAAGCAGCTTACTTGTCAGTTGTCACTGTCCAGAGGCGCTTCTTCTGGCGCTTCTTCTTCTAACTAAAGATGATGGACAATAAGATTTAGCCGCCTTTTCTCAGTCCTTGCCCCACAATGGTGGAACAAACTACCCACCCCAGTTAGGACAGCAGAAACTCATCCAATCGTTCGCCGTCGACTAAAGACGCACTTCTTCAACCATTATCTGAAATTAAAAAAATAAAAACAACTCTAACCCTAACTAACCTTACTGTCATGCACTTGTCCTAATATACTAACCTACACTGTAGCACTCAACACTTTGATGAACATTGTTGCTCAGCTGATAGAGTTGTGCCCTTCCTGATGACTTGACGTACAGAACTTGTAAGTCGCTTTGGATAAAAGCGTCAACGAAATGACTAAATGTAAATGTAAGTCGATCTGCACTTTCTCTGCAGAGCTATAGTCACTTTTCTGCACCTACTCCCCAAACTCTGCATGCGCAGGTTGGCCAGGGAGTCTCTCTGGATTTTCCAGACACACTCCCTGGGCAATCTGCGCATGCAGAGTTTGGGGAGTAGGTGCAGAAAAGTGACTATAGCTCGGCCGACTTGGGATTTGTCTCTCCGTGTTCAGGAGACTCATGCGTATACAAAAGTCTATTGGATCATGTCTCCAGCACCCCCACAGCCGCAGTTACAACCGCTTACGTCAAGGCTCTCATCCACATTCATTCATTGTATCCCCCATGAGCTGAAAATACCGGATGTGTTACAGTGGTCTATACGGATGAACAGTATTTGCAGACAACATAGTCTTGCAGGCCCGCTGAAATGATGACCACCAAATATCACTCTCCTTCAACACAGTGGTTTGTTGTTGAGTCTACACAGGCTACACAGGCTACACAGTCCACATTCCACACACATCCCTCTTTCCCGCTTGGTTTACCCAACATGCGTCACTTGGGTAATCATCCTCACCATTGCTCCTCTGCAGCGTTGAACCCAGGACACACTTCACCATGAAACTGATCTGTGATCTGCACCTTTGTTCGCACCTTTGTTTATACTTTGTCTGCACTTTTGTTCACACTGTTTATTTTTCTCATATTCTTATATTCAGATCAAATTGTATTGCCTATATTTATGTCTTTCTACTATTACCCTGCCCATACCTGTACCTCCCCTCCCCCCTCCCCATGCTGCTATGACGCCCGAATTTCCCCCAAGTGGATCAATAAAGGAACATCTTCAACCAGACTGAACACCACTGAGAATGAGATTAAGACCCAAGCAGCCAGACTGAACACCACTGAGAATGAGATTAAAACCCAAGCAGCCAGACTGAACACCACTGAGAATGAGATTAAGACCCAAGCAGCCAGACTGAACACCACTGAGAATGAGATTAAAACCCAAGCAGCCAGACTGAACACCACTGAGAATGAGATTAAAACCCAAGCAGCCAGACTGAACTCCACTGAGAATGACATTAAAACCCAAGCAGCCAGACTGAACACCACTGAGAATGAGATTAAAACCCAAGCAGCCAGACTGAACACCACTGAGAATGAGATTAAAACCCAAGCAGCCAGACTGAACTCCACTGAGAATGACATTAAAACCCAAGCAGCCAGACTGAACACCACTGAGAATGAGATTAAAACCCAAGCAGCCAGACTGAACTCCACTGAGAATGAGATTAAAACCCAAGCAGCCAGACTGAACACCACTGAGAATGAGATTAAAACCCAAGCAGCCAGACTGAACACCACTGAGAAGTGAGAATGAGATTAAAACCCAAGCAGCCAGACTGAACACCACTGAGAATGAGATTAAAACCCAAGCAGCCAGACTGAACACCACTGAGAATGAGATTAAAACCCAAGCAGCCAGACTGAACACCACTGAGAATGAGATTAATTAAAACCCAAGCAGCCAGACTGAACACCACTGAGCCAAGTGAAGGAACTGAAGATGCAGAATGCTGACCAAACGGCTGCACACCCTTTGACACCAGACTGAGCCAGAGTGCCAGTGACAGCCAGGTGCGGAGCAGCAGCTGATAAGAGATCATTCAGGCCAAGCAACCCATCGTTCAGCCCTGGAGACGAGACTGACAGCGAGTGAGACAGAGGATTTAGCCCGAGTGTCTGTTGTTGATGAAGACTAGATTGAGCACCATGAGAGCGGAGGAGCTGAAGACAGAAAATGCAAACAGATTAATGAAACTGGACTTTTGAAGAGGAAGAAGTCTTTCTTTCTTTTTTGCTACATCGTCATGCAGCGTATACACACACAATAATGCAAGATGGGTGACACATAGGACACACACACATACACACATGCATTTTTTTGGGTTGCAGTTGAAATGTCCTCTCTGCGCTTGACCCATCCCGTCGTCCTTGCCCCCAAAGGGGTTGCGGCGTGGGGCCACACCTGGGGATCAATCCAAGTGCTCCTGTCCGTCTTCATCAGGGATGCGACAGCGTTAGCTATCGGTTCTGCATAGGGGTGTAAATATTTGACCCCACAACGATTCGATTCGATTACGATTCTTCAGGCAACAATTCAATGCATCATGAAATCTCTTAATTTGACCACGATTCGATGCGATTCAATACATTTTCGATCAGTTAATTCCCCCCAAAAAAGATGATACACAAATGTGGCTGGGGGAACTGATTCACTCAGCATGATTGGACTATAGGTAAACAATTATAAATAAATAATATAATAATAATAATACAATTTTAAAAGAAATTATAATAGATTCTAACATTTTCAAATCGATGCAGTTGAATCGTCACCTTAGGATCGATGCATCGATGCATTGTTACACCCCTAGTTCTGCATGTTTTTTCATCTTTTTTTTTTAAGGGGGAAACCCTTGCGAGCACGGGGAGAACATGCAAACTCCACACAGAAAGGCCAGAAAGGAAACATTTACATTTAGTCATTTAGCTGACGCTTTTATCCAAAGCGACTTACAAGTTCTGTACGATAAGTCATCAGGAAGGGCACAACTCTATCAGCTGAGTAACAATGTTCATCAAAGTGTTGAGTGCTACAGTGTAGGTTAGTATTAGGACAAGTTCATGATTATAAGGTTAGTTAGGGTTAGATTTTTTGGATAATGGATAATGGAAACGTAGCCTTCTCTGTTTGTCTGATGGATGATGGGTATGTAGGACCCTACCATTATGACTAGGGCTGTCAGTTTATCGCGTTAATTAGATTAATTAATTACACAGCAAATTATGAAAATTAACCCAAAATTAATAAAAAATAAATAAAAAAAAGTATTCTTTTAAATTTAAATATTTTTTAATCTCATTCATTCCATAAGAACGTAGAATACACATTTACAGATTTTTTTTTTAAGGTATCTGATTCTAGGGACATCTATGGATCTCAGGGAATGTATTCCCAGTGTCAGAAAAACTGTGTCTGTTACTAGGCTTGAGTAAATTGTAATGAACCAAATGAGAATATAAATTACATTATCTTTGACTGTGAATAACACCATGCTAAAATTGACCAGACCTGGAAAATCTAAGCAAATTAATAAATGGAAGATGATTAAACAGAAGGTTTTGTAGATACAGTACTGAATTCTGCCATCCGGACACATGCCATTTGAAATATGATTATAGAATATAGAATATCAGGCCTAAAATGGTTATGTGATTAAAATGCGATTAATTAGATTAATTCATTACAAATCCTGTAATTAATTTGATTCATTTTTTTAATCGCCTGACAGCACTAATTATGACACCACATTCAACTCAAGTGTCCACACCAACATTGACCAGGCTTACAACCGACACACAGGGGTCTTCACTGCACAAGTCAAAGGGGTATATTATCTCAGGTTCAGTGCTGCTAACAATAAGGGTAACAATTATATGGGTATAATTATTACCCATGGCTTTGTTTATGTGGAATATACCCGTGCATGACACACACAGGCATGCACGCGCACGCACACACCCATCACACACACACACACACGCACGCACGCACGCACACACGCACACACACACACACACACACACACACACACACACACACACACACACACACACACACACACACACACACACACACACACACACACACACACACACACACACACACACACACACACACACACACACTCAGTACAATGAAATACATTAAACTAAATTTAACACACTTTTAAAGATGATGGCCTCTATTATACTAAGCAATTATAAGCAATATAGCTCATGACAGGCCATGGTGTATGGTTATTCTATCACAGCTAAGGGGCGTATTTCGGTAGATGCAAAGCGGAGGGCTGACAGCCCCTTAGACACTATGATATGATAATCATATGCCACGGCCTGAAGTGAGCTATTGCATTTATAAAATGGTTACCAAGTAGGCTATAGCAATATGAAAGTAAGACACACTAGTTTGTATTAGTCCAAATAAAATGCAGGCAACCCTCCTGGCTGCCTGCACTGCACAGTTGCTCTGCGACATACACATTAACTAGCTGGCATTCTCTTTTCATCCCAGGCAAGTGTTATATTGAGTTCATTATTTGGCCTTTCTGAGGAAGCAGAAGCGAAACGCCTTGTGCAATAAATAATAAATAAAACCAGTCCTGAGGAGTGTGCGGTCCCTTCTTTCTTTTGAAGGTATTCTACTTTTAGTTTTATATATATATATATAGAACGGTTAACTATTTAACGTATCACTATGGAACAGAACGGTTAACTATTTAACGTATCACTATGGAACAGAAAGGTTAACTATTTAACGTAATTGGTTATGCATATCTGGCTGGTATGTGCCTTCTCTGATCCATGTGTAAATAGTTATCTACAGTCTGCCTACCACTTATCACACAGCCTAAAATAGAGAGCATGTGAACAACATTATCTACACGTCTATGACCTGCTAAAGAGAGAAATAACAGACTGTATTCATTTACTTTTTAATTTAAATAAAATTGCTCTCTGCCCTGCTACAGTGTCAGAGCACCATGTACATTGGAATATTGACGAAACCTTACTTGGTCCCAAGAAGAGGGTCTCGTGTATTATTGGGTTAGGACATGCTTCAAGTAGTCGCTTTACCCTACCTCTGCCTAGAATGCTCTAAAGAAAACTGCAATAGAACCATAACATATTGGAATAGGATCCCATTACATATCATACGGACGGAAAACAAGGACAGTTTCAAAAAGAAACTTAAAGGAGCCATAATCTGGAAGGAAATCAATATATGTCATGCATGAGTGTTATCCAAACGTCTTCTGTTTACCCTTTTTTTTTATGGTATGGTGAAATGGATGGACATTTTGTTTTATTTTCTATTGATTATGTATGTGATATATGACTGATTTACACTGAATGTTTCATATTTGTATGTGTATATCTGTGAGGACCCCAGGAAGAATAGTCAACATGTTGATGATGACTAATGGAGATCCTAATAAACATCAACATAAATGAAAATGCAGCTTTGACAAGTTCTGAGCAAACTTGGGGGATGTTGAGTTCAAGTTCAACATCTTTTAGTAATAAATAGATAAAATATGGTATAATGTTAAAACGTTTTTAAAGTGTCTAAAGTTAATGTTACCCTCCTTCAAGTAAATTCTTGAACTTGAACTTCATCGGTTTGTGATAGATTATTAGTTACTGGGTATTTCAAAGTACTTCATATTTGGTACCATCTTGAAGCTAACAACTATGGCTTTTCAATGATATAAATTATGTGTATGATTATCATCATTATTATTGCATTATTATTCATATGTAGTTGAACTTGAACTTGAAGATAAAAATGAATTTTCAACCCCTTTACTCACATTGGATTAGAAGAATTATAGTGGATGGAATGTAGACACTCTTGGGGGAAATATAGAACAGCTGACAGATTAGAAATAGCATCTATTGTTCAAAAGTTATGAATGAATGAAACTAAATATCACACAAATAATTGATAATTCTTTAGACCCAGATTTATTTTTAATTCTTTTTTTACGGTTACATATTATTTATGTAATAATTTTATGTGTGTGTTAAAAATTTTATTCAAAATGACCCCGTTCTCTTCCTCGAGCCTTTTCTTCCACCATGCCTCTCTGCCTCTCTACAAGCCTCTTCTCTGGGTAAACAAGGGTGGGAGGGGGCTATGGTTCATGGGCTAGCTCAACGTTAGCTACGAGCCAGCTACGAGGAGGCCGCAGCTAGCCTCTGAGCTAGCTGGGCTAATGAATGCTTGCCGGCTGAAAGCTTAATCTCTGGGCATGTGGGCCGCACCGACCCGGTCCCACTCATCGTCCGGTCTGGGCTGATGAAATGAAATGAAATGTATTATATATAGAATATAATATGACCCAGTAATGAATAAACTAATAACAGCAATGTGGCTATTTGAAAACATTGCATACGCTAAATAAAATACGGCAATGATCCCTCGGGCACGAGCGTTGGCGAGCAGGGGACTAGCCCACACGACATAGATGAGCCTTTTTTCCTGGCTATTTTTCCACTTGCCTCGCTGCTTTAGAAACATGCTTTTGGAGCGAAAAATATTACCAAAATCTCAGCAAAAACATCTCACAAACACTATAAACTACCAGAAACTGTGGCTGGGTGGCGTAGCGGAGATTGCGCTCGTCACCAATGCAAGAGACTCCGGTCTCGACTCCCCGAGTCGGCATTGCCTGCGGCTTGGGCCAGTCGTCATACTATCTCAATTGACAGAGGTAGCGGGTGGAAAGTCGATGGGTGGGGATTGGACGTTGTGGACAGCGACTCCTACAGGTCGGTTGGGTGACGCCTGTACAGCAGAGACAGGAAGTATCGGGGGCAGCGTGAGCCTCCCACGTGATGCAAGGCTTCTATCTTCACTACAGCCGACCAGTGGGAGGCATAGTCTAGCAACGTTCAAGACAGGGGAGGGGAGAATCTTTCCTGTGACAAAATGGCATCCAATGTAATAAAAAAAGTCAACCAACGAACGCGATTCTTGTACCGGATCTCCTCTCTGGTAAACAAGAATACCCTGAAGACTCTAGCAGGAGCACTCATTCAAGGGTACTACGACTATGCTTGCACCTCATGGTACCAAAGCACCTCAAAGGCACTAAAAAACAAATTACAAACATCTCAAAACAAGCTAGTCAGACTACTGCTTGACCTGACTCCTAGAACCCACCTCACCCCTGCCCACTTTGACAACCTAGGGTGGCTTAGAGTAGACGACAGAGTACAGCAACTTGCAATGGGCCTGGTCTACAAGATACACTACGCGACCAAGGTACCCATGTACATGTCAAAATACTTCCCAAAGGTCAGTGAATACCACGATCACAACACCAGAGGGAGCTCCACAAATCATGTAAAACCCAGATTCGGCTCAAACAAGGGACTAAACACGTTTCGCAATTATGCCACATCAATGTGGAACGCCCTACCCAAAGCTGTAAAGGAATGTGAATCACTACCCACTTTCAAAAACACTCTCAAAAAACACCTACGTGAGACTGCAATTCGAAACTGGCCCCTACAAATGTCCTAATCTAGTTGTACAGTAAATGACCAAGTAAGGCTTTGTCAGTATTCCAATGTACAGTGTAAAATGTGTGTGTGTCCCCTACCCAACCCCCCCCCCCCCCCACCTCCAATGTACAGCCCTCACCCAACCCACCCAACCCCACCCCACCCACCCAACCTCCTCCAATGTACAGTTTCTACGCCAAATGTATATACACTCTTTTTCTGGACACTTTTGTATCACAAACAGTACTGTATTTGCAAATCTGATATGTCATAAATGTATAGATGTAGCAGTACTGTCTATCTGTATGTCATGTATGTCATATATGTTATGATGAATTGAAAATGGGGGACCCTGATGTAAACAAGACGAAAGTCTTTCTCTGGTCTGCATCCCCTTAACAATTGTATGTATTGAGCTGTACTGTACTGTACCCATTCTGCAATCTGTTAATAAACTTTTCAATCAATTCAATCAATCAATCAGAATTAGCTATACGAAATTGGGATGGGAGAAAAATAGAAAAATAAGTGGATCAAAAATGTTTACAAATAAATCGGAAACTGAACAACTGCCTATAATTTATTAAAAACACTACTTACATTGGCGTTTCCAAATGCACGCTGCAGCTGTGTATTCCTGGGTAGAATAATTTTTCAAGACCGGGCGCTCTGAACATTTCTTCAAATGACATGAGCGT
The DNA here is from genome assembly GCF_963971535.1 of Notolepis coatsorum. NCBI lineage: Eukaryota > Metazoa > Chordata > Actinopteri > Aulopiformes > Paralepididae > Notolepis > Notolepis coatsorum. The sequence goes on from NC_140175.1 coordinate 90,628,030, forward strand.
TTTACAGATAGCTCCCCTAGCGTCCCTGTTGGGACTTGCTGAATGAGACTAATCTCATGACAACAGCGCCCTATCTAGCATCGACGCAGCAACTAGTACCGGTCACATATGTTCTAGAATTCCATCATTTCAACAATGTTGGAACAACAACTCTAAGAAACATAAATAAGATAATATAATATATTCCTTCATTGATCCCCTTGGGGAAATTCAGGCATCATAGTAGCATGGGGGAGGAGGGGTACAGGTAATAGTAGAAGACATAAATACAGGCAATACAATTATAGTACAGTAGAAAAGTAAAAACAGGCAGTGTAAACAATATAATTAACTCTGAATATACGCATCAGAGCGAGTAGGCAGTGTGATCAAAGGTGCATATGAGGGTCTGTATGCCCTATCAGTTATATTATACATTACAATAAATATGGTTACTATGAGCAATAAATTATATATATCTGTTGGATGCACTGATCTGGATTTCAAGTATTGATTTGTTCCTTTTGTTCATGTAGCATGTCGAAAGAACCAGCAGTAGGCATAGACCTGGGCACCACATATTCCTGTGTTGGCATTTTCCAGCATGGCAAAGTGGAGATCATTGCCAATGACCAGGGCTATAGGACCACTCCCAGCTATGTGGCCTTCACCGACACCGAGAGGCTGATTGGAGATGCTGCCAAGAACCAAGTGGCAATGAACCCCACCAACACTGTGTTCGGTAAGCCCTGGCAGCATACTGTCTACCGCAATCAATAGTAGTAGACCTGTGAGAGGATTTGAGGCACCATTTCAGTGAATGCAGTTTTATTATTATTAATAATAATAATAATAATAATAATAATAATAATAATAATAATAATAATAATAATAATAATAATAATAATAATAATAATAATAATAATAATAATAATAATAATAATAATAATAATAATAATAATAATAATAATAATAATAATAATAATAATAATAATAATAATAATAATAATAATAATAATAATAATAATAATAATAATGATAATGATAAACTTGATTTGTATAGCACCTTTCATACAAGAAGTGCTTAACAGCAGTAATATAAAACAAAATGAGCATAAAATTGGCATAATTATAGACAGGCATAACATTAGCAGATAATTGACATTAAAAGCTCTCGATTTTCTTCAATAGATTTCTGTTATTAAAATATATTAAAAAACATGAAAACATGAAAAACATGAAAAGTGCACTTTTGCATTAATGTGATTAAGGCGGAGCGGGGTCTGTTACCAACTTCAAATCACTTTGCATCTCTTCCAGGCAAAACTATTAACTTTACACTCTTATTTCTTCTCTTTTCTTTTCCTTAACGCTATACTCCAGATGCTAAGCGTCTGATTGGTCGTAAGTTTGATGATGCTGTGGTGCAGTCGGACATGAAGCACTGGCCCTTCACGGTTATAAGTGACGGAGGCAAACCCAAGATGGAGGTGGAGTACAAGGTTGAGCTTAAGAGCTTCTTCCCCGAGGAGGTGTCCTCCATGGTCCTTACCAAGATGAAGGAGATCTCTGAAGCCTATCTCGGCAAGGTAGGGTCCCACCGCCAACGGAAAGAGCATATTCCTATCCCTATGTTTCTTCACATTCCTTTGTTTTAGTTGATACCACTAGTTTAATCCAAAGGGTCTTGTGATCTCTCCAGACAGTGTCAAATGCAGTCGTCACAGTTCCTGCTTACTTCAACGACTCCCAGCGCCAAGCCACCAAAGACGCCGGAATCATTTCTGGACTTAATGTGTTGCGTATCATCAATGAGCCCACAGCTGCAGCCATTGCATATGGCTTGGACAAGAAGGTATGAGACCAACCTTTGCAATACAGAGTCCAACTTATTGTATTCTATTTTCTTCACCTGTTAATAATGGTCTGCTTAATTTATCCAGGTTGGTGGTGAGCGCAATGTCCTTATATTTGACCTTGGCGGCGGTACCTTTGATGTGTCTATTCTGACCATTGAGGACGGCATATTCGAGGTCAAGTCCACAGCTGGTGACACTCACCTGGGCGGCGAGGACTTTGACAACCGCATGGTCAGCCACTTCATTGCCGAGTTCAAGCGCAAGTTCAAGAAGGACATCATCAGCAACAAGCGTGCCGTGCGTCGCCTGCGCACAGCCTGCGAGCGCGCCAAGCGCACCCTCTCCAGCAGCACCCAGGCCAGCATCGAGATCGACTCTCTCTACGAGGGTACCGACTTCTACACTTCCATCACCAGAGCCCGCTTTGAGGAACTCAATGCGGAACTGTTCCGTGGAACCTTGGAGCCTGTGGAGAAATCCCTGAGAGATGCTAAGATGGATAAGGCTCAGGTCCATGACATCGTCCTGGTGGGCGGCTCCACACGTATCCCCAAGATTCAGAAGTTGCTGCAAGACTTCTTCAACGGCCGTGACCTCAACAAGAGCATCAACCCTGATGAAGCTGTGGCTTATGGTGCTGGTGGGTATTTCCCATCTTCTGACGATTTCTCAATCAGAATGATTAAAACACAAGTTAAATCTTTACCGGGGCGACAGTGGCTCAGGAGGTAGAGCAGTCATCTGGTAACCCAGAGTTTCCCGTTTCGATTCCCACTCCTCCCGGGCAGCGTGTCGAAGTGTCCTTGGGCAAGACGCTTAATCCCTAATTGCTCCCGATGAGCAGGTTGGCACCTTGCATGGTTGCCTCCGCCTTCGGTGTGTGAATGTGTGAGTGACTGGGTAAAATGGGAGGAAGAAATTTGGATAAAAGCGCTATATAAATGCACCATTTACCATTTACAAGTTTTATATCAAGGTTTTTAAATGATCAACTATCTTCTACAGCTGTGCAGGCAGCCATTTTGGCTGGTGATAAGTCCGAGAACGTGCAGGACTTGCTGCTGCTGGACGTCACCCCCCCTGTCCCTGGGTATCGAGACGGCTGGAGGAGTTATGACTACCCTCATCAAGAGGAACACCACCATTCCTACCAAGCAGACGCAGACCTTCACCACCTATTCAGACAACCAGCCTGGTGTGCTCATTCAGGTATATAGGGCAATAAGCCAGGCAAAACTGAGAAATAGTATCTTTCATTCCCAACATATATATGAATGAATGCATATGACACTTAGTGCTCGTACATCCAAAGCTATGTACACATGATGGTAGCTTGCACTGTTTTGGTCTTCTCACAGATGTTTTGATCTGTGTTTTGTGTATTTTTCTCAGGTGTATGAGGGTGAGAGAGCCATGACCAAAGACAATAACCTCCTGGGCAAGTTTGAGCTGGTTGGTATTCCACCTTCCCCCAGGGGCGTCCCTCAGATTGAGGTGACCTTTGACATTGATGCCAATGGCATCCTCAATGTTTCTGCAGTGGACAAGAGCACTGGCAAGGAGAACAAGATCACCATCACCAATGACAAAGGTAGGCTACGTAGTGTTGTGCATTTTCAATCTGAAGGTTTTTAAGATTTGGTTGTTTATGCCTCTTGTTCTGTGGATTTTCTTAATGGAGATTTTACAAGCACAGAGGTGAAACCCATTAAAATGGTAGGCACAGTACACCATTAAATGATTGCTCATTTGATTTGAATGATTATCATTTGATTAAAGTTAAAATGATAATGTTTTTGTAGTGTTATTAGTTGCCATTAGTTAAATAGAAAGGCTTAAAATTATACAAAACTGCACACATGAGTGAAAGTAATGTCGACCTCTTACAGGACGCCTGTCCAAGGAGGACATTGAGCGCATGGTGCAGGAGGCGGACCAGTACAAGGTGGAGGACGAGGCCCAGAGAGAGAAGGTCACGGCCAAGAACGCGCTGGAATCCCTGGCCTTCAACATGAAGAGCACCGTGGACGACGAGAAGCTCCAGGACAAGATCAGCCCTGAGGACAAGAAGACCATCGTCGAGAAGTGCAATGAGGTCATCGGCTGGCTGGACAAGAACCAGGTGAAAGAAACTAGAGACGGCCAATTCCAATTTTTAATATTGTGAAAACAAGGTCCTCTACTTCCCCTTTCTGTCTTCCACACGTACCAATTACAACTCTTCCTTTACACACTTCCTCTTATCTCCATCCACGTAGACGGCGGAGAAGGAAGAGTACGAGCACCAGCAAAAGGAGCTGGAGAAGGTGTGCAACCCCATCATCACCAAGCTGTACCAGGGGGGTGAGGGCATGCCAGGAGGCATGCCGGGAGGAATGCCAGGAGGCATGCCGGGAGGAATGCCAGGAGGCATGCCCGGTGGAGCGGGAGGTGGCTCCTCCTCTGGTCCAACCATCGAGGAGGTCGACTAAGCGCTCCGCTGACATCATCGTCTCAGATCCCAACCGTAACCATCAGCAACAATCTAGGCTTTAAACCATTGGCGTATGGACTGTGAAATGTTGAAAACCTGTCACACACACACCACACACACACAACCCCAATGTGCAACCACATCAGACAAGTACAAGGCCTCTCTTTAGTGTTGAGATCCCACTCGTTTCTTCATGATTAACAGTGCATCTTTCTTCTTCTCTCAGCATTGAATCAATAAAAACACTAATGGGATTCTTGATTTCTCTATTGCATCCCCCCCCCCCCCCCCCCCCCTTGTTGCTTTGCACTATAATTTTGTTTCACCCCTTTCAGGCAGAGCATTAAAACCATCTTTATCTCCTAAACCCTTTCCTGTTGTGAGAACCTGGGTCTGACGAAGTGTGAAGATTAGTCATTTGTTACTGTTTTGTGGATGAGGTTAACACAGGATGTTCCGCTGTCAAATCCATCACGTGCAAAAAGTGACGGTAGTTTTGTGGCAGCCGCAGCTTCCCCTACTAGGCCCTGCTCGCACGTGAAAAACAGAGAGGTATGAGGTATGGACTAAAGGCCAAAGGAAATTCATAATCAACTAAAACCCCTTGGTATAGAATATTATCCCACTGACAACTGAAATTTATACAGATAATAATGAAATAGAATATTGATTGCCATTTATGGTGAATGAATTGTGGGTTCAGGTACATCTCCACTTGAAACCAATATTAGTGGGCTACTGCTATTGAGTGGCAATGGTGATCAGTATCTGAGTGCTTTATGAGAGAACATTGCTATTTGAAATTGTGATGTTTGCTTGGAGATATGAAAATTGAAAAAAGCTCAAAACTACAGGAAAATAACAATCATGTCAGAAAAATCACATTTAAAGTGATGTTGCTGGTTTCTGCTCATGAACTGTGTTTATCACGAGTGGTCAGTGACCACTAAAAGTTAAAATTATAATTCTGTTTGTAAAAACAAAGATGATGATGAATCATTCCCCTGCCTAAACATACTAAATTAGTAGGCTGAAAAACTGAAAAAGGTTTTCTTCCTGTGGTCAGAACGGTTATGTAAAGCCTGAGTTGACCCTCTGTTAGTGTCATGAAATAATATCAACAGGCAGTATTTCACTGAGCTGTATTGTATATTTCCTGGAATAAATCTTCCTAATAAATTAGCTTTATTTTTTGGTGGAGTGTTTCTTTAATATCTGAAAAAAACTAAGCATTTTTTTCCAAAAAAATTATATACAATATGAACTTTAGTTATTGGCATGTAAACTATGGCAGGTATCGTCCCATGTCTTTTTCACTCTCTATGTTGATCAAAAATAAAAAAAAATTGCAGATGTGGTGTACATGAACATAATACGTACTATGATGAAGGCCATGTCTACAGAACAGATGGAGCAGATATCTGGGGTCATTGCATCTTGTTGACTCAGAAACCGAGTTGTGTTGACTTGTTTGCAATTAGCCCTGAGTGAGAGTTGCTTCGTAGATATGTCTGGGCACTGGAGAAAGGTCTCAGCTGCTCGACAGCGGACATTTGACCACTCGATTCCCAGCCCATATCAGACCTGGGTGGCGACTCAAAGGTGAAGGACAGATGTAGCTCAGGGTCACGTGTGGCGCACAGGTATAATAGCTGGGTGCCCGGAGAGGCTGGGACACAAGAAGGTGAAGCACAGTCTACATCATGCTCTGGATAGTCAGTTGTCTTGCTCTGGTGGCCTCAGTGCTGGGTAAGTGAGTGGCACGCTGCATGGTATGTTTGGTTTCAACATGGGGGGAAGGGGGGGCACTTTAAGCGGGGGAGGGGGGGGTCCTCCCCCAAGAAATGTTTTGCTTCGATACCTGCATTCTGGTGTACTTTTCTGCACCAATTTGTGCCTTTCCTGCAACAATTTATGGTGGAAATGTCTTTATTTACATAAAGGAACATTCAGGTACCCGCTATAGCTAAACTGTACCTTAAGGCAAAAGAAAGACTAGCTAACGTTCACATTCATCCGTAGACACTAGCCCCTTTCGTGACTGTGATGCAAGCCTTGCTTGAATACGCAGTCACTGATTTGACGGTAGTAGCCAGGTTAATGTGCACCATCAAGCACTGGTTAAAAACGAGCGGTTGGTCCAAAATATATCAGATATAAATTTCAAAGGTACTCACCGTTGCATTAGGGTTTCACACACAACAGCGGGGGGGGGGGGGGGGGGGGGTTTGAAAGCTCGGCGTTGCTAATAAACATTTTAAATCATTTTTATAAATGAGTTAAAAAATCACTGAGCTAGCCTTGGCTAAAATGGCTGCTTCCGCATTTTGACGCAGGAGCGTTGTGATTGCTGGGCGCACCAGGCATGTGACAAAGCAGCCAGCAATCACAGCACTCCTGCGTCAAAATGCGGAAGCAGCCATTTTAGCCAAGGCTAGCTCAGTGATTTTTTTTTACTTGTTTATAAAAATGATTTTAAATGTTTATTAGCAACGCCGAGCTTTCAAACCCGATGAGCAGGTCAGCACCTTGCATGGTTGCCTAGGCCGTCGGTGTGTGAGTGAATGGGTAAAAATGTGAGGAAGAAAATTGTAAAGCGCTTTGGATAAAAGCTCTATATAAATGCACCATTTACCGTTTTAACTGTGCAGTTGGGCCAAAGATAATCTAACCTATGAAGTGTCTCATGGCTTGGTCTCAGGGTGCGGAGTGCCAGCCATTAGGCCCCAAGTGAGCGGCTACAACAAGATTGTGAGCGGTGAGAACGCCGTCTCTGGGTCCTGGCCCTGGCAGGTGTCCCTCCAGGTAAACTACCCAACACACACACACGCACGCACGCACGCACGCAAGCACGCAGAACATTCTCAGAATAGTATTTTCCACTGATCAGTGTGATTTTACCAATAAGGGTAGCACTTTACATTTACAAATTAGTTCTACATTATTTATCAACATTGTTTGTACTTGATTTGTTCATCATTAAATAATGTTGTTTAATGTGTAGTAACACATTTGTAAATAGCATATGCAAATGATTTATAGATGCTTTATGAATGTCTTAACAAATCTTTTGTTGAACATGAAAAATAAATGGAGATACAGTATAGTCGTTTTTTCATATCCATTTTTCAAAGCATCTACAAATGTGTTACTACACATTAAACAACATTATTTAATGATGAACAAATCAAGTACAAACAATGTTGATAATGAGTTATAAATAATGTAGAACTAATCTGTAAATGTTATACAAATATAGTTATAAATGATTTAATACTCATTTATGAATGTTTATAAATAGTTTGTTCATGATTAGTCCATTATCCACTAATGCGTTATAAATACTTTGTAAATGTTATACAAATATAGTTATAAATTATTTAATAATCATTTATGAATGTATATAAATGGTTTGTTCATGATTAGTTCATTATCTACAAATACCTTATAAATGTATTATAACAGGGTGTTATTATAAAGTGCTACCCAGTATCCTAATTTGGTCCCGACTCCCACTTCTACATATCTCCACACCCCCACACCCCCACACACACACACACACACACACACACACACACACACACACACACACACACACACACACACACACACACACACACACACACACACACACACACAGAGGTTAACGCTCGGCTACAGTAAATTAAGAAGTCTGAAGCCTAAGTCGTAGAAGTCTAAGCTAATAAATGAGCATGATTCCTTTGCCCCCGACCCTCTCCCCACAGGACGGCAGTGGGTTCCACTTCTGCGGAGGATCTCTGATCAACCAGTACTGGGTCGTCACAGCTGCTCACTGCCGCGTGACGTGAGTAATCCCTCTACCTGACCTCCACTATAATATTGTATTCAGATAGGAGGAGTCTTATGGATCCCCGACTACTAACAATCTCTGTGGCTTTTCCCCCACCCCTCTTCTGTTCCACCCCCCCAGTCCTGGCCGCCATCGTGTCATCCTGGGAGAGCATGATCGCCAGTCCAACGGTGAACAGCTTCAGGTCAAATCCATCTCCAGGGTAAGAGAATAGCCAATTCTTTGAAACCTCCCAGGACCAAAGCTCCGTGATTGGGGCCTTCTGCTCGGCTGCTCCAGTCTGTGGGGTGCTCTCCCATCTGAGGACACCACAGACTGTGGATGCCTTTAAAAGATCTGTTGTATTAAATGTTTTTAACCAGTAGCACACTGTAGAGATGCCAAATTTAATATAAATACATTTGATTATTATTATTATTATTATTATTATTATTATTATTATTATTATTATTATTATTATTATTATTATTATTATTATTATTATTATTATTATTATTATTATTATTATTATTATTATTATTATTATTATTATTATTATTATTATTATTATTATTATTATTATTATTATTATTATTATTATTATTATTATTATTATTATTATTATTATTATTATTATTATTATTATTATTATTATTATTATTATTATTATTATTATTATTATTATTATAATATTATTATTATAATATTATTATTATTATTATTATTATTATTATTATTATTATTATTATTATTATTATTATTATTATTATTATTATTATTATTATTATTATTATTATTATTATTATTATTATTATTATATTATTATTATTATTATTATTATTATTATTATTATTATTATTATTATTATTATTATTATTATTATTATTATTATTATTATTAGTATTAGTATTATTATTATTATTATTATTATTATTATTATTATTATTATTATTATTATTATTATTATTATTATTATTATTATTATTATTATTATTATTATTATTATTATTATTATTATTATTATTATTATTATTATTATTATTATTATTATTATTATTATTATTATTATTATTATTATTATTATTAATTATTATTATTATTATTATTATTATTATTATTATTATTATTATTATTATTATTATTATTAATAATATTATAATAATAAGCATTCAAAGTATTAGATAATACCATTCATTAGGCAATGCAATTCAATAAATGCAAATCATTAATTATGATGATTTCTTCTCAGGAAATTTCCAGGCCAAGTGACATTGCGATTGCGGTACAGCTATACATGAATTTCTATTCAACCCAAATGTAAATTCTGACATAGGGAAGACTTAGCCCCTTTTGTGACTGTGACGCACGCCAACAAGGTTTGGCTGAGTGAATCCACAGTCCCTTGCTCCTCAATAGGAAACCACCCTATTTTAACTCTGAAGAACTGGTCCGACGCGAACCGTTCGTTATACAAGTATCACAGAGACATTTCAAAGGTACTCACAGTTGCACAAGGGTCTTGGACAGAGAACGGCAATGGTTTGAAAGCTCGGCGTTGCTAATAAACATTTAAAATAATTTTTATAAACTGGTCAACACCGCTCAAAATGGCTTTAGCTGCCTGATGCGCCTGCGCTGTGATCACCGGATGCCGGAAATAAAGCTGTGTTGACCAGTTTATAAAAATTATTTAAAATGTTTATTAGCAACGCCGAGCTTTCAAACCATTGCCGTTCTCTGTCCAAGACCCTCGTGCAACTGTGAGTAGTGTACCATTGAAATATCTTTGCGATACTTGTATAACGAACGTTTCGCGTCGGACCAGTTCTTCAGAGTTAAAATAGGGTGGTTTCCTATTGAGGAGCAAGGGACTGTGGATTCACTCAGCCAAACCTTGTTGGCGTGCGTCACAGTCACAAAAGGGGCTAAGGAAGACTTTCCTATAGAAACCCTGAAGACACTGCAGGACTGTCAATCAATACTGATTTGTGAAGCAGTTGTATTCTTAGCCAGCATTTTAAATCCACATCTAATCTCAATACTGAAATTCAAACAACGTAGAAGCCACGTCTAAAGACATTAGAAAAACAAGTAGTGCAAATTTACACATTATATAATTGCACTACCTCTTCTACCCCATTTTGCATTTCATTTTTTGCATTTTGTACATTTCTAGCTTTATATATTGTATATTTTGTATAGTGTTTGATCTTTATCCTTTTACTTTTTTTTTTTTACTGTATGAAGCACACTCGAAACAAAACTTGAACGTGAAACATTTCAAGTTCAACATTTCAATTCATTTTGACCCCCTTTTTGGGCCTATGTTTGGATATCCTGGCCCGACAGCCAATAATATGGCTAACATGGTTTGCTGGGTTAGTTCCGTCAACTCGTGTAACCTGTGTCTCATCCCCTTGCTCTCTGCACAGGCCATCACCCACCCCTACTACAACAGGCAAAACTTCAACAATGACGTCACCCTGCTGAAGCTGTCCTCCCCCGCACAGATGACATCCCGCGTGTCCTCCGTGTGCCTGGCCTCGTCCAGCACCAGCATCCCCTCGGGAGCCAGCTGTGTGACCACCGGCTGGGGCAAGACCGGCCAGAGCTGTAAGAGGACGACCGCTTTGGTTTGATCCAATCCGGAAATGGATTATAAGAAAAATATGCCTTCGTAAAAAGTTTTATAGGGAAAATATCGTTTCTGCCCTCAGATATCATTACCTTACTCATTTCATGTTTTTTATGCTATTATATGATGGATTACTGGTTGTCCAGTTTTTGGTAGACCCTATAAAACTCTTTTGTATATATCTTTTCCATATAGGTTCATTTAAAAGAAGACAAAAAGACATCTATATGGTACATAGCTGTCTTAGGCTAGAATCTGGTTAAATTAGGTTTAAAAGTGAAAGTTTAGTAGACGTCTAGGTGACACCTAAATATACTAAATATGTAATAATGTTTGGGCTAGAAGTGGGCTATATCTAGCCTTGACATAGCTGGACATTGAGAAATTGCAATTCAAATTATTTTAGCACAATATATGGACTTCAGTTGTGCATCTTACACATTTACAGTCATCTGTGTGATATTATAAATATGTACTAATAATGAATTAAACAGCTTGGCCTAAAGGTGGTCTATATTAAAAGGAACACGCCAACATTTTGGGAAATTAGCTTACCGTCTTCTCCAGAGAGAGACAAGAAGATAGATACCAGTTTCCTCTCTGTGCGTTCAGTAGAAAGCTATCTGGTTGCATGTTAGCCTAGCTTAGTACATGGCCGGTTAGCCTAGGCATTATTCGGGAGAGGTGTTAGTTGGACAATGCCTAGGCTAACCGGCCATGTCTGATTCCATTCATTGTGCTAAGCTAGGCTAACATCCAGCCAGATAGATTTCTACTGAGCGCACAGAGAGGAAACTGGTATCTATCTTCTTGTCTTTCTCTGGAGAAGACGGTAAGCCAATGTCCCAAAGTGTTGCCATGTCCCTTTAAGCCTGACATATTCTGGGCTACATGGGGGCTATAACCTCATCATCATTGAAATCGGGTCGTGCTCACTGGGATACGTGCACACACACACACACACACACACACACACACACACACACACACACACACACACACACACACACACACACACACACACACAAAGTCACAGACATATGCATGGTGGTGCACATGCAAGTATAGTCGCATCAGATTCTTTTTTCACCAAGGAAAACAAGAATGTCCTATATGGGACATATCTACAGGACGTGTTTGTGTATAGTTACCCTCTCTCTCCTTGTGTTCTCAGCGAGCCCTCGCTACCTCCAGCAGGTCGCCCTGCCCCTGCTGAGCCCCGCTCAGTGCAAGCAATACTGGGGTCAGAAGATCACCGATGCCATGATCTGTGCTGGGGCATCTGGAGTGTCCTCCTGCCAGGTAACGCAATTCTTACACAAAACAATAGGATTTGATTCTTAGAATATTACTTTATTGTCAATGTACACAAGGTAATTAAAATTTCGCGTATCCCTCCTAGTTACACACAGTCCTCATATCCCTCCTAGTTACACACAGTCCTCATATCCCTCCTAGTTACACACAGTCCTCATATCCCTCCTAGTTACACACAGTCCTCATATCCCTCCTGGTTACACACAGTCCTCATATCCCTCCTAGTTACACACAGTCCTCATATCCCTCCTAGTTACACACAGTCCTCATATCCCTCCTGGTTACACACAGTCCTCATATCCCTCCTAGTTACACACAGTCCTCATATCCCTCCTAGTTACACACAGTCCTCATATCCCTCCTAGATACACACAGTCCTCATATCCTTCCTGGTTACATACACACAGTCCTCATATCCCTCCTGGTTACACACAGTCCTCATATCCCTCCTAGTTACACACAGTCCTCATATCCCTCCTAGTTACACACAGTCCTCATATCCCTCCTAGTTACACACAGTCCTCATATCCTTCCTGGTTATATACACACAGTCCTCATATCCCTCCTAGTTACACACAGTCCTCATATCCCTCCTAGTTACACACAGTCCTCATATCCCTCCTAGTTACACACAGTCCTCATATCCCTCCTAGTTACACACAGTCCTCATATCCCTCCTAGTTACACACAGTCCTCATATCCCTCCTAGTTACACACAGTCCTCATATCCCTCCTAGTTACACATACATGTACAGGTGACTAAACTGGGTATAAAATATATAAATTAGTACTACCGAGTGTAGTGCTAATCAGGTGTATGTACAGAGTTGTAATATAAAATGTACAGTGATAGAGGTATAAATACTGTATGGTAATAGTCATACTGGCCAGCAGTGTAACTAGTAAGAGTAGGTAAGGGATATGCACAGATATACCTCAACATCCATCTCGGGGACAGCCCTATTATTATTATATAGTATCTACAGATATGTAAAAGGATTATGTGCAGGTAAGTACAGACAGGTGTGGACAGATATATACGGTGAGAATAAATATACAGCATTATTGTAACAGAGTTGTGGGTTATATGCAGGTGGGTAAGTATATATAGAAGGATTATATGCAGGTATATTCAGGCAAATATGTATATATATATATGCAGCAAATATAAACATGTGGTATATACAGCACTGTTGTAGGGTAGTTAAAGGAACACGCCAACATTTTGGGAAATTAGCTTACTGTCTTCTCCAGAGAGAGACTAGACTAGAAGATAGATACCAGTTTCCTCTCTGTGCGTTCAGTAGAAAGGCTGCATGTTAGCCTAGCTTAGCACAATGAATGGAAGCGGACATGACCGGTTAGCCTTCGGGAGAGGTGTTAGTTGGACAATGCCTAGGCTAACCGGCCATGTCCGCTTCCATTCATTGTGCTAAGCTAGGCTAACGTGCAGCCAGATAGCTTTCTACTGAACGCACAGAGAGGAAACTGGTATCTGTCTTCTTGTCTCTCTCTGGAGAAGACGGTATTTACAGTATATTTACACTTAGCAGTATGTTCTAATTATCCCATTGTATTTCGTCTCTTCTAGGGCGACTCCGGTGGCCCTCTGGTGTGTGAGAACGGAGGAGTGTGGTCCCAGGTAGGAATCGTGTCCTGGGGCACTAGCAATTGCAACGTGCGGACCCCGGCGGTGTACGCCCGCGTGTCCTACCTGCGCGGCTGGATCGACCAGACCGTTGCCAACAACTGAAGTGTCATCAACACACATAACCTGTAATATCCATACCTGTCCCTGTGTGCCGTGTGCATGTGCACACACACACACACACTCCTGCTGTTGTTCAATGGACTTCTGAAGGTGAACTGTTATGGCGCTGTTATGGGTGGTCCAATTGTAACAAATAATTCAAAGTAAAAGTGTCAAAACCACCGGTGTTGTGTTTCCGTGTGTAGCTGAGGATTTTTCATTTGAATGATCTCAAATGCAGGGGCGTGCACAGACAATTTGGGGGGCAGGGGCTCAAGGGGGGGGGGGGGGGGGGTACTTTCTAAGTTGATAAGGTACAGTACTATGTTTTCTTGGATAGTAGTAGTATACATTTACATTTTCATATTTGGGGGGGGATTTGGGCCCCCCTTCGGCCCTATCTGTGCACACCACTGGCTCCATTTCTTTCTTGAAAACATGAAAGTGAGGTTTTGGCAAATGTACATTTATGAGCTTGATTAGGAAATATAATTTTTTATATATCGTGTTGATCATATATGAATTTCTATTCCTGAGTTGATAAGGTATATGTTTTCGTGGATAGTAGTATAGATAGTAGTACCGGTATATAGTATATTTCCGTCTTATTTTTTTTTTGGAGGGGCACTTGGGGCAAAAGGGCAGGGGCTCAAGCCCCGCTTCTGCCCTATCTGTGCACGCCACCACTCAAATGTACACAAATGTGCAATATTTGGAAAATAGTAAAAAAAAGAAAAAAAAAAATCTTATAGTTTTTAAGTACATTTCAGTTCATTCATAGAGTAGGGACTATGGTTGCAAAGGGTCGGAAAAGTTCCGGTAAATTTATGGAAATCTTCCATGGGAATCTGGGGAATCTTTTGCTAATTTCAATAAATAACGTTTATAATAGTGAACTTGCCTGATACATATAATAATGCAATACTAGGCATGTTTTAGTTCAAATATCCCCATTTAAAAGGTGCTGTAAGTGGTATCTTTGTTTGTTAAAATAACTGGTCTATATGTTAAAATAATAGCTCTACATTCCATCACTGATATAGTGTTTGGTCAGTAACTTTCTTATATAATAAAATAATAATCTTGTATGGGTCTCTCAGTCCCTCCCTTGCTTTTAAGCAAAATTATTAAGTAAAATAATCTACCAGTGCAGTATGCAAATTTAGCTTGGCAAGATTTCCTGAAATAAGTACAAATATATAGGGTTCTCTCTCCTGTTTGAATAAAGTGGGAAAGGATACCAGAAAATGTATTTTCTGTTTACTGCAGAGTGGAGGGACTGGCCAAACACACTATATCAGTGATGGCTGTTGGAATATAGTGCAATTTAACACTTAATCTAACAAAAATAAATACCACTTAGAGCATCTTTAATGTGAATTCACTTGAATTGCAACTGTACAGTGCACTCCTCCATTACATGTACAGATAACTGCCAGCATCCAGAGACTATAGGAGTCTACTATATGAGACGGATCACTGTGGTAGTTTTGAATGGGGAAATCCATAACACTACGACGGTGGCAACGACGTCACGAGACTACTTACTGCAAAATAAACATATTCATAATAGAACCGGTTAGAACAGGCTAGAACGCTCTGGAACATTGTGATGTCATAGTAGACCCGGCCATAGTGTATAAATAGGGAGACCCTATAAGGTTTGTTCCTTCACTTCTCCACCATCTTCAGACAAGCCACATCGACACCAGAGCTCTTAACTGTCCTCTCATATTGCATGCAGTCAACAAGGTACGTTTGGGGCCGTAATGCGCTTGTAGTTAAGTTCATTGGGTTAACAACCACCCTTACAACGACCGATAAATTGTATGTATGGTGTTATGGTTTGATCCGTGATTGATTGTATTTCATGTATGTTTTCACAGTTTTACGGTTCGGAATAAAGATGTTCTCTTCGAACGGAAATAAAGCCAATCAGTAAACATCAAAGACGAGTTGTGTCATCATTGCAAGAGATGCGGTTACAATCAGTTCCATCAACCCTGCCTAGCCATTTGCATTCACCGCGCTCATCATAATAACCGGGTCAACTGAACTCATTTAGGAGTGTTGCAACACAAACAAAGAGATGGGGAACGGTGAGATAAAGTTATATTTTTTTTCCCCTGTCTAACTTTACATTAAGAGAATATGATGTGGTTATCTAAAATATGTCACTGCAGCCTAAATGACAATAATGTGTAATTCATTTGTGGAGAATTGATCTGAAAATGAATGATTTAACTCTGATAAAAGTGCTTAGTTGAAAGAATAGGACTTATCCTAGACATGACATACAGGTATACAGTACTGTTACATTTTGTTACTTGCTGCTTTTAGTCTTCTTAAAACATTTAATTGCAGACTGTATGCATTGTAATTATAAATATCGGATTTGGAGATTACTACCATTTAACTGTTTATACTGCCATGTAAAAGATATTATAGACAAATCGACATGCTTAAAAAAAAAAAAAAGAGTAGCTCCGACAAGGGAAAAAGGGATTTGTCAGCAATTCAGATAGCTCACTGCTTTGAGAGGTAAAATCTCAAATCCAAACCGTTACATTACAGTTGTCAACAAACAACAAATTATCATGAACCACTAGCAGCAGGGGTAGTACTTGAGTAATTGTACTTCGTTACAATACTTAAGTATTGTTTTGGGGGATTTGTACTTTACTCAAGTAGTATTAGGTTTGTATACTTGTACTTTTACTCAATCCCCATCATTGGGAAATTAACCCACCCATACCCATGCTGATTGGTCCTTGTGCAAGACTAGAAAGTGGGGATCTTTGATTAAACACCTGCTATCAGAAGAATAGACAGTCAGAGTGACAATTGATTGAGTGATTGAAAACTTTAAGCTTGCAGAATGGGTACAATACAGTACGGCTCAATACACACAATTGTTAAGGGGATGCAGACCAGAGAAAGACTTTCGTCTTGTTTACATCAGGGTCCCCTATTTTCAATTCATAATGACATACAGATATATATCATGACATACATGACATACAGGTATACAGTACTGTTACATTTGTGACATACAAGATATGCAAATATACAGTACTGTTAAACAGAGATCTTATAACAGAAAATATATACATACGAGGGGGAGGAAACTGTACATTAGGGGTGGGTGGGTGGGTTTTTGGACATTTACGGGGGCCAGTTTAGAATTGCAGCCTCCCGTAGGTGCTTTGAGAGCGGTTTTGAAGGTGGGTAGGGATTAAAAAAAATGTACGGCTGTGGGTAGGGCGTTCCACATTGATGTGGCATAATTGCGAAACGTGTTTAGAAACCAAATCGAGCTACAAACGAGTGATGAAGTGATGAAGAGGACGCAGGAATTCCAAATTAGATGGAGAAGTGCATTAAATCATTTTAATGTAAAAAAAAGTGTCCTCCGTTCTTTAATTTCAGCATTGTCTATTGCAGAACACATTCCATTGTGGGCCAAGTGATGCTTGGTTTCATTACAGCCTTGCCTAAACACCAGCTGATGATTTCACTAATTGGCTCACCTCTTCAACTAACTCACCTGGTGCAATGTGTAGTTTAAAATAAAAACTTGGCCCATGATGGAATGAGTTTGAGACCCCGGGTCTATCCCTTGCAATAAAAACAAGTTTTTACTGTGTGAGCCAGATACTCTGACTTTTACTTGAGTACGATTTTGAGACGGTACCCATACTTTCACTTAAGTATAATTTCTGGGTACTTTTTACACCCCTGCAGAGCAGGTTTGCATACCACCTTCACACTGTTAAACTAAAAGAATGTTGTTTTCTTTTGTAGATTCATATAACGATCCCGGTGACGTCAACGGCAGCAGTAACAGATCGTCCTCTCTCCCCGCCGCGCATGTCGTCAGTTTGGTCATCTACTGTGTGGTATTGTTGGCCGGCAATTTAGGCAATGGCCTTGTCATCTACGTGACGGGGTGCCGGATGAAGAAAACGGTCAACTCGATTTGGTTTCTCAACTTGGCCCTGGCTGACTTCATCTTCACAGCCTTCTTGATTTTCACTATTGTTTCCGTGTCCCAGGGTTACAAGTGGCTTTTCGGAGACTTGAGGTTAATCCTTGTGATTAACATGTTCGCCAGCAAATTCCTCCTGACCACATGGGTGGTGGTGTGGGCAGTGGCACAGAACAAGCGAACCCCTCGCGAAGTCGAGTGCATGTGCGCAGTGGTGCAGTCGCGGTCACACCCGGTTACACGCCGTGTTACCAGATCACTGAGGCAGAAGTACGCGCGATCGCGCACGGATGTGTACTCGTGTGTACGCGCGCACAAAAATGCGCTGTATCCATTCGTTGTGACTAGTACCCGGCCACGGTGGGGCGGACCTTCCTACAGGCGATATAGGCGGTCGCCTAGAGCGCCCCCCAGAGGGGGGCGCCAAAAAAAAAAATATTAAATTTTTTTTTTTTTTTTTTTTTTTTTTTTTTTTTTCTGTGCAGTTTTGGCGCCCACCTCTATATCTGCAACCATTATTTTTACATTATGCGCAGTGGTGAATCTCGTCTAGGGCGCCAAATGGGCTAGGTCCGCCCCTGCGGCCACCATTTTACATAACAAAAAGCACAGGTAGACTAAGTGTCTGGGTGTTGGCTATCTGAATGCATCTCCCCCTTCATTCTGTGTGACACAGGCAGTGGAGGTGAATACTAATGTGGCTCGGAATTCGTGATGGGGGTTGATTGATTGATTGATTGAAAAGTTTATTAACAGATTGCAGAATGGGTACAGTACAGTACAGCTCAATACATACAATTGTTAAGAGGATGCAGACCTGAGAAAGACTTTCGTCTTGTTTCCATCAGGGTCCCCCATTTTCAATTCATCTACCTGCTTATGATATTGAATCAAGCGTCTGTGCTGCGCGCCAGCTTTCCACACGCACATTCACACAAATAGAGAGCAAGAAGAGCTTGTATGATAGAAAGATTGCACTTGCATATGCGCTTGTGTGTGTGTGTGCGTGCGTGTGTGCAGGGGTGTAGCTCCAGATTCTGGGCCCCATGAAAGAATGTATTTGTAGGCCCACAGTGAATGCGAGCGCGCGCAAGCGGAATTTTTTTTTGCCATTTTTTTATTGAAAACGCATAATATGGTTTTGACCTATACATTCGGATCAGCAGTTCAGCACCTGCACTGTTGGTGGGTGAGCCTAGTAAAGGATGTCGCATTGCGTTCATCTTCAATGAATGGACCAATGCAATAGTCTACCAAAGCCCCCCCTCTCTCTCTATATATCTCACACACACACACACACACACACACACACACACACACACACACACACACACACACACACACACACACACACACACACACACACACACACACACACACACACACACACACACACACACACACACACACACACACACACACACTTCAGAAACAAAGATAGTATCAATGAGAGCATCAATA
This sequence comes from Notolepis coatsorum, assembly GCF_963971535.1. Lineage (NCBI taxonomy): Eukaryota > Metazoa > Chordata > Actinopteri > Aulopiformes > Paralepididae > Notolepis > Notolepis coatsorum. The sequence goes on from NC_140175.1 coordinate 90,647,303, forward strand.
ATACACCTGAGTGATGTATTTTTTTTTTACTAGACATCACTCAGGTGTATTATTGATGCTCTCATTGATACTATGTTTGTTTCTGAAGTGTGTGTGTGTGTGTGTGTGTGTGTGTGTGTGTGTGTGTGTGTGTGTGTGTGTGTGTGTGTGTGTGTGTGTGTCTGTGTGTGTGTGTGTGTGTGTGTGTGTGAGATATATAGAGAGAGAGGGGGGGCTTTGGTAGACTATTGCATTGGTCCATTCATTGAAGATGAACGCAATGCGACATCCTTTACTAGGCTCACCCACCAACAATGCAGGTGCTGAACTGCTGATCCGAATGTATAGGTCAAAACCATATTATGCGTTTTCATCAATAAAAAAATTGCCAAAGAAACAAACATAGTATCAATGAGAGCATCAATAATACACCTGAGTGATGTCTAGTAAAAAAATTAAAAAAGATTTTTTTTTTTTTTTTGGGCCCCCCCCCCAGTGCTGGGCCCTTGGAATCATCCTAAGCTACCCCCCCAGCTACGCCCCTGCGTGTGTGTGTGTGTATAAATCAGTTCTGTGCGCATGCACGTACCCGCGCGTGCGCGTGGCGTGGCGTGTTACCAGTTCCCATATTAGGACTGCACCACTGCATGTGCGTTTGCATCTCCCTTACGCCATTCCTCGTGAAGTTACGTCACATAACGGCACGTTCTATTGCGGATTTTCAGACTCATATCCACAAGAATTAAAGACAATACTCGTAGTCTTTCGCTTTGTTGCAGGCTTTGCTATTCCCTTCTTAGTAATAATAGCCTCTTATGTTGCCATCGGTGTGCGCGTCAGGCGCCTCCAGAAAGGCAAGAAGCAGAGCCAGAGGCCTCTCCGCATCATCATTTCCCTCATACTCGCCTTCTTCGTCTGCTGGATGCCCTTTCACGTGTTTCAGTTCATGCAGTTCAAGCCGGCCCTTCGGGGTCTCTGCATGGCGGGTATTCCCCTGTCCACAGCCCTGGCCTTCTTCAACAGCTGCATCAACCCTGTCCTCTACGTCTTCATGTGTGACGAGTTCCAGTCTTCCAGCAATAGTATCCACCTGCAGAACCACATCGCCCAGCAGGCTGGGGTCCCGCAGGCTGAGCTCCTGCAGGCTGAGGTCCCGGACGCTTCCATTGGCTGATTTGGGTCACGTGACCGTCCCACCCAATGGCTGAATTGGAGTGTTTCACTGCAGGCATTGGCTGATTTGGGTCACGTTGCACTGCGGGATTGATTGATTGATTGATTAACAGATTGCAGAATGGGTACAGTGACGTCACAGGCCCGGATTGATTGATTGATTGATTGATTGATTGATTGATTGATTGATTGATTGATTGATTGATTGAAAACTTTATTAACAGATTGCAGAATGCAGTACAGCTCAATACACACAATTGTTAAGGGGATGCAGACCATGCAGTACTGTTACATTTGTGACATACAGTAAATATATACAAGGGGGAGGGAACTGTACATTTATGATGAATTGAAAATGGGGGACCCTGATGTAAACAAGACGGAAGTCTTTCTCTGGTCTGCATCCCCTTAACAATTGTGTGTATTGAGCTGTACTGCAGATATATTTCAATTGCCTTACTTATTTACATAAGTATTATAGGCCTACAGCAGTATTGTACAGACAGTAACTATAGAGAGTGTGCTGACCTACGGTGTGTCTGTGTGGTTCTCCAGCTGCACAAAGGCAGAGCAAGAGGCTCTACAGAGGGTGGTGAAGGCGGCAGGCAGGATCGTCGGGACTCCTCTACCAAACATCACCTCCGTCTTCACCTCCCGCTGCCTCCACTGCTCCAAGTGTATCATCAAGGACCAGTCTCACCCAGCACATCACCTCTTTCAGCTCCTTCCCCCAGGGAGGAGATACCGGTCCATACATGCCAAGAGTTCAAGATTTAAGAACAGCTTTTAAGTCCAGTGTGTCATATTATTAATAGATGTATACAAGTGGGACTATGTCCAAAGAGATGGAAGGAGGCTAAGGTTACTCCTTTACCCAAAGACTCCAAATCATTTTTTAATGAGGGCAACTCCAGACCTATAAGCATTTTACCAGTTTTAAGCAAAATCATGGAAAAGTGTGTTTTTGCACAAATCCAAGAATATTTTCAGTTTAACAGTCTGGCTACAGAGTCTCAACATGCATACAGAACTGGTCACTCCACATCGACTGCTCTAGTTCAGATGACTGACGACTGGCTCAGAGCTATTGATAACTCCATGATAGTGGGAGCTGTGTTTTTAGATTTCAGTGCTGCATTTGATGTGCTTGACCATTCTCTCTTGATTGATAAACTATGGTTTTAATCCCCTGGCTTTGATGTGGATGCAGTTATCTGTCCTCCAGATCTCAGCAGGTTTATGTGAATGGCAGCCTATCTAGTAGTAGAAGTTTGGAGTGTGGTGTTCCACAGGGGAGCTCCCTAGGGTCTCTGCTCTACTCAGTGTTCACCAATGACCTACCGTGGGCTACTAAGAATGCCAAATTGGTCCAATATGCAGATGATTCCACCTTGTATTATGCTTGTCCATCAAATGGTATGCTTAATGAAGTCCTGAGCAGAGAACTTAATGATGTGAATGATTGGATAGTAGCTAACAGGCTTGTACTGAACATCTCTAAGACAAAAAGTATGGTGTTTGGATCGAGGCATGGGTTGTCTTGTAACCCAAAGCTTATTTGAAATTCATGCAACTCCATAGTTAAGCAAGTTGAAAGCATTAAGCTCCTTGGAGTGACACTGGATAGTACTCTATTTTGGTCAAACCACATCACTAACATTGTCTCAAAGATGGGAAGAGCTGTAGGCATTGTTAGAAAATGTGCTTCTTTTGTTGATCGTCCTCTTCTACGTCAGATTATCCAGAGTCTAGTCCTGTGTCATGTTGATTATTGTTCTGTGATCTGGTCATCTGCCACCAAAGGTGAGGAGACTACAGAACAGGGCAGCACGGTTGGCTTTGGGTTGCTCACTAAGGTCCAATGTCAACCGTATGCATGCTGGTCTCTCCTGGCTCACAGTTGAAAAAAGGTTATCGTCTAACTCATTTGTATTGTGTAAATCATTCATTAACAGCAAGACTCCATATTTTGTGTTTGAGCAACTTGTTTACAGAAGCTCTATACAAGACCATAATACAAGAGGGGCCAGAAATGGTCAGTTTGTACTCCCTCGTCCTAGAACCAATGCTTTAAAGCGGTCTTTTATTTATAGGTGCATAACACTCTGGAACAACCTACCTAGTTATCTATACACTTTTAGTAAATCGATTTTTAAAAACAAAACTAAAAACTCAATTACAGCTGTTGCCTTAATGTGTATTGCATTTGTGTATGGGTTTTTGCTAGCCTACAAGTTCTCATTTTGTATCTTTAAAAATGGATATTTATTGTATGTTTTGTTAATTGTTTAGTTTTTTATTTCTATCTATAGCATCTGTGAAAGTATCTTATTTGCTACTAAATCCTTGTTTTTAACTTTTGTATTGATCTATGCATTAACTGTTTTATGTATTGTGTTGTGTGGACCACAGGAAGACTAGCTGGGAGCCATGTGAAGAATTGTGGTGATTCGTCTGTGATTATAATATGAATTAATGTTGATGGGCAAAACAGTCACTCTCTGCATGGCAGAGAAGAGGTGTGACCCCTCTCCTCAGATAGTGTAAGTAGGGCAAGACTGGAGCAGGTCGCTAGGCGACGGTGCCTAGCAGTCACAACAGCATTCCTAAGATAAGGATGGAGAGCAGGAGGAGGTGGGGGGGGGGGGTGATTCATCTTCAGTTGAGGAATAACGGAACGAGAGAGAGAGAGAGAGGATTATGAGGAGCTGATCAATTGGACTTTTATTAACGGACTTTATCAAATGAACTTTAAATCACCGGACCTTATCACAAGCTGCTGCGTATGTCAAGGAAGACCACATTATTCCTGTAAAACTACCCTGTCTGGTTGAATAAATGTTCTCCTTGATGATTGTCAACTGAATCGTGTGAGGTGTTCATTCTGCCTGGGATTATCAGATGTTTCCGGGAGCACACCAGAGGGATCATTAAAAAAGTACACAACGCAGGACACTATCGTATAGCCATCACTCACTGGGATCATCGGAACATCTAACAAACTTGGTGCCGTGACCCGGATGTTGCTGCGTGGGAGGAAGCCAGAATTCTAAACGTAAGCTGATTTATGGGCTTAATCTCACATGCCAACACAAAGATAAGCATTGTGAACAAGCACACGTAAAATAAATAACCCATTGTGATCATAAGACTTGATGAATGTTGAAGTTTGTGAAGACAGAGGTTTTCCTTGTTATTTTTGGTTGAGTTTAACGAGACGGGAGGCGACGTAGACAGCCCCGTGTGTAGTATAGAGCGACGTGGACAGCTCCAGGGCGACGGTAGACAGCCCCGTAGGGTATAGAGCGACGGTGACAGCTCCAGGGCGACGGTAGACAGCCCCGTAGGGTATAGAGCGACGTGACAGCTCCAGGGCGACGGACAGCCCCGTAGGGTATAGAGCAACGTACAGCTCCAGGGCGACGGAGACAGCCCCGTAGGGTATAGGGCGACGGACAGCTCTGTTGTGTGTAAGAGTTTTTCTAATAAGTCATCGGCAACTGCGGTTTTTGCTGGTGCAGTGTGGTTTTCTTTTTTTGGATAAGAGTATTCTTCTTTTAATTTTATTTCCCACTCTAGACATAGACTTGGATCGCACTTTTGAAGTCATGCAGAACCAAAAAAAGAGAACTATGCGAGAGATTTTGGGCCAGGTGCGACGCCATATGGTCGAGATTGCGCGTCTTGAATCAGAGGGGTTTTTGAAGGTTCGTGCCCTGGACGACATCAGGCAAACGCAGGCTGGAAATCTGCTGAGATTACAGCAGGAGTTTGAGAGACAGGCGGAAACCATTCGTCACCACAATAATGGGGCTGGGAGGACAGGCGTGCCTCCCCAGACGGTAGAGCCGGGTGAAGGAGGGGCACGGGGTGGATCTCCGGCTCCCTCCAGTGGTGAAAGCGGGATGGTGCAGGGGGCTGATGGGAGGCAGGGGAGAGATCTGGCTCCCTCTGGGGGCGTGGAAGGGGAGCAAAAGGGAGCAGGGGACTCTAAGCCTCTCGAGGCCCTCAATTTGAATATCTTTGAGGATAGTAGTGATGAATCAGAGGAAGGAGAGGGACCTTCCTCTTCACAACCCAAAAGTTTGCGGCCATTGAAGATACATCGGCCCAAGACGGTAGCTGGAGAGCGAGTAGTGCACACCTCTTATGTTCCGGCCAAACCAGAATATATTGAGAGGTGGTGTGAGAAGGTGCGTCATCCCCGCACCGCTGGCTTGGGGACATGGGATGAATTTAATAAATTAAAAGGGATTTATTCCCTTCACCCATGGGATGCCCTGGCCATTCTCAGTCATCGTCTCTCCACGAGAGAGAGACAGGATCTGACCAGGGTTATCACCACTGCACTGGGAGGGGAGGGGCAGGACCTCGACGCAGGTTGGGATGCGGTCAGGGATGATATTCCAGAAGCTAATATCAGGGAAAAACAGTGCCCAGGGTCGACTCAAACGTTTGTGCCAGCCGTGGCACCTCGGCTGCGAAACGGCTTAATTATGTCCACTCCCACCTGGGGGCGGGCAGGCGATGGAGCCATAGTGGATGCGCTGAGTAGGTTAGACAGAGATCTGCAGATCATGAAGGAGGCCGCAGAGCCAAAGGTTCGAGTGTTGACCGGAAAGCCGGACGCCGCAACCTATCCTGATGATTGGCCGGGGGGTGGGAGGGCGGGCCCAGAGGGGTTCCACTGGGAGTGGGGGTCGTGCTACAGCTGTGGGAGGATGGGCCATATAGCACGCGAGTGTGACGTAGACGGCCGCCGCCCCAGACCACGAGTACAACCCGCAGCAGCCAGGGCACAGCCAGCAGCGGCCACAGGGGCCACGTCCCTCCCTCTGGGGACCGGGCTGACCCTCCGGGACTTACAGGATTGTCAGAGGTTGACGTCCCTCCCCCTGGCGGATCGAGACGTGTTGCTGGAGGCTAAATGGGAGGGGCCGTATCAGTTTCTGTTGATCACCGGGAGTGCGGTGAAGGTGGCGGGGAGGCCCAATTGGATCCATGGGAGTCATTGTAAGCTAGTTGACACACCGACCATCGACATGTAGTTTTAGGAGATGGGAGGGGTGGAGTCAGGGGGTTGGGTCCCCCCTTTTTTTTCAACACCTCAATAGAGGGCGTGGTTAGGAGAAGACACGGTCACCAGAAAGAACTGGCGCGCGCTGGGGGTCAACCGTGGGACGAAGATAGAGTTGCGCGGAGTGGGTATCGGGAGCTGCAGTCGTGTCACGCCGGGAAGGACGGGGGTGACCCCGAGGTAGGACAGGTAAAGGTGTTGAGAAAAAGGAGGGGGAGGGGGAAAGAGTGGGGAGTGTAGAATGATGGTGTGTTTGGTGTGATTATTGTTTGGTGTGATTTTCAATTTTTATTGTCAAAAAAAAAAAAAAAAAAAAAAATCTTTGGGTGATTATTAAAAAAAAAAAAAAAAATGAAATGAAATGAAATGAAATGTTTTGAGTTTAAAATGAGATGATTAGTTAAGAAACCTATATAAGATCAATGTGACAATCAGACGGTCTCGGAGAGAGACGGGGGGGGGGGGGGGGGGAGTGGGAATTCCCGGTTTTCCCCATCGGAAAGAGACTCCCTGTTCCTCCATTCTGTGTCCACAGGACCATTGAAGAAGACGAGTCCAGGCAGACCTACGGACCGTGGACGGGCGGGGGCCGAGACCATTGGAGGAGACGAGTCCGGAGACCTACGGACGGTGGACGGGTTGGGCCAAGTGGAAGACGGCGGCGACCGGAGGGGTGGGGCACAGGAGGGCACGATCCAGAGACAATCCAGGGATCATCCGGAGATCGAGCGGGAAGATAACCAGAGTCAACGACCATGTGGAGTGTTGTGTGTGTTGATTGATAAACCCTTTAGTGACAATCAAGGTCCAGACCGTGAGAGTGCAGTTAGGCTCTAGAGTGCTATCCGGTCTTTCCACAAAACGGGGGGACGGGACAGGGTTCTCCATTTAGAGAGGTGAGGTCGTTCCGGGGTCCACCAATCAATCTACACGTCAGCCACAGGGAGTTAACATGAGGGTTTTCCTGGGGAATCTATTGATTAACCCTGGTATAATTTAGGGGAATAATTAATCCTGTATAATCAAGTGAACATATGTTCTGTCGAATCAAAAGGAGGGACTGAAGAATTGTGGTGATTCGTCTGTGATTATAATATGAATTAATGTTGATGGGCAAAACAGTCACTCTCTGCATGGCAGAGAAGAGGTGTGACCCCTCTCCTCAGATAGTGTAAGTAGGGCAAGACTGGAGCAGGTCGCTAGGCGACGGTGCCTAGCAGTCACAACAGCATTCCTAAGATAAGGATGGAGAGCAGGAGGAGGTGGGGGGGGGGGTGATTCATCTTCAGTTGAGGAATAACGGAACGAGAGAGAGAGAGAGAGGATTATGAGGAGCTGATCAATTGGACTTTTATTAACGGACTTTATCAAATGAACTTTAAATCACCGGACCTTATCACAAGCTGCTGCGTATGTCAAGGAAGACCACATTATTCCTGTAAAACTACCCTGTCTGGTTGAATAAATGTTCTCCTTGATGATTGTCAACTGAATCGTGTGAGGTGTTCATTCTGCCTGGGATTATCAGATGTTTCCGGGAGCACACCAGAGGGATCATTAAAAAAGTACACAACGCAGGACACTATCGTATAGCCATCACTCACTGGGATCATCGGAACATCTAACACATGGCACCAGCTAATGGAGATCCTTAATAAAAACATTTAAAAAAACATAAAAACAGCAGTAAAATGTTTTATAAAAAGACAGGCATAAAATGAGTTCAAGTTCTTTACTTGTCAAATACACAACGCATGTAATGACATTTTTGTATTTCGAGCTCAGACTCAACAGTGCACAACAATGAAAACAAGAATGATAACAATAAGTAGTAGCAGTAATTTTAAATATAAAATGAGAAGATGAAATAGTAAATTATTTGCAAAATAAATGAATGCAACACTCCCAGACATACCCCACGCGAAGGTAAGGAAAAACTCACTAAAACCTAGCAATAGGAAAGAAAATGCTCCACAGGCAGTGTGGAGGTGAGAAACCTTAGAAGGGCCATTCAAGGGGGGATCTCCCTTCTTAGATGTCAGTGATAGTAGTGTTGCAGACGGACAGTTGGTAAGCATGCACTCATGTGTGTAGTGAAACACAGATGAGTGCATGCAATAGCAAATCAAATCAAATTATTTATAAGGCCCGACAACACACGTTAATGTCCCCATGGGCCGTACATAATAATAATAATAATAATAATAATAATACTTTTTACGTTTTATATAGCGCCTTTCAAAGGACCCAAGGTCGCTTTACATAAGGGGGGGTGGGGGGGGGGAGATAACAAATTAACAAACATAGTGGACAGACACAACATATACATATAAAGTGAGAAAGTTAGGGGTTGAAGGCCAGGTTGAAGAGGTGGGTTTTGAGCAGATTTTGAAATGAGTCCAGAGTTGGGGCGGTGCGGAGTTCTGCGGGGAGGGAGTTCCAGAGGGTGGGAGCTGCCACACTGAAAGCTCTGTCCCCGAACGTCCGTAGTCTGGTTCGGGGGATGGAGAGCTGACCAGTGTCCGTGGATCGCAGGGACCGTGACTGAGTGTAGGGGTGGAGGAGGTCAGTGAGGTACTGAGGTGCCAGGGCGTGAAGGGATGTACATGTCTTCTTTAAACAAGTCAAGAAGAAAACATAATAAGTCAAGAACAGAACAAGAACACCATAAGGTCCAACAAATTTAAAATAAATGCAAATAAATGAAAGAATGCAAGCACTCCCAGACATACCCCACGCGAAGGTAAGGAAAAACTCACTAAAACCTAACAATAGGGAAAAATGCTCCACAGGCAGACCTTAGAAGGGCCATTCAAGGGGGGGGATCTCCCTTCTTAGATGTCGGTAATAGTAGTGTTGCAGACTACACACTTGAGGGCATGCTTACCAACTGTTAGTGAACACAGATGAGTGCATGCAATAGCAACTGAACATTTTGAAAGATTAAAGATAGAGCTGATAGCGATAGCAACTGAACATTTTGAAAGATTGAAGATAGAGCTGATAGCGAATCTATTTGAGGCACAGGGGCGGTGCAAAGAGGGTCGCGTCCTCCCCGTCTTAATCACGGGACATTCAACACTCCGGTCATTGCTCAGAGACAGTCGGAGACAGGCAGAGAGGGTCGCGACCTCCCCGACATCATCGCGGGACGTCCAGCACTCCAGTCACCACTACGAGACCTCCGGAGACAGGAGGGCACGCAGAGAGGGTCGCATCTTCCCGGCCTTCATCATGGGACGTCCGACACTCCGGTCAGCACTCCAGGACAGCAACTCACAGGGGGACAGGGAGACGGGACAGGCGTTAGACAGCTCGTGTGATTGTAGTGGGCGGACATAGCAATAGATACAAGTGGTAAGCATATATGCAGGGATTAAAGCAAAAAAAAATCTCCTGACTGAACTTTTTTTCAGGCCAAGTCATATTCTTATTTTAACCTCCACTGTATTTATTTTGAATAGCGTTGGCGTTTTAAGGGAGCCTACTTGTTTCGGTTTCGTCGATAATCCAATGTACAGTTACCCCCCCACCCCGCCTACCCAACCCTTCCCCGCCCAACCACCTCCAATGTACAGTCCCCCCCCCCTCCACCCAACCTACCCAACCTCCTCCAATGTACAGTTTCTTCGTCAAATGTATATACTCTTTTTTAGACTCTATTGTATCACAAACAATACTGTATTTGTAAATCTGGTGTCATAAATGTATAGATGTAGCAGTATTATCTATCTGTATGTCATGTATGTCATATATGTTATGAATTGAAAATGGGGGACCCTGATGTAAACAAGAGGAAAGTCTTTCTCTGGTCTGCAACCCCTTAACAATTGTGTGTATTGAGCTGTACTGTATTGTACCCATTCTGCAATCTGTTATAACAATCAATCAATATTTAACAGATTGCAGAATGGGTACAATACAGTACGGCTCAATACACACAATTGTTAAGGGGATGCAGACCAGAGAAAGACGTTTGTCTTGTTTACATCAGGGTCCCCCATTTTCAATTCATAGTGACATTTATGACATACACAACATTTATGGCATAGGGACATACATGACATACGTACAGGTATATAGTAATGTTACATTTGTGACATATACGATATGCAAATATACAGTACTGTTACCCATAGATCCTAACAGAGATTATATACATTATGATGGGGAGGAGACTGTACATTAGGGTGGGTGGGAGAAAAAAGATACATACGGTGGGGAGAGAATATACAGTGGGGAGGAGACCGTCTACAGATACACCTGTGTGATGTTGCTACGAAGTTAAGCTAATAAAGGATACTCACAACCAGGGCCGCCTGGGAGAAATGCGAGGCCCTGTGCGAGATTTAACGCGAGGCCCCCCCCCCCCCCCCCCCCCCCAAGGTAAAAAAAAAAAAAAAAAAAAATTATATATATATATATATATATATATATATATATTTTTTTTTTTTTTTTTTTTTTTTTATACAGTCAACATATTCTTAAATAATAGCGCTGCCCGAGGCGGGGCATGATACAGTCAACATATAGCAAAAGAGAGAGCGAGAGAGAGCTCCCGTTCTACAGTCAATATACAGTGTACAGAGAGAGAGAGAGAGAGAGACACATTGGAAAGAAATTGAAATGCTATTTGGCCCTAAACAGAGAGTACACAGTGGCAGAATACCTGAGCACTGTGACTGAAGATCCTTGAGCACAGCCTAGCCATCGAGAAAGGCCGCCATAGGCAGACTGTGTGTGTTAGAAAGAGAGAGAGAGAGAGAGAGAGAGAACATGTGTGTTTGTCATGTGTGTGTGTGTGTTAGAGAGAGACTATAGCATGTATGAGAGATTCAAAAGGACAAAGATCAACACTTAAATCCAACAAGAAGAGGGTCAACAGAGAAACCAAAGCAGCAAGGAGCCAATGGCCGACATCAGCTAAATAGGCTAGCCAGGTACTGTGACACCAGGCCACGTGACACACACAACGTGGCTACACAAACGACCATTCACACACAGCACATGTCGTATCTCCAAATGTTGTGAAGTAGCATATGTTTTGCCTGGAAAAAAACATCGTTATTAACAAAACATTCGGGAGGGGAAGGAAGGAAGAGTGGGGTAATGTCATCATGACATTTTCATTAATCCAAGTTACCTGCACGATGAACGCTGGGCGAAAGGCCGCAAGGTCTCCACGTTGACGAAAGGCCTCTCGCTGGCGGGACAAAAAGAAGCTATGGCCACTGGCCAGAGCCTTGTCATGGTGCAGGCCCGACTACATCTTCTGTCAAAGGGCCTGCTATTCTCAAGGCTAACTGATAGCATCAAACGAACGTTCCCAGCTGACGCTAAACAGCTAACTGGCTAACAGTTAGCTCACACAGTTAGCTACTAGTAGTATTAGCTAGACCAGTTTGGCTCCAAGAGAGAAAGAGAGATAGGGTCAGGTGACTCAGATCCACGGCGGGTACATAATCATAAGTTGACTCACCATAACGCAGTATCAACGTGGAAGGATACTTTCTTGGCCCCACGGTGTAATTTCGGCGTATTGCTGCCTAACAGATTTATCTGCTCACAAGTTCTCTTCTCCTTCTTTTGAAAAGACATCCACTCGCCTCGCCTGGTTAGCTAACGCTAGTTAGCATTTAGCTAAGCTAGCTACTAGCCGACATGGCTATACCGAAAGGCTCCGGCCATTTGTCCCGCTAGCGAGAGGCCTTTCGTCAACGTTCCTTGGTTGGTGACCGACCGACTGATAATGACCGACCTCTTTCTTCGTCTTGGCTATTGGGCATAACTAAGCATAGTCAAAAGCTGCACGCGCAAAAATGTCAAACGCAGCCGACTCACGCTGCCGGCGTACTGTCTACACATGATGTAAGTAAAACCACTCCCTTCGTTGAAACCAATGCTGCTGCAGAACCCCAGAGGCTGAGCTCCAATAGTGAGTATGTCTGCAGCTGCAGGACTGCAGACCCAGGAACAAGTCAGACACATTCTACAAACGTGTCTAATGTGAAATATATAAGCATATAAGCAAAACTAGATTTTAGGTCTGTGATGAAAAAGGGCCTCGCGGGAAGGGGGGCCTCGCAAAAAAAAAAAAAAATAATAAAAAATAATAATAAAAAAAAATAATAATAAAAAAAATTAATAATTTTTTTTTTTTTTTTTTTTTTTTTTTTTTTTTTTGCGAGGCCCCCCTTCCCGCGAGGCCCTGTGCGACCGCACTGCTCGCACACCCCCTGAGGCGGCCCTGCTCACAACCACAGCAGAGGACTCACATATTTGTACTGTGAAGTAACACGACAATGACAAATGTGTTGTTTCTGTTTTTCTTTTTGACATAGTTGCGGAACACGGAACAAGTTAACAACTCACCACAGTCTACAGCCCCCGCATCATACTGTAGCAACTTGTTCCTGTTTGCGGACGACTCAGCCCTGCTGGTCTCTGACAAGAACAAGTTACAGGTTGAAAAAGCCCTCAGCTCGGAACTAGGCAAAATCTGCATATGGCTCGCCGACAACAAACTATCATTACACATGGGCAAAACAGAGTCCATTCTCTTCGGTTCAAATAACAAACTCAGCAAGACCGACGGCTTCTCGGTTACAGTGGGTGACAATATTATCACAAGGAAAGATGAAATTACCTACCTGGGTTCCATCCTAGAGGCTAATCTTTCCTGTGACAAAATGGCATCCAATGTAATAAAAAAAGTCAACCAACGAACGCGATTCTTGTACCGGATCTCCTCTCTGGTAAACAAGAATACCCTGAAGACTCTAGCAGGAGCACTCATTCAAGGGTACTACGACTATGCTTGCACCTCATGGTACCAAAGCACCTCAAAGGCACTAAAAAACAAATTACAAACATCTCAAAACAAGCTAGTCAGACTACTGCTTGACCTGACTCCTAGAACCCACCTCACCCCTGCCCACTTTGTCAACCTAGGATGGCTTAGAGTAGACGACAGAGTACAGCAACTTGCAATGGGCCTGGTCTACAAGATACACTACGCGACCAAGGTACCCATGTACATGTCAAAATACTTCCCAAAGGTCAGTGAATACCACGATCACAACACCAGAGGGAGCTCCACAAATCATGTAAAACCCAGATTCGGCTCAAACAAAGGACTAAACACGTTTCGCAATTATGCCACATCAATGTGGAACGCCCTACCTAAAGCTGTAAAGGAATGTGAATCACTACCCACTTTCAAAAACACTCTCAAAAAACACCTACGTGAGACTGCAATTCGAAACTGGCCCCTACAAATGTCCTAACCTAGTTGTACAGTAAATTACCAAGTAAGGCTTTGTCAGTATTCCAATGTACAGTGTAAAATGTGTGTGTCCCCTACCCAACCCCCCCCCCCCCCCCCCCCACCGCCAATGTACAGCCCTCACCCACCCACCCAACCACACCCCACCCACCCAACCTCCTCCAATGTACAGTTTCTACGCCAAATGTATATACACTCTTTTTCTGGACACTTTTGTATCACAAACAGTACTGTATTTGCAAATCTGATATGTCATAAATGTATAGATGTAGCAGTACTGTCTATCTGTATGTCATGTATGTCATATATGTTATGATGAATTGAAAATGGGGGACCCTGATGTAAACAAGACGAAAGTCTTTCTCTGGTCTGCATCCCCTTAACAATTGTATGTATTGAGCTGTACTGTACTGTACCCATTCTGCAATCTGTTAATACACTTTTCAATCAATCAATCAATCAAAAGCCTAGCCAGTCTCTTGAAACACTGCTATCTTCAAACTTCCATTCCTCTCGAAACTTTCTTTTGTTGAGTGGTGCCGCTCATCCTTTTCGTCTGAGAACACTGCGTGTGTTTTCTTTTTAGTGGCCGGCTTACTCCTTACATTAACGTTATTATGCTGACGTTAGCTAATAACTATGTGTTGGAGATCATGGTTCCTCACGGACCATAGTGTTTGTTACATTGCAAATAAGCCAATGCCCGCAGTGCAACACTCCAATTCAGCCATTGGGTGGGACGGTCACGTGACCCAAATCAGCCAATGGAAGCGTCCGGGACCTCAGCCTGCGGGAGCTCAGCCTGCGGGACGATGTGGTTCTGCAGGTGGAAGCATCTCTCTTCCAGAAGAAGCTGAAGCAGTCCGTGTGCCACGTCCTGGAGAGCGCCCTGGCGGAAGACGGCCAGTCGTTTACGTCGTCTCGCTCCATGGCTTCCCATCTTCAGAGGATTTCCCGGAAATCCAACTCTGGCTTCCTCGAATGCAGGAAAAACACTGCCACATCCTTAACGACGAGCACGGATATTGTGGAGGAGCAAAAGGCACTGTACTCTAAACAAGACCACTAGATCCAACAGCCACTGTGATTGTTTGAAAATCTTATTAACAGATTGCAGAATGCGTACAATACACAGAGTACAGCTCAAGGGGATGCAGACCAGAGAAAGACTTTCGTCTTGTTTACATCAGGGTCCCCCCACTTTCAATTAATCATAACATATATGACATACAGATACAGTACTGCTACATCTAGATATTTATGACATACCAGATCTACAAATACAGTACTGTTTGTGATACAAAAAGAGTATAAAAAAAGAGTATATACATTTGAGGGGGGAAAAACTGTACATTGGAGGAGGTTGGGTAGGTGGGTAACTGTACATTGGAGGGGGTTGGGTTAGGACATTTACAGGGGCCATTTTCGAATTGCAGTCTCCCGTAGGTGCTCTTTGAGAGTGGTTTTGAAAGTGGGTAGTGATTCACATTCCTTTACAGCTTTGGGTAGGGCGTTCCACATTGATGTGGCATAATTGCTAAACGTGTTTAGTCCCTTGTTTGAGCCGAATCTGGGTTTAACATGATTAGTGGAGCTCCCTCTGGTGTTGTGGTCGTGGTATTCACTGACCTTTGGGAAGTATTTTGACATGTACATGGGTACCTTAGTCGTGTAGTGTATCTTGTAGACCAGGCCCATTGCAAGTTGCTGTACTCTGTCGTCTACTCTAAGCCATCCTAGGTTGTCAAAGTGGGCAGGGGTGAGGTGGGTTCTAGGAGTAAGGTCAAGCAGTAGTCTGACCAGTTTGTTTTGTGATGTTTGTAATTTTGTTTTTAGCGCCTTTGAGGTGCTTTGGTACCATGAGGTGTAAGCATAGTCGTAGTACCCTTGAATGAGTGCTCCTGCCAGAGTCTTCAGGGTATTCTTGTTTACCAGTGAGGAGATCCGGTACAAGAATCTAGTTTGTTGGTTGACTTTTTTGATTACATTGGATGCCATTTTGTCACAGGAAAGATTTGCCTCTAGGATGAAACCCAGGTAGGTACGGTAATTTCATCTTTCCTTGTGACAATATTGTCACCCACTGTAACTGAGAAGCCGTCGGTCTTGCCGAGTTTGTTATTTGAACCGAAGAGAATGGACTCTGTAACTGAGGGGTACAATTCCCTGACTGTATTGAATAAGTATGGTATCATTAAACCACTACTGACTTATGTACATTACTACTGGCCATACAGTACACAGGTATATGAGATGAACACATCCACAAAAACACGGCTTCACAACAAATACTTGTTTAGAATAATATTTATTAGCAGCACGAAGATTATCTTACATTACTTTACTTATCAAGATTGAGAGTTGCGCTTGTAAGGCGAAGAATGTGCATGAATAGGTCAAGAGCGTAAGTCCATGAGCATATTACGCAGGAGATAATTAATACCACCTGTATCATAAGAATTATATATATGGTACACTAGTAGGGCAGCTGGAGATACTAATAGGGTCCCTCCGGTTGTAAGCCAGCAGGGGAGAGGATTTGTCGGTAGCGAAAGTCTGGGTCAACGAGGAATAAGGAGACTCCAGGTACAGGAGACAGTGCAATAATCTCTTGATCCGCAGACGAACAACAGCTATTCTCCGGTATGCAGTGCCGCATGGAGGAAAGCTAGCCAGCCTCAGGCGTCCTAGAGGTGGGCTCGACGTTGCTCCTCACAGGGTAAATCCCACACAATTGTGGGTGTAGACGATTCTCCGCTCCATCAGCTACAGGACCAAAGCAAATATAATCCAGCCGAAAAGGGCTCTGTAGTCGTCGGGGTAGGTTATCCAGTGTACATATCCACACGGTTCTCGTCTAGGGCTCCTCGGATGACGGCACCAGGTTAAGCCGCCCAGCCTGGATAAGCACACTAGCTCGGTACGAGGAAGCGTTGGTAATGCTGGTCACTGTAGAACGGTAGCCGCACGATACACTATACATAATAGACTATTACTTAATAATAGAATAGGTCGAACTCGACGATACAGCGTTAAACTCTGACACTTCAGCTATCAATTCGCACGCGGTCTCAAGGCTCTATTTCGGGGCAAAACGGGCCCACTTCACAGCACGTTGTATCGTGGTGTGAGGCTTCAACTTATTGGTTAACATACTGCTGTATTCACCTGCGCCGTATTTATACGTTAGGTGAACAATCTAGTACCAGCCTTATTTCTGTCTCGTATTCTTGCGCAGAGCCGGTCATGTCCAGGCATGTCTTTGGCGGTGACTTTGAACTAGACATTGGGGGTATGGCCATGGCGCCTAGGGGATCGCTGTCCAATAGGAGAACGAAATATTATGGTCTGTACTAGGTAAAGGGATATTCCGTGTATATGTACAAAGAATATACAAGGGATATCAGACGATATACAAATACTATACAATATATCTCAAGTAATAAATATATATATTCGGTTTAATCTGACCCTTCGTAACAGCCGCCTCCTAATTAGTCCGCACCTAATTAGATAAGCAGAGACAGATTAACCGCACTGTCCACTACTCAATGTCCGTTGTGAGGGTAGGGCAGTTCACAAAGTCAGGGGGTCATGGTCGTCATCAAGAGAGTCGGGGAGCCTTGGCAACTCTATCAGCCTCGCCACGGGTCGGGTGTATGTCCGCCCTTGGACGAGCACTTCTGCCGCTCTGACCTTTCCGTCGGCACCAGTGATCACTTTGCTTACGCGGCCGGCCGGCCACATAGCTCGGGGTAGTGACTGGTCGATAATCATGACGACTGTGCCTTCCGTCAAATTGTCTCTTTCTTTTACCCATTTCTGGCGGGTCTGTAGAGACGGTAGATAGTGGAGGAGGAAACTGTTCCAAAACTTGTCAGCCAATACTTGACTGTACCTCCACATTCTTCGGCCGTTCGCTTCTTCAGGTCTGTACACTGTCTGTGGGAGCGCGGGGTCCAGCCGCCCCATCAAGAGAGTGTTGGGGGTGACTGGGTCGACATCTGCTACATCACTTGAGACGTAACCGAGGGGCGTTGAGTTCAATACTCCCTCGATCTTCTTCCGCCACGGTCTGGGCCCCAAGCACGGCGTACAGGGCTGTCTTTATTGAACGTACTTCTCATTCCCAAGTTCCACCGAAGTGAGGTGCATTCGGGGGGTTAAACTGGAAATCAATCTGAGAGGGAGCGAGGTGGGTCTTGAGTTCTGGGCCCATAGCTTGGAAGCTCTCTCTCAGCTCTCTTTCTCCGCCTTTGAAGTTTGTCCCGTGATCAGACAATAATATAGACGGTTTTCCTTTCCGCTATGTGAATCTCCGGAAGGCCATAAGGAATGAGTCCGTACTCATGGTTGGAAGGAGTTCTATGTGTATCGCTCGGGTGGTCATGCATTTGAATACAATACCCCACCGCTTCTCCGTCCCTCTTCCTTTCTTTACATACAGCGGGCCGAAACAGTCCATACCGGTGGAGTGAAAGGGCTTGTCGCCGAGTCGGAGGCGACAGGGGGGTAGGTCAGCCATCCTGGGTATACTGGGCTGTGCTCGCCATTTGCGACAGTCTAGACAAGTCCGCTGGAAGCGTCGTACCGCTTCTCTTCCGTGCAGTATCCAATAGCGACGTCTTATCTCCGCGAAGACTCTTTCTGCCCCGGCGTGGTGCACGTCCTCGTCGTATTTCTTTATGATGAGCTCTGTGACCTTGTGTCGGCTGTTTAAGACTATCGGGTACTTGACGTCATCCGTTAAGTCTGGGGCTCTCCTCAGACGACCACCCACTCTGATGAGATTATGGGCGTCGCTCTCAGGGGCCAAGTGGAGCAGTCTGCTGTCTGACGGGACTGGCTTTGATCCCTGCAGACAGTCTAGCTCGTCGGGGAACGAGTCTCTTTGGGCTCGCTGTAGCAGAAGGAGTTCTGCTTCTTCGTAGTTAGCTGCAGTAATGTCAGTAGTGGACGGAACCTCTGGGTGGTGCCACAGGAATGTCTTTAACTGCGCACTCTCAAGGGTGGGGCAGTCGTCTATGTTGGGATCTGTGGGGACGAGTGTGTGTGTCAACCCACAGAACATAGATTTCTTCTTCTCTGCCTCCTCTTCACTCGCCTCCCGTGGGGTGGGTGTAGGCCACTCTTCTTCCGGGAGCTTGAGGAACTAGGTTGTGACGGGTGAGGTCATCCAGGGACATTCCCCGTGTGATGACGTCGGCTGGGTTCTGTTTTGTGTCCACGTACCTCCAGCATGCTGCTTCTGTTAAATCTTGTATCTCTGTGATTCTGACTCCCACGAAGACCTTGTATCTGCACGAATCGGACTGGATCCATGTGAGTACGGTCATGGAGTCTGACCACAGGATTGTTCTTTGCACCGGGATGGTGAGTTCACGTTGGATTAACGTGGCGAGTTGCGCTCCTGCTAGGGCTGCGCAGAGCTCTAGACGCGGGATAGATTGTTGCTTGCGGGGGGCTATTCTTGAGCGAGCCAGGATGAAGGCAGTATGTATTTCTCCTCCCTCCTCTCGGGCCCGCAAGTAGGCCACCGAACCGTAGGCTACGTCGGAGGCGTCGCTGAAGACGTGCAGGTCCATCTGACACGTCTCCGGCCTCACTGTGGGTGGGAAGTAGCTGCGGCGTATGTTGACACCTGGGAGCGAGCTGAGTTCTGTCTCCCACTCTCTCCATGTGGAGGCAAGGTGTTCGGGTATGGGATCGTCCCAGCCCTGGTCCTTGTCCCATAGCGCTCGCACAATCATCTTTGCCCTGGTGGTGTAAGGTAGAATACATCCCAACGGGTCATATTGTCTGGCGAGTGTTCTGTATACACTCCGTCTTGTGGTCGGTAGTGAAGTCGACCTTCCCTGCTCCTTGGTCAGGGGTGTGTGTTTATAATGTAGCGAGTCTGTTTTGAAGCGCCAGACTAGTCCTAATGTCATTTCTTGGGCTTCTCCTGGGATGGTCGCCATCCAGGTCTCGCTGCTTGCTGCCTTGTCCTCTGGGGAGAGGCTGCGCAATACTTGAGGGTCGCTGCTGGCCCACTGCCGGAGATCAAAGCCGCCTTTGATCAGGGAGGCACGGAGCTTGAGTAGGAGGGCCTCGGCTTCTTCTGGCGTCGAGACGCTTTGCAGACAGTTGTCCACGTAGAAACTATTTTCTACACTTTGTCGGACCTCTTCATCAGCTGCTGGGTCTTCTGCGACGTGTTTTTGCAGTGCGAACGTAGCACAGCATGGGCTGGATGTGGTTCCGAAAGGGAGGACTTCCCATTGATAGATGGATGGTTGCTCATCCCCGATCCTCTCTCTCCATAAGAACCGCAGCAGGGGCTTGTCCTCTTCCACTAGTCGCACCTGCAGGAACATCCCTTTGATGTCGCCGCTGATGGCCACCTTGTTCTGGCGGAAACGTAGCAACACGCCTAGTAGAGAGGGGCCGAGTGTTGGGCCGGGCAAGAGCTCTTTATTCAGATTTTGTGATCCGATCTGGTAGCTGCAGTTAAACACAATACGATCCTTGCCGTTGTGGTGGACTTTGTGGTGCGGCACGTACCATGATTCGGTCGTCTGATCGGCCTCTTTAATGTCAATTCTCTTTATGTGTCCCGCTGTGATTAGCTTGTCAATCTCAGCGCGGTACACAGTAGCTTGAGCGGGGTCTCTGGCTAGGCGCCGCTCTGTGTTCGATAGATACCGCTCCGTCGCTTCTTTTGGGGCGTGGAAGGTAGGCATACCCTCTCGCCTCAGGAGTGGAGTTGCGTATCTCATCACTCCGTTGACTTTGACTCTCTTTGTCCCCTGCTCGAGGAGGGCTATAGCATAAATGTCTTCCTTGGAACGAATGTGTTTCTTTTCGTTCTTAAAGGGCATTGTCTCTAGTGTCCATAGCCTCTCAACGTGCTGTAGGAGGGTGGTGTCTTCTTCTGTCACTCTGGAGTGGAGGCAGCGAGTGGCTGCTGTTCGGTTGGGAGACCTGGAGAGGGGGCCTTGTAGTGTCCATCCTAAGCGGGTCTCGACTGCTGCTGGACAGCCTCTGGGTCCAGTGTGGACCCGGTCCATCGGGACGATGAGGTGTGCATGGTCGGATCCTATCAGCAGGGTCGGGGTGGCACCGTCTATGAGCGGTATAGGTAGTTGACGCAGGTGCACGTATTTATCCATCAGCTTGGCGATGGGGTAGGTGTACTGCGACAGGCCTATGTCTTGGCTGGTGAAAGCGTTAGTGATCCTATACCGTCTCTCTGGCTGCCCGCTTGCTGCGATAGTGAAGGAGACGTTCTCACCCTTGATCGTCTTCAGGTCTCTTCTTATAGTCCGAATCGTCATCGTTTCTTCGCTCCCCCGCAGCCCCAGCTGGGCCGCAGCGGACGCGAGGAGAAGGGTCTTCTCTGACCCGTCGTCAAGGACGGCGTAGGTGTCCATGACCTTGTCCTCGTAACTCAGTGTTACGCGGACCACCTTCAAGAGCACCCGGGCGCCCCCGCTGCTGGCGGGGTCAATGTACATAACACTTGCCTTTGTGCTGCTTGAGGGTGCAGGCTTTCTTCTGTTACTGTCATGTAAAATGTCCAAGTGGGCTCCGTCACACCGACTACACCTCTTCTTTAAGCGGCACTCGGCTGCCATGTGACTGCGCGCACATCGGTAACAGCGGCGGTTGGACTTTATCCATTGACTCACCTCGTCGGCGGTCATCTTCTTGAACGTGTCACAGTGTGACAGCCAGTGTTCCTTTTCGCAGTACGGGCATACAATCTTCCACTTCTCTTTCATCGAGGGGGTACTGTGGTTCTTGTTGCGCGGTACTGACTCGGCTTGGTGCATGACGGTCACCAGCCTGCGGCCATCGTTTGATCTCCTAGGTCCCTCTCTGGAGCTTGGCGCGCTCCGCACGAACGTATCCAATCGTAGGCTGCTGACTTCTCTCGCCAGGAAGTCGGCTAGGTCTAGGAGGGATGGCTCGGGACCATTAGGATCACGGTGGTCCCTTTGCCGCCTGAAGCGCTCTTGTCGGGCGGGCGGAAGCTTCTCTAATATTCTCTCAACATTAGAGTTTGCGTACAGTTCGTGCATACCCTTTTCCTTTTGTGCCCCCAGCATCCCTACCAGGGATTGTACCTTGATAGAGAGGTCATCTAGTGAGCGATTGTCTGTGGCTGGGGGTAGACGGTCAATATTCCTTATCTCTTGTATTACGTAGTCCCATATGCGTCCATAACGTTGGTCGAGGGCTACTAGAGCCGCGGTGTATGGGGTAGTAGAGTTGGAATATGCCAGCGCTATATTGTGCGCTCTGGGCACCTTCAGGTGCTTGAGTAGGATAGCATACTTGTACGGTTCATCTGGTACATCGGACATCATTGTCTCTAAGCACATTCGTAGCTCTGTGTACTGTGCTCTGTTCTCGTGTGTGAAGTCCGGGAACGTCGGTGTGCCAAGGTACGATGCCATGGATGGCTGGCACATCGGTGAGCGTTGGGGGAGAGGCCTCCTAGGCGAGTCTCCTCTTACGTGTCGTGGTGGGCTGGTACCTGTCGGGTACCAAGGCCCGTGTACCCAGGTGCTGTTCCTCGGGGCTGGTCGTGCGTCAAGCTCACCCGTGAATTGAGTCGGGGGTCTGTAGCGCAGAGCCGCGGGGGTAAAGTCTGGGCTGTACTGGACCTCCTGGTCCTGTGGAGTACGATGCTGCTGTTGGGCTTGACTTTCCTCCTCTCCCTCTTCTTCTTCCTCTGCCAGGTCGTCTAGATCCTGTAATCGTCTATTTAGTCTCTCAGCGGCGTAGGCCGGTTCTTCCCTGTTGCTGGGTCTTGCATGGACCGGTCGGGGAGGGGGTTCGGAGAGATGTATAGGCTCTTTCGGTTGGCCGGGCTCAGGGTCGCTTGATCGGGTAGGGGAGGGTGCCCTAGACCCTTGTCTTGACGAAGCCCTGGAGCTCCGTGCGGAGGGAGGGGGGGTTGCCCTGGCAATCAGTTGCTCCATTATCTGCGCTTGTAATCGGTCGCGCTCGGCTTCGCGCTTGATGTGAGCAAGGTCACGCTCTGCTTCGCGCTGGGCTTGGGCTGCGTCGCGCTGTGCATTGGCGGCTCCGCGCTGTGCATCGGCGGCGGCGCGCTGGGCTTCGGCGCGGTCTCTTTCCATATTCTCTTCCGTCTGGAGGCATCTAGTCTCTAGGCGTATGCGGTCGTCGTCACTCCTTTGCTGCGCCTGGAAGCGCTCTCGCTCGATCGCAGAGTGTTCGCGTTCACTAAGGGCTTGCGCTTGGAGTTGCGCGTGGAAGCGTTCTCTTTGGTCTGCAGATTGTTCGCGCTCACTTAGTTGTTGAGCCTGCAGGCGGTCTCTTTCCATGGTAGAGTGTTCGCGCTCACTTTGGTGTTGCGCGCGGAGGCGCTCTTGTTCCATGGAAGAATGTTCGCGCTTGCTAAGCGTCTGTGCTTGGAGTCGATCGCGTTCAGTGGAGGCTGCCAGGGTGGCGATAAAGGCCTGCGCCAGCATCTTGTCCGCCTCGCTGGGGGAAGACACTGATGGAGGTGATCAGCTTCTGGCAGTGCTCGTTGGAGATCCGTTCTCCTGTCGCGCTCCGAGGAGGTCCATCTCCTGGGTGCGCGTCTCTTCTGGTGGTGGGTCGGGCTCCGTCTCTGGAGGGCTTTCTTTATCCTGGAGCTCTCTGGGGACTGCCTCGTCGACGTTGGCGGGGGGTAAAGTCATGTCAGGTCCCTCCTGGTCCCCCCCGTGAGCTTGGTCAGTTACGTTAGAACCCACTAGGGTCTCTACTGGCAGGGTCGCCTGTTCGGTAGGGTTTGACATACTTTTACTATCCGCTTTTTCCGCGTTTAACGTCTGTATAAAGCTAGGTAGTAGACTGGCAGCGTAGTCCTCTAGGTAACGAGGTGGCTGCCGTCTGCGCTCCGGGCGATCTAGCTTAGGAGAACCGTTTGTGGAGTGTTCATCATTGGCCATGTTAATATTAATATTATATTAATATTACGCTAATTACCATCCGGCTCGAAGGACCAATTGTAACTGAGGGGTACAATTCCCTGACTGTATTGAATAAGTATGGTATCATTAAACCACTACTGACTTATGTACATTACTACTGGCCATACAGTACACAGGTATATGAGATGAACACATCCACAAAAACACGGCTTCACAACAAATACTTGTTTAGAAGAATATTTATTAGCAGCACGAAGATTATCTTACATTACTTTACTTATCAAGATTGAGAGTTGCGCTTGTAAGGCGAAGAATGTGCATGAATAGGTCAAGAGCGTAAGTCCATGAGCATATTACGCAGGAGATAATTAATACCACCTGTATCATAAGAATTATATATATGGTACACTAGTAGGGCAGCTGGAGATACTAATAGGGTCCCTCCGGTTGTAAGCCAGCAGGGGAGAGGATTTGTCGGTAGCGAAAGTCTGGGTCAACGAGGAATAAGGAGACTCCAGGTACAGGAGCAATAATCTCTTGATCCGCAGACGAACAACAGCTATTCTCCGGTATGCAGTGCCGCATGGAGGAAAGCTAGCCAGCCTCAGGCGTCCTAGAGGCGGGCTCGACGTTGCTCCTCACAGGGTAAATCCCACACAATTGTGGGTGTAGACGATTCTCCGCTCCATCAGCTACAGGACCAAAGCAAATATAATCCAGCCGAAAAGGGCTCTATAGTCGTCGGGGTAGGTTATCCAGTGTACATATCCACACGGTTCTCGTCTAGGGCTCCTCGGATGACGGCACCAGGTTAAGCCGCCCAGCCTGGATAAGCACACTAGCTCGGTACGAGGAAGCGTTGGTAATGCTGGTCACTGTAGAACGGTAGCCGCACGATACACTATACATAATAGACTATTACTTAATAATAGAATAGGTCGAACTCGACGATACAGCGTTAAACTCTGACACTTCAGCTATCAATTCGCACGCGGTCTCAAGGCTCTATTTCGGGGCAAAACGGGCCCACTTCACAGCACGTTGTATCGTGGTGTGAGGCTTCAACTTATTGGTTAACATACTGCTGTATTCACCTGCGCCGTATTTATACGTTAGGTGAACAATCTAGTACCAGCCTTATTTCTGTCTCGTATTCTTGCGCAGAGCCGGTCATGTCCAGGCATGTCTTTGGCGGTGACTTTGAACTAGACATTGGGGGTATGGCCGTGGCGCCTAGGGGATCGCTGTCCAATAGGAGAACGAAATATTATGGTCTGTACTAGGTAAAGGGATATTCCGTGTATATGTACAAAGAATATACAAGGGATATCAGACGATATACAAATACTATACAATATATCTCAAGTAATAAATATATATATTCGGTTTAATCTGACCCTTCGTAACAGACTCTGTTTTACCCAGGTGTAATGATAGTTTGTTATCAGCAAGCCAGGTGCAGATTCTGCCTAGTTCAGAGCTGAGGGTTTTTTCAACCTGTAACTTGTTCTGTAATAATTTGTGCTTGTTAAAGTCATAATCCATCCATCGAATGACACGCTGTTGACTCATTGGCTTTGTTTGCATAGTGGTTCCCGGATTGAAGACATTTCCTTCCCACTTCGAAGATTCATTGTTTGAGCCTTTGACAAAAGGACTAATGGTGTGTAAATGTGAGTTTTACACAACATTTGAGGCCATTAGTAAAAGAGCCGTCTACATTTTTTATGTTTGTAAATACTAGAGTAAAACTCTTCCAAGCACATTCATCGTTTCCCCAAATGTTGGCGTGTTCCTTTAAACGCAAATAAAAACAGAGGTCCAAAGGTGGAGTTTCTGAATACGGGCTGGATGCGAAATCTGACTGAGTTGTCTTATTTCAGTTTATGTTAGTAAGTGTGAGTTGCAGCTTAGATGTAGCTTATATATTGCATTGTGTAATGTTGATGATCGCTGGAGGGCGATCATACAGATGTTCTGTTCATGTTGTATTATATTATTCTGATGACTCTTGGGAGCATGTGATGAAAGACACATTTTCACATGAACAGACAATAATTTTATCTTATCTGAATGCATTGTTACTGTTCATGATGCGTTATGTTTTGGAGTGAAGTAGAACTGAAATGTAAATTCCCAATGTTTCATTTTGCTAATTTCAAGCCCTACCTTTGATGATTCTGTCCAAGATGTATGACCTACAATTAAATAATAAAAAAAACTGCTTAGTCGCATTTTCATTGTTTATTTTATCCCCCCCCCCCCCCCATCTACATTCTATAGCCATTAATCTTCTAGATTATATTCAAAAAGTAATCTTTATTCCCCTACCACACCACGTAGAATCACTCACCATTCCAGAAAATGTTTGGCATGTTGTTGGGACAGAGGGAGTGATTGTATGTGTAAAGTAAGATGGATTGACCCAAGTGATTTATTTGTGACTACAAAAGAAAAGTTTATGAAAATGGAGAAACAAATATATAGTATTCATGTGTATCTACAGTACTTACTTTTCCAAACCTATCTAGTCACAAATGAAATTCCATACTTTTATCCATCCTATCAAAATTTACTTGTATATTCAGTAAAGAGTTTACTAGGATTTACCCCTGCACAACTGAAAAATACATTTATATAGGGTGCTGGCTAAGTCACTGTTACAATGTTCTGATTCTTGACTCATTGTGAGATCATCTATTTATTTATGTTTTAACTTGACCTCACTGTATAAATACATATTGTGACCACAAACTAGACACCCAGAGCATTCAGAGGATGTATATACGACTAGAATGCAGTTTACACTTCACATTTCCTACAATATCAAAACATCAAGTGTCCCACACTCTCTGCATGTGTTCGGCAGATGGCAAGTGTGTTCCAATGTAGCCTGCTACCCCGCGGCTTCTTTCCCGTTATATCCACTCCACCCCGTTGTGAAATGCCGAAAAAGTACCCATCTAGCGGTCATACATTTCCTTCATCTCCTTAAGGATCTTGATGCTTTCACTGTATCGTAACTGGTTCTTGTTGGAGGACTCCTTCCATCTGAAACAAGAGAAATTACATTTAGGCATTTGGCTGAATGTTTTACCCCAAAACTACTTAAATAATCGCTTTGGATCAAATAAATAAGGATTATGTCAACATTTTTGTAGCACATTATCCTCTTTTAAACATGCATGCGTAAGTAGGATATATGGGGAAAATAAATATCACAATATCCACAAGGACTACTTTACATAAGGAGAAATCATTGACCTGTAACACAAGGATTGAAAGTAGGGCTGTCGCGGTAACCGCATCACCATTGCGGTGTGTCAAGGCACTCGCGGATGGAGAACAGACAACCGCGACAACCGTGGTAAAAAAAAGGGCGTCATCATTTTTAACTCAGTTCATTTAATGACGAGATTGCCTCGTGCGTCCGTTTTCCAGTAGCATGAGCTAACTTCACGTTTCATATGGTAGCCATATTTTTAAAAACACATTTATTCTCAATAACTGTCGAACTAAATCAATGTGTGCAAAACAGATTTTGGGGGATTTTGTGTGAGATTAGGTGCAAAATATTCAAAATGCCCCTTAACATTCCCCGCCAACAGCGAGTATACTCGTTATTGGCCGCCAATCGTTGAACAACAACAACGAGTATACTCGTTATTTGATCGCTATTTCTTTTATTCGATATATATATATTTTTTTTTAACTTTTTCTCCCCATTTTCTATTTTTCTCCCATCCCAATTTCGTATTATCCAATTCTACCCTCCCCTGTCTCGAACGTTGTTAGACCATGCCTCCCACTGGTCGGCTGCAATGTGGACCAAGCCTTGCATCACGTGTCCCCTCCGGTACACGAGGAGGCAGCTGTCGCATCTTTTCACCTGTACAGCGCGATCTCTCAGCGGCGAGGAGTAACGCGTGGGAGGCTCACGCTGCCCCCGTTGCTTCCTGATTCTGCTGTACAGGCGCACCAACCGACCTGTAGGAGTCGCTGTCCACAACGTCCGATCCCCACCCACCGGCTTTCCCACCTCCTAATACTGCCAATTGTATTAGTATGAACGACCAGCCAAGCCGGAAGCAATGCCAAGAGCTGGGCTCGAACCCAGCATCTCCTGCGTTAGTGGCGAGCGCCTTGCCCACTGCACCACTTAGCCGCCCCTTTATTCGATATTTCTATTCATTACAGGCGCATGGACTCGGGTTTAACATGGGGAATCCTCATGAGAATGTAAAAGTGCAATACCGGCCGCATCACGCTAGACGGCAGTATCGGGCACCCTTTCTACCCTTGTATCTTTCTCTGTGGGACGGCCCCAGTTCTCCGGTTTCACTTTTCCTTGTCGGGCAAGGGGAGTGGTTCTCCCGGTCCCATCGAAGCGCATCAAATATATCCGATCCATATGTTGTGGTGAATTATGCCGTAGACTAAATGGACATTGGATATACCAGATGGCGATCAAACAATTGGAATATTATTTTTGGAATACTCCCGGCTAGGGATGTCCCGATCAATTTTTTTTGCTCCCGATCATGTGATTTTGAGTATTTACCGATACCGATCTTTCCCGATCCGATTTTTTTCTCCCATCCCAATTTCTCACATTACATTCACCCTGAATGTTGACGTTATCCAGGTGAAAAGTTAACTTCATTCAAGCGAGGCATTGCAACCGGAGTAATCTAAAAACTCTGCCTCCAACCTGCTGCTTCATGAGAGCAATGGCGCCATCGTCTGTAAAAATCAGGTGACTGCAAGTTCTGCAACTAGTGGATGTCCCTCATCCTTGACATAAATCATTTGATGTATAATTAAATCAAAGGAAATGCGTTTGTTTTGGCAAAATTCTTCTGCTCTGTGTGACAATAAATAAATGAATGATGATATGCAATTTAAAACCAAAACGAAGGCCTCCGTATGAGTTTAAGACGTGAACATGGTCATGTTTGTTGAATTTATCTTTGATCCCGATCTTCTGAAAATCACGTGATCGGCCCCCGATCCCGATCACGTGATCGGATCGGGACATCCCTACTCCCGGCCACAGGTAAGGGCGATTTGACGTACATTTTAGCTTGATCCTACAATGCTTTCATACCGATCGGGCTGATAACCGTTTTTAGTGTTCAATGCGAATGCCGCTACTGACAATCAAATAATCAGAAACGACCCCCCCCCCCTTCCATACATTCATGATGGAACATAATAGCTATGATCTAGATTTGATTTCGGGATAATAGCGTATACAGGGAAGAAATGGCAACGTTTCAGCATTTCATGAATTACCCTAGACCGCTCTAAAACCATACTTATATTCACCACGGTATAAAACGGGAACGTATGGATGGAAACATTTCTTTTTTGCATCTTGAATGGAAGATAGTTACTGTCAAATGACCATGGTATTGTATCCATAGCTATAATATAAAATATAGATTTAGCTCTACAAACAAGGTGACTCAGTCCTATATTTTAACGTGTGGCAATGCGACCACATGGCCCCGACTAATCCCCGGCGCTGAATGAGTTAAGTCACGATATAAAATAAAATATAATATACAAAATATATATATCGTGATTTATTACCAATATTTTAAGTAAACATACTTTTGCCTTATCTTTTTCCAGCGTTCCATCTGGTCGCATATGAGGGAACCCGGTACTGGAGCTGGATCTGTTAACTGCAGATACAAACAAACATAGGAGGCGATTATGATGGATGCATGTAGTAACTTATGATAATAATTCATAGGGCTCATACTCCAAACACCTGAAGGACATACAGTACATATATACAGAGTACATACAGTGGGGTGCATCTCCGTGTAGCCCTTTCATGACAGTATAGATGTGCCATTACCATTATGAATACTGGGGATGAGTCAGAATTGCTCTTTGATACTCACTGGGAACTATTTGAATATAGTTAATGTATGGTTTTGTTTTTACTTCATAGTGAACATGAGATAATCCAACATGCAAGCTAGTGTATTTCCAGGAACAAAAGCAAGCTAGATGCTGTCTCAGTCTAGTCTCGCAAAAATCCTGCATGGGCGCACACAAAACTATTTAAATAATAATAATGCATTTTATTTAAAGGCCCCTTTCAAAGCACCCAAGGTCGCCATACAGGGTTAAAACAAATACAATTACACACAGTAAAAACACAATATTACAGAGTTACACATAGAGGAGCAGTTATAAATTAGTTATAAACTTAAAATTAAAGTGAATATGCCAGAATAAACATGTGTTTTGAGACGGGAAACAAAGGTGGGGAGATTGTCTATTGCACGGATGTCTTGTGGTAGGAAATTCATTTTAACATACAAAAAAAAAAAAAGTCCAATTCAACTGTTGTAGAGAAATATGCAACCGAATAATGCCTTCTTGCCACTAGTCAACTTTCACCATGGTGTCCTATTCATAACGGCAGGTAAAAGTATTCCGTTTAAACTTGAGTTCAAGTGATAAACCTGTTTAGATGGGGACTGGTGCTACTTGGAAAAGGACCATATAGTTATCAGCGGCACGGTGGAGCAGTGGTTATTTAAAAGGTCCCGTGTCCTATAAATTGCCTTTTCCAGTGTTTAGCATTGTTTCCTAGCAATGGGGGTTTGCATCAATGGGGTCTGTGTCTCTAATTCTCATTTTGGCGGATTGCTCCAATTCAGTTGAGACAATCTCCTCCCCCAGTGAACTAAGCTATTCTGATTTGACTCACTGTCCTATGTAGCAAGGAACTGATCTGCAGTAACGCCCCGTCTATGGTTGTAGCGCAAACATTCACTCAACAACAGAGCGAGTGGAAATACACTTCCTCAAGCGGGTGCCGACAGAGAGAGGCAGAGAACGAGCGAGATAGAGAGATAGAGAGGGAGGGACAGGAGCTTCTCTCGAAACACACACACACAACCTCCCGACCGCAGGGATGGGGCTTCTCCACTCGCATATCACTGTCAAAATATCTTTGACTCCCACGCGCGCACCCGTATTCCGATCCGTGCAATAATATTCACAGGGGTATATATTGTCATCTGAAACAAGTTACCAATGCATTGTCCCGTGGGATTATGCCCCCTGTGGCGAAATTAATTAGTATCCCCCTCAATCTCTCTCTGTCTGCCTCTGTCTGACTGTGGGTGACTGTCACTCAAAGCGCTTATGGGCGGAGCCCAGCCCAAAACAGCTTGAAATCTTGAAGTGGAAAATGCTGCTTTAGAGTACTTGATTAGAAATACAAAACAATTAATGTTTTTGAAAAAAACTTTACAGATGTGTTCCATAGACTCACAGGAATTGTGTAAAGTTGCCCAAATAGTGAAAGGAATAGCAAGACATGTCCCCTTTAACACATTGAGTGCCACGCACTTCCGTGCCGCCCATTAAACCCATGTAAACGTAGTTGTAGTTTGTAGAACTAAACCTATATTGTATAGTATCGCTATGGGTCTAATAACGCTGTCGAGTCTCATTGAGCTACTTCTGGTCAACGTGCAAAAAACAGATTCTTTTTTCATCCGTACATTTCCGTTTGATACCGTTTTGAATATGAACATAGTCCGGCCGCTTCTGAGCAATTCCAGGGAAAAGACACGAAAACAGTGTTTTTGTGTAATTCAATAAACAGTCATTTTTCGCCTGATTATCGGATCTTCCTGAAATCAACGCTAGATCATCACTATTATCCTTTGTGGTGCATGCATGCAATGTGGTTTAGACAGGCGCGCCCCCCCCCCCCCCCCCCTGCATCCCAACGGCAGAACAGCCAGACACATAAACACATATTATAGCTTCAATCGCAGTAGAAATAAATATCAGATCAACGCAAGCTTTCATATATAGTGTCCTGGTACCTGGTCTCTGAAGTAATGCAAAAAAAAGAATCCAATAATCTCATTGCCATTCCAGTTATCCGATCGTCCCTCCGACGTTATTGGGCATTGCTCTTCAACGGGCGGGCGGGGTCAGTTGTCCAAGCCATCCCTATAAGCGTGTGTTTTGCCGGAGTGTTTAGGACCCGCCCCCACGCCGCAGCTCGGTATAGAAAATAAACAAACCCATTTCTAACCGGGTGCATTACTGGCCGAAAGCGTTAGAGGGCGGTATAATACCGTCTACCAGCTTAGACACACAGTATGCACAAGGTGTCCCGCTGAATTATGAATGGATATAGATAATAAAAGAAATACCGTGACAGAAACGTAGATCTACGTTTCCGGCACTCAACGATCGGATGACAGAACCGTAGATCTACGTGAACGGCATTCAAAGTGTTAACACTCACAGCAAGAAGGTCCTGGGTTTTATATCTCCCGGGCCTTTCTGTGTGGATATCTCCCAGATGAAGGCCCTGTATCGCCTCCCAGATGAAGGCCCTGTATCTCCTCCCAGATGAAGGCCCTGTGTCGCCTCCCAGATGAAGGCCCTGTATCGCCTCCCAGATGAAGGCCTTGTATCTCCTCCCAGATGAAGGCCCTGTATCTCCTCCCAGATGAAGGCCCTGTATCTCCTCCCAGATGAAGGCTCTGTATCTCCTCCCAGATGAAGGCTCTGTATCTCCTCCCAGATGAAGGCCCTGTATCGCCTCCCAGATGGCAGCAGGGAGAAGAGGTGGTGAGAGGGGGGGGTTTCATCCTTCAGGATGCTGCTAGCTCTGCGGAGGCAGCGCGTTCTGAAGATGTCATCCAGTGTGGGCACGGGGAGACAGAAGATTTTTTTGGGAGGTGTTTATGACTCTCTGGAGGGATTTCCTTTCAGTTTCTCTGCAGTTTGCGTACCGTGCTGTGATGGAGTATGTTAAGATGCTCTCAGTAGAGCGGTGGTAGAAGGCCTTAACTGTGATGGAGTGTGTTAAGATGCTCTCAGTAGAGCAGTTGTAGAAGGCCTTAACTGTGATGGAGTGTGTTAAGATGCTCTCAGTAGAGCGGTGGTAGAAGGCCTTAAGCAGCTCAGCAGACAGGTTGAAGTGTCCTTAAAAAATAAAGCCGCTGTTGGGCCTTTTTTTTTACCAGTGCAGTAGAGTTGGTGGTCCATTTGAGGTCCTCGTGACGTGGGTCCCTAGGAAGGAATATAATATGCTGTAAATATAAATGGATATATATATATATGTGGTATATACAGCACTATTGTACATGCTATTATACAGTTATATGGGTAGACTATAGCATGAGGTAGGTAGTTGTGATTATTATGATAAAATATATAGTCGTTGTATTAAAGTTGTTCTTTTGGTTTCACTCTGGTTTCACATGTTGGTCGACCACATCATGAGAGGCCTCCTCCTCGCCCCACAACACACACCCGGCTCACTGTATCCCACACTTACTGCTGCAGAGCACTGTAATCTTGTGGCACCCCGACAGGGGTGTATAGATTTTTGACACACATTTACGTAAACACTCTTTAAGTGTCTAGTCTCAAGGATTCAGATGAGAGAAATCCTGATCTTTTGAGGAAAATCAGAGACGGGGTGAATTTCGTCGGTTACGACCATAAAATATATGCTCAGTAAGATATTTGATTGTTTGGAATGAGAGCTGTGTAGATTCAAAACGGGTAAAATTTTCGAGAAATTAAGCCCCGTAGTTTAATGGTCGAGTCTTAACTGTTGTCACATTACAGCTTGTAACAACCATTTTGATTTCAACGATTAAATTACATTGAAATAAATAATTCAAATAAGATATAGAATAGTATGTTCCACAGATACAAGGACGTCGTATAAAATGATCGAAAAGATACATAATATGTCCCCTTCAAAACACACATTTTATCAAATATTAATCAACATCTGGGGCGAATTTGGGGACTGATTTGAAACTGGCCTAGAACCAGTACAAACCCTCCCCGCCCTCACCTCAGACATGGGGTTTGAATGGGGTTACAGACGAGTGACAGGGGGCTGGTGGTCACAGTCATAATGGGGAAGAGATTCCAGTGGTTGTTAATTGAGCCTGGTCTCTGGGTCTTTCTGTGAAGCAACCCCAGAAAACCCCGGAACGAGAGGCAGTCCTGCTGTCGGCACGGAGTCCACGGCTTTGATAAGCGTCACCAGGGGAATACTGATAAGGAATATACTGAGAGGAGAGGAGGAGAAGGTGTGTGTGTGTGTGTGTGTGTGTGTGTGTGTGTGTGTGTGTGTGTGTGTGTGTGTGTGTGTGTGTGTGTGTGTGTGTGTGTGTGTGTGTGTGTGTGTGTGTGTGTGTGTGTGTGTGTGTGTGCATGCTTCCTCATGTGTGTGTGCGTGTGTGTGCATGCAGCACACATGCTTCTGCATGTAGCCATCAGGCTCCACAACCGTGGGCATGGACGGCTGCCAATTGCTGGAGAACTAATGGCTGGTGAACTTGAAAACTGTTAGGACTGTCTGATCCTTAATAGTAAACACTGCACGGACTATTGTCATTATTACTTGCACTGTGTGTTCTATGTTGTATTACCTATGTACCTATCCTACCTGTACGCCCCCCCCCCCCCTTGACACACATTGATGAGTATTGAGGGACAGATGGAAACAGGAGTGATATTGAACCGTGAACCGGAATGACCCATTGGTGGCGGCAGCTCACCATAAAAAGATGGACCAAACATAAACTACTACTTGGACTGACTTACTGACTACAGAGAGGCCTCAACATGCTGACACACATCATCAGACTGTTCCTCTACACTGTAAAAAATAAATGTTTTTTTTACGGGAAATTCACTGTATTATTTTACAGATTACTTTTGTTTTTCCACTTTAAGTGTAAATGCCATAAAAATACAGTAAATGACCTTTGATCAAAATATTAACCATTAAATAAAGGTTGTAATCTGTAAATGTATTTGATTTTACTGTAATTTGACAGTAAGTATTTGGCAACCATTGATGCCAGACATTTACCGTTTTCTTGCAGATTTTTTCTTACAGTGTACACTGGCTACCAACACACACACACACACACGCACGCACACACACACGCACACGCACACACACACACACACACAGGTGTGGTCTCACCATAAGCTGCTGCATTGTGAAGGTTCAGCTCTAATAAACAACCATGTCATCACTATGCTAAGGACTCTCCTCTCCTCGTCCCATGGAAGCTCACTACCCCCTCCAGACATTGGTCTAACACTACTCCTTCATAGTTTCAGTGACAACTCTGCATGATAGCATGTACAATAATGCTGTATATACATATATATTCGTATCGCATATATATGTATGTATATTAGGGCTGACCCCGGCTAGTCGAATAGTCGACTCATCGATCGAAAGGAGCCGTAGTCGACTGCCAACCTCTTAGTCGAATGCAAAGAAAAATCAAAATAATAATAATACATTTTTGTATCATTATTTCCAAAAGCAAAGAGGCCTAGAAGCGTGGCTAACGCTAATGGCGCACATACCAGCGAGGCTAACTGCCTAAGAAAACGGGCACAGAGGCACTGAAAGAGGATTTCACCCGTCTAATGAACACACTAGACAAATATCAAGATGTATCCATCAGTGGACCAATTGCATGCTTTCGCAGAAGACAAGAAGTCTTCAGTTTTTTTGTTGTTGCATTAACCAGTTGACTATCGGCAAATTTTGGCCAATCAAAGTCGACTATACAAATCCTTAGTCAGGGACAGGCCTAATGTGTATATATATATATATATATCTGTCTGTAGATACCTGCATATTATAATCCTATATCTGTACATATCCCTTACCTACTCTTACTAGTTATGCTGCAGGCCAGTATGACTTACTACCATAGTGTCTTTATACCTGTATCACTGTACATACTAATACTAAAACTCTGTACATACATCTGATTAGCACTATTACTCAGTAGTACTCATTTATATATTTTATACCGTTTAATCAGCTGTACGTTGTATATTACTATTGTACTTTAATCACCTGTACATTGTATATTACTATTGCACTTTACTGTTACATTTGCACTCTGGTTGGATGCCAAACTTATTTTCATTGTACTGTACTTGTGCTGTATAATGATGACAATACATTTTAATCTAACTCTAATCTAAAACATGACATCGCTTTTTCAAAAGGGACTTTCCACGGTGATGATAACATGGTGTGGTCAAAATAATTAAAACACAACACAGTTTTGGTGGCTTTTTTTATGTTATGTAGATTGTTTTAGACGCAAAGCCCCTCTACGACCAACACTCACCCACTCACTCACTCACTCACTCACTCACTCACTCACTCACTCACTCACTCACTCTCACTCACTCACTCTCACTCTCACTGACGGTTAGCCATTCTGTCCCTAGTGGTGGTTTACAGACAATGCGCTTTGTGTAAGACAAGGAGTTTCACTGACACTAGTGTGCCCTTGTTATGGAAAGGGCCTTGGCATTATGACTATGCTGTTGACCACTGGGATGCCCCTTGGACCTGGTTGAGAAGGGCATTGTCATTGTCTCACACCGCTGATGTTATGATAGAAATGTGTCACTGGATTAAGATAAACAGTAGATTAGTGACATCACTCAGAAGTATATGATATATATATATGTACATACCTGCATATTATAATCCTATATCTGTACATATCCCTTACCTACTCCTACTAGTTATGTATAAGTATATTAGTATATGGAATGTCAAGCTGTTTTTTAACAAGTTTTAGTTTTCTCTGAGATGTTTCCGTTTGTTTTATTGATATTTGTTGTTTTATTGATATTTGATTTGTTCTGTTTGTATATTTGTTATTGTTCTATATTTGTTTGTATATGTCTGATTTTGATTTGTTTATTGTTCTATATTTGTTTGTATATTTTATTAGTGTTTTATTGATATTTGTTTTATTTTATGTTGTTTTATTGATTATTCTTGTTTGATTTTTATATGTTTGTATCCAGACCCCAGGAAGAATAGTCTATAGGCTATTGCAGACGTTTGCAGGTGATACATCACCAAGTCATTTCACATACTCTTCTGATTTGGACTGTATTGTCAAACCAGCAGTGATGCAAGTAACTAGTTACTCTAATCTGATAACTTTTTTCAGTAAATAGTAATCTAACTTGTTACTTTTTACAAGCCAGTAATCTGATTACAGTTACTTTTCCAAGTGGCTGTGCGTTACTATTTAGTTACTATGTCATAATGCTGATGATAAGAGAGCCAGGTGTGACCTTATATGGCCTGATGGCTGATGACGTCTCATGATGACCTGTCTGAGCAGCCAATCATGATTTTTGACATTATGCACTTTCAATAAAGCATTATTAAAAAAAAAACTGTTGTCATTCTTATGTTGTGGCAGCAGCAGGGGGGACGACGACGACTTCGTAACCTAGTTACTTTCAAAGTTCAAGTAATCAGTAAAGTAACTAGATTACTTTTTAAAGGAGTAATCAGTAATCAGATTATTTTTTACAAGTAAGCTGTGGCATCACTGCAAACCAGTCTGTGGAACAGGGTTCATAGCAACATGTGAACCGACTCGTACTTAAATTTCCTTGTTAGAGGATGTAAAACAATTCTTAAAAGTTCTTAAATGCACTCCTATCAACCAGTGCAGATTCTTGCAAATATGATGACATAGTTAATGATTAAATCTACAATAATCGTATAATGAAGGCAGGTTACCGGCTGCTGGGCATTTCTGCCTGCCGACAGTGGCCTTGGGACAGCTGTAGGGACATAGGGTGAAGGGTCATTCATTATTGCTCTGGAACCGCCAATGCTCAAGATCCATCTCGTGCTGGTGATGGAGCCGTGGCACAGACGTGTGTCTGTCGCCCCCTGCTGGTAGCCTTCAGCCCTTATTTTCTTTTTCAGAAGAATTCCGTTGCTATAGGCTAGCTAGGGGAACAGCTTGGCCCCAAGTGTATTTCCTAGT
The DNA here is from genome assembly GCF_963971535.1 of Notolepis coatsorum. Lineage (NCBI taxonomy): Eukaryota > Metazoa > Chordata > Actinopteri > Aulopiformes > Paralepididae > Notolepis > Notolepis coatsorum. The sequence goes on from NC_140175.1 coordinate 90,684,617, forward strand.
GTCAGCTATTGTATTTAACAAACACTGGGACAGGAAAACAAGCTTTGGCCCCATTTAGAATGTTTGTCGTCATGTTTGAATATCTATATCCTCCCTACTCAGCCACAGCCGAGAGCTGCCCTCCTCTAGGCCCTCACATCAGCCTGGAAGTGCTAATAGTAATATGCAGAGTGCAGGCAAAGATCCTGGTTCAGGGAAAGCCCCTTTAACTTTTTTGTTTTTCTTAATTACTTTATACAATTGCTTTAAGTACAGGTTTTACCAAGCCATTCAATAATGATCAATGGTTGGCTTTTAATATATTTAGAAAGATCATTCCGTCTCTTGTTGTGTTCTAGTATAAGAGAAAGAAGATAAAGACAAAAGCATTTGAAACTTTATTTGAATTAGAAGTTATTTAAATTAATTGTATTGATTAAATCCCCAGAAGTGAAGATACGTGTATCGACAACTCATTCCGTTTATATAAATGAGAAATGCATTCATTCATTCAAAACTTAATTTTTACTCGAAGAAGGCAATTGTGGTTTCCCTAATTTACAACGCCGTTGAGATTACAGGCATTATTAAGAACAGATTTAAAAAGAAATAAAAATAAAAACACAAAATAAAATCAGGAAAATAAAAATCAGCTTAGAAGATTTGACATTGAATAAATAGGACAAAAACACAAAAACAAAAGATGATCAAAAACAGTGAGACTGAAGCATGGAGATTTGTCATTGTGTTTTTAAACTGTCCATAGGTTAGTGGGGTATTAATTTTTAGCGTTGAGTTGAAGATCATCCCAAGAAGCCGGGGCATTAAAACAAAAGGCTGACTTTCCAAGCTCAGTCTGCACTCTGGGGACCTTAAGCATCTTCAGCCAGTCATTTGATCGTGTCAGATAGTGTCCATAGTTCCAATCTAGCAACATTGTGATATAAGGTGGTCATTTCCTGGCAATGGCCTTAAAGATAAACAGATACCAATGCTAAATAAATAAATAAGAAACTCACACACCTTTTTATTTAGACACCAAATGGTTTCCCCAAGTTTGACAACGCAGCACAAACAATAACTAGTTCATCCACGGTACAGAACTGAGCTTCTTTACGTCGCTCTAGTGTGCTTAAAATCCTGAAGGATTTCCTTTGACTAACTGCCATATCCACGTTTGGTCTCACGCTCGACATCTTCCTCGAATGGACGACCTCTGACCTCGCGAGTTGTCCCTTTCTGTTGGCGGACGGCGGTGCCTGCAGTTGGACATCTTTATGAGCAAAGTATTCGGGGAGGCTTAGGCTCTGATCGGCCACCATTACGTGGTCACCTCGTTCGAGGAGGTCTATTAACCCAGAATTCCGAGTTAGGACTTCACAGCTTACGTGTCCGCCCCAAACCCTCGTCAGGAATGTGATGTCTCCTGATGGACTAGCGCCAACGAGGAACTTGCCCGTGTTATGAGCCTTGTCATGGGGGTCAGAGCCGCCGGTTGACCTCCTGGCAAAAATCTCCACGCAATCCACGATGCATCTCACGCGTGCAAACCCCGCGGTCAGAAGGTTATCGGGGAGGCTTCTCTTGACCTCTCTCCTGGTTTGCCACTGGATGAGAAACTACAGCTCCACAGCCATGACTTCCAGCCACTCGCGACACAGAGTCTCCACGGTCCCGGCGCCCACCCGGGAAGCGGCAGGCCAGGTCTCGATGGGTCAGGCCCAGCCGCAGCTTCATCAGGACCAGGAGGAGCTGCTGGGGCAGGGGGAGCCACGTGGCCGAGGAGGAGACCCCCCCGCGGTCCGGTCAGCCGGTGGTGGAGGGTGAAGAACACAGAGGCGGAGGGGAGGCCGGTGTAGAAATGCACACGTCTGTCGTCGCACAGGATCCGACTCTGCAAACGGATCGCGTCGCCGTCTCTCTCGACTCCCGGTCGTCTCCTCCGGCGAAGCCGCCTCTGTTTTCGACGCCTCGTCGTCCGCCTGGAGTTGGTCGACGCGCTCCACTGACGGAGCGGTGGCCGCGCAGGCCGTGCCCTCTTCTCCTGGGTCAGCGGGGTCCGTCTCCGTGGGATATGCCGCCACGGACTGGGCCGCGGGGGGGTCTGTTTTGCCTCACGTGGGCATCTGGGAGCCTTCGGTGCGGTTTCTTTTTGGGAAGATAGATGGAACGTAGTCTGGGTGGCCTCGGTTTGCTGACGGCCTTCCTAAAAAAAAGTGTTGGACATCGTTACACCCTAGTGTAGTGTTTTAGAATAGTGATAGATAGTTGACATTTTGAGATAATCTGCATCTAATCGGTCGATGCCTGAGCTCACAAGGCGGCAAAGAAATGGCTGCAGACGTACATTTTGCCATTCTAAGACTTAAATTCTTAGCTTTCAAAGCTCAATATATTTAATTGGCTACTGTTAATAACACATACAGTGTTTACCTTCTGTATAATTAGATAATTAATAATAATATATACACTACTGGTCAAAAGTTTGGGGTCACTTAGAAATTTCCTTATTTCTTTAAGAAAATCACTGTTTTTTTTCAATGAAGATAACATTAAATTAATCAGAAATGCACTCTATACATTGTTAATGTGGCAAATGACTATTCTAGCTGCAAACGTCTGGTTTTTAATGGAATATCTACATAGGTGTATAGAGGCCCATTTCCAGCAACCATCACCCCAGTGTTCTAATGGTACATTGTGTTTGCTAATCGCGTTAGAAAGCGAATGGATGTTTAGAAAACCCTTTAAAACCCTTGTGCAATTACGTTAGCACAGCTGAAAACGCGTTTGCTGGTTAGAGAAGCTATAAAACTGGCCTTCCTTTGAGCTAGTTGAGTATCTGGAGCATCACATTTGTGGGTTCGACTATACTCTCAAAATGGCCAGAAGAATTTAACTTTCATTATGAAACTCGACAGTCCATTCTTGTTCTTAGAAATTAAGGTACCATTTCCGAGAAATTGCCATGAAACTGAACATTTCCTACAACGGTGTGTACTACTCCCTTCAGAGAACATCACAAACATAGAAAGAGAAGTGGGAGGCCCCGGTGCACAACTGAGCAAGAAGACAAGTACATTAGAGTCTCTATTTTGAGAAATAGACGCCTCACAGGTCCTGAACTGGCAGCTTCATTAAATGGTACCACGCAAAACGCCAGTGTCAACGTCTACAGTGAAGAGGCGACTCCGGGATGCTGGCCTTCTAGGCAGAGTGGCAAAGAAAAAGCCATATCTGAGACTGGAAAATATTAATATGGGCAAAAGAACACAGACATTGGACAGAGGAAGATTGTAAAAAGGTATTATGGCCAGACGAATCGAAGTTTGAGGCGTTTGGATCACACAGAAGAACATTCGTGAGACGCAGAACAAGTGAAAAGATGCTGGTCAAGCATGGTGGAGGTAATGTGACCGTCGCTTAAAAATCTCCTTCCCAGACCGTGAAAGTGGATGTCAAGATAAGAAAGTATACGCTGTAGTACAGTATTGACAGTGTATCTACTGTCGCCATCTAGTGGCTGTCCTCTCACATTACAGCTGGTAGAGAACAAAATAATGCTACTTACTTCTGCTTTTTCAACTGTTCTGAAGTGGAGCATACAGAGAATGCAGCTACTGAAAAGTCACAAGCCAGATCTAACAACATGAGATGCCAGTCTATTAATACTTAGATATAACAATTGGCCCATCGAAGGTAGGCTATTTGTCTCATTGTCTGTAGATATATAGCCGCTGCCTAGCACTAGGTGAATATCTGAACGCTCCATTAAGTCTCTGTTGAAATATGTTGACATTAGTTCTTCTGCACGTCAACCTGATAGGAGAACCCTAGAAAACAATTGAAGTCTGAAGATGTTTGAGTATTATTATTATTATTATTTTTTTTTTTTTTTTTTTTTTTTTTTTGTATCTCTGACCTCTGGTCAATAATATTGTGCTTTTCCATTGTGGAGATATTAGCCATGCCAATACAATTTTCATTAAATCAATCACCGTGCAGATTGATTGATTGAATGAAAGTTTTATTAACAGATTGCAGAATGGGTACAATACAGTACAGCTCAATACACACAATTGTTAAGGGGATGCAGATCAGAGAAAGACTTTCGTCCTGTTTACATCAGGGTCCCCCATTTTCAATTCATAATGAATTGTAAGTAAGGGTGCAACTTGCTCCGTGCAATCCATTCTTTGTGGATCTAGCCCTCAGTGTTCAGGATAACAGAACATGAGGTGAGGAGGACCTTTAAGAAAGTGAATATCAGGAAGGCAGCAGGAGTGGACCGGACGGTATCCCCGGCCGTGTCCTAAAAGTCTGTGCCGACCAACTGGCCCCGGTATTCACTGACATATTTAACCTGTCCTTAGAACAGGCTGTCATCCCCACCTGTCTGAAGAAGTCCACCATTATCCCTGTACCCAAAAAATCCAAGCCTGCTTGCCTCAACGACTACCGCCCTGTAGCTCTCCCCTCCATAGCCATGAAGTGCTTTGAGAAGCTAGTGAAGGGCTACATCTGTTCCTCCCTCCCCATCAACCTGGACCCCCTGCAATTTGCATATCGCCCCAACAGGTCCACGGAGGACGCCATAGCCCATGTGCTGCACACAGCAGCATCACACCAGGCTGGACAAGAGGTAGGGGAACTATGTGAGAATGCTATTAATCGACTACAGCTCAGCATTCAATACCATAGTCCCCTCCAAACTCATAGCCAAGCTCAGGGACCTGGGCTTGAACTATGACCTCTGCCAGTGGGTCTTGGACTTCCTGACGGGCAGACCCCAGGTGGTGAGAGCAGGCAACTGCACCTCCTCATCCATCACCCTCAACATAGGGGCCCCACAGGGCTGTGTTCTGAGTCCCCTCCTCTACTCGCTGTACACACACGACTGTGTGGCACAGCGGAACAACAACACAATCATCAAATTTTGCGAGGGTCAGGGACTACAGCGCCCTCAGCATCGACGGGGCACCGGTCGAGAGAGTGAACAGTTTTAAGTACATTGGAGTCCACATATCCGAGGACTTGACATGGACCACACACATTGACAGTGTAGTCAAGAAAGCACGACAACGCCTCTACTTCCTTAGGCGCCTAAGGAAGTTCAACGTGAGTCAGAAGATCCTTAAGAACAATAGAGAGCATCCTGACTGGCAATATCACCTCCTGGTTTGGGAATAGCACCGCACAAGACTGTAGCAGACTGCAAAGAGTGGTCCGTTCAGCCGAACGCACAATTGGAGGTGGGCTTCCCACTCTCCAAGACATTTACAACAAGCGTTGTAAGAATAAGGCCAAGAGAATATTAAAAGACTCTAGCCACCCAATCATGGCAAGCACAGAGAGACTCAGAAAGAGCTTCTATCCCCAGGCCATCAGGATGCTCAATGACAATTAACACTATGTAACAAACTATCAAACACACTCACAGCACACACACCCACACGTACACGCCCACTTTAAATGGACAACTCACTGTAGCACCCACTTTACACACTTTAGACACTAACACACTTTATATTTATATTTATTGGCAACTCATTGCACATAGCCAAGCCTTGCACCTTACCTTACCACCACAAGCTACCTCATCCCATTTACCTCATCCCATTTATATTGTACTGTAACTACTCTGCATTGTATATTGTACATATGTATATTGAAAGATTTTGTCTCGTTTACACTTGTTTAAGTACTTGACTTTCTATTTTATACTTATTATACTTTTTATAATTATCAATTTTTACCTAGAACACTCTCAGGAACAGAAAGAAGCATTTCATACAAAAGTATCCTGTATTTCTGTATGACAACTAATAAAGAAACTTGAACTTGAACTTGAACTTAACAATTGTGTGTATTGAGCCGTACTGTATTGTACCCCTTCTGCAATTTGTTAATAAAATGTTCAATCAATCAATCACCTGCGCGGTGATTGAATGATTGAACATGTCGTTATGACATCGGTATGACACCATACATACATACATACATACATACATACATACATACATATGTAGCAGGGTGGATTATCTCTGCTTCGTGGGAACGGGTGTGCACAGCCACTGGGTAGCGAGACACAGTAGAGCTCCGTCTGACTGCACCTTCGTCTTTGGGCCTGGAGCGTCAAACTGGGGGCCGGCAGTGGGAGTGGATGGGGCCCGGGATTTACCAACCTGGTCTGGTACTCTGGTCTTCCTCGCCTTTCCGGGGCGGTCAGCAGTACTCCCCAACTCGCTCTCACTTCCCCCAATACCTCCGTTAACCCTCCCACACCTAGTGACTGAATTGTAAATAAATAACTTAGTTCCTCCCGGAAGCAGTACCCTCTCTCGGTGACATTAGAAACCTTAATAGTTGAAAGGGGGAAGTTGGGTAGGAAGGGGTTAAATGTGTTAACGTTACCCGCACCAAAAGGGTTAATAATAGGCTCAGGAATGGACACGCACACAAGACTCCCATCTACATTCTTTACTGTTATTTGTACTGTTCAGCTACAAATAGTCAATAGCAATGGGTGGTTCTATGTTTACTTCAGTCGTAATTCAATATCTTGCAACACTTATATAATACACCCACACCGTATAGAACGATGTATTGCCGACCCAAATATAATAGACTTCAATGTGCTTGACTCGTCACCCACGTCTGGGTTAGTACCAGGGATAATACCTCTCTCAGGCTTTACTTATATAGTAGTGATAATACCTCTCTAAGGCTTTACTTATATAGCAACAGGTCGGTTACCTCCAAGAGAGAAATGGTTAAGTAGATGGGAAAGTAATATTAAAGAACATACACGTTATCACACTCAAAGAAAATGAAAAGGGTGGGCCCACTTTACGTGGGCGCCAGGTGTGTCGGTTGTGGGGGGAACAACTACACAGCCTACGAAGGTCGGCTCCAGGCTAGGATCCTTTTTGCTGCCCCTTAGCGGCGTGGAGGGGGTTCTAGTTTGATGCCCCACGATAACATTAGCTCCTCCTCAAGTGAAGTCGTAGCTTTGTTTTCCTGGGACCGTGATTCCGAATCTGCGGTTCAATTCCCAGAGTCTCTGGACAAACGGATACCCACTGTCGCCGTGCTGGCCCCCGCTTTTCAAGATGAAAATCACCCGGCGCGAGGGAGGTGAGCTTGGTGTTCGTTATGAGAATATCTCCATGCTCAGGTCGGCTATAGCCCGCGAGGGGCTTGTTGCTGACACCGCTGTCTGGTAAACACCGTTCTGAAAAGGGACGTGTGTTGCCTTTTCCCCTTTTTTCTTTGGATAAGAAGAGGAAAAGACAGCGGCTGGCTGAAGTGTTGGCCTGTATTGCTTTTCTCACGTTGTATAGTTTTCAGTAGTAGCCGCTTAGCTTGCTTCTGCGTGAGCTAGTGGCTAGCGATAGCCGGTATGAGCTAACTGTTAGCCAGTTAGCTGTTTAGCAACGACGTTAGCTGCCGGCTGCGCTCGGCTGGGAACGTTAGCTTGATGCTATAAGTTAGCTTAGAGTTAGCTGTTTAGCTTGTGCTACAACCATTGGCGTAGCCGTGAGAATAGCAGGCCCTGGCACTCTGACTACGACGTCATCTTTGGCAGAAGATGTCGTCGGGCCTGCGCCATGACCGGCTGCAGGAGGGGGGCGTCACGCTACAATACGCATTCATGTAGCACGCTATGACTGGTGTCATGGCTCTGCTTTGTCGTTGCATCGTATCAGGGGTGAGGGGTCATGAGGGGTGGGCTGATGAAATCCCCCCCCCCCCCCCTTTACTGATTGGCCGGGAGGTGGGACCTCCTGCCTGTCAGTTTTCCCTGTCGGCTGAGGGGCAGCGCGTCACAGGGAGGGGGAAGGGGGGGGTTCCCTGGTTCCACTCCCTGTTAGGATGGGTGGGTCACAGGATTTCCCCGCAGCCATGGGATACGTCACTGGGTGCGTTTCCTATTGGCCAGGAGACATCCGTGAGGTTACAGGCTCTGTGCTGCAGACCGATGTCTTTGTCAAAGTTGGCCTTCGAAAACTGTTTGTTTTCTGCTCTGCTCTCTATTACAGTGTGTATTGGGCCGTTGGTCACTTGGCCCCAATTATTATTGCATGTATCTTTTTCAATTGTACTCACGTGGAGGTCTCTCTGGGGGAACTTCTGTCTTCCCCTCTTATGTGAATAGCAGAATTGACGGGGTTGCCCTGTGTCTTATTGACCGGCTTCCTGCTGTTCGTCCCAGACAGCATGGAGGGAACGTCGTCTGGTGTTTTCTTATTAGAATTCACCATTGATGTGTTTCGGGTTCTTGACGTGCATATGGCGCTGGCCCTGGGTGCTTCCAATGGGGAACCACGTTTTGGGCCGGCGTGCCTTGGTTGCCCAATTCATAGAAACTGCGTTTTTTATGCGGGCGACTAGGAAGGAGATTTTTTATCTCTACCAAGCGGCAGTGCAAGACTCGATGACTCACGTGCATCTCCGGGGGGAGATGACGGAGTGGATCATTACATTGGCGGAGGGGTCTCACGCCCATGAGGTGGGCCGCCGGGAGCAGCGCATTTACGTTCTGTCCATCTTGGTGGCGCCCTCTGTGATGTTTTAGATCGACACGCGTACCTACCCCCCTCTTAGGACTGGGGATGGCGGTGTGACTAGGACACAGGACTGGTTCTGGTCACGCCGGACCAAGTCAGTTAACCCGTTGTCCACCGCGGCGCAGATCTGCTGTACTGGTACCCCGAAGGACTTTGTGCTTTTCCGGGGGGAAAATGCCGGGTCGGTCCGGGCTTCGTGGGGATTGATATGTGTGTCATGTGTATGGCACTACGGCTTGCCCATAACAGTGACGTGCTTGGTCCATACTGTGTTGTAGCTTGCGCTGTGTTAGGGGGCCTGGTCCTTCTCCATTGTTTCACTCCTCCCTCCCCCTGCTGGGCAGGGATGGGAGGGGGCTGTCGAGGTGGTTGCTGTCAACCCCTCTAGGCATCCCTGTGTAGGTCCCGGTCCGCCAGGCCCAGGTCCGGACTCGTTCCCGTCGACCTGTTGGCCTGGGTTAACCCTTTGAAAACTGAAACACTTTGTTTCTAGGTTTTTCTTGGTGGGTTAAGGGAACAACCACCTCCTGTTAAACTAAACATAGGGAGGTGGTTGGTTCTCCGGTGTGTTGGTAGCAGAGTCGACTCTCGGGTTGAGGCCGGGCTTGACCCCGTCTGCCCTGTGCCATGTGACAAAATGGCATCCAATGTAATAAAAAAAGTCAACCAACGAACGCGATTCTTGTACTGGATCTCCTCTCTGGTAAACAAGAATACCCTGAAGACTCTAGCAGGAGCACTCATTCAAGGGTACTACGACTATGCTTGCACCTCATGGTACCAAAGCACCTCAAAGGCACTAAAAAACAAATTACAAACATCTCAAAACAAACTAGTCAGACTACTGCTTGACCTGACTCCTAGAACCCACCTCACCCCTGCCCACTTTGACAACCTAGGATGGCTTAGAGTAGACGACAGAGTACAGCAACTTGCAATGGGCCTGGTCTACAAGATACACTACGCGACCAAGGTACCCATGTACATGTCAAAATACTTCCCAAAGGTCAGTGAATACCACGATCACAACACCAGAGGGAGCTCCACAAATCATGTAAAACCCAGATTCGGCTCAAACAAGGGACTAAACACGTTTTGCAATTATGCCACATCAATGTGGAACGCCCTACCTAAAGCTGTAAAGGAATGTGAATCACTACCCACTTTCAAAAACACTCTCAAAAAACACCTACGTGAGACTGCAATTCGAAACTGGCCCCTACAAATGTCCTAACCTAGTTGTACAGTAAATGACCAAGTAAGGCTTTGTCAGTATTCCAATGTACAGTGTAAAATGTGTGTGTGTCCCCTACCAAACCCCCCCCCCCCCCCCCCACCTCCAATGTACAGCCCTCACCCACCCACCCAACCCCACCCCACCCACCCAACCTCCTCCAATGTACAGTTTCTACGCCAAATGTATATACACACTTTTTCTGGACACTTTTGTATCACAAACAGTACTGTATTTGCAAATCTGATATGTCATAAATGTATAGATGTAGCAGTACTGTCTATCTGTATGTCATGTATGTCATATATGTTATGATGAATTGAAAATGGGGGACCCTGATGTAAACAAGACGAAAGTCTTTCTCTGGTCTGCATCCCCTTAACAATTGTATGTATTGAGCTGTACTGTACTGTACCCATTCTGCAATCTGTTAATAAACTTTTCAATCAATCAATCAATGCCCGAGAGTGTGCCCCCGCATTTTTCATGACGTCTGCCAATTGTGTCGGCCTCTCCTTTGACCCTCGACCCCGCTGGAGGGGTCGGGTTTGTTGAGGTCATGACATGGTGCACAGCATACCGAACACCCCTTCCGCCGGGTACTGTTCTTACAGTAGACCCTTATATATATGTGAGGATTCGGAGTTCAGGAGGGGTGTAGGATTCAATCGCAGGACAAGGTGGAGTGAGAGAGACGAGTCGACGTTCCGATAATAATACGTTTACTGAGCACAGCCAAACAGGCACACGTTTACAGGGGGAAACAAAGGTAGGCAGAACAGCACGGGAGGTACTGACAACAGGAGATACAAACAACACGGAAGGGTACTGACGGAACAGCTGGGGGCTGACAGGCAGGACACATGAATACAAGGGAAGGAGACTAGACACTGAACTAACAGGCAGGAATAAACATTGTAACATAACAACACAGGGAATACAAGGGAGACTAGAACATCTGAACTAATGGGAGATACACAGGGAGCAAGACAGACAACAGACTTGACAATATGTGTACACAAAAGTCCATACGAAGGGCGGTGGCCTGTAGCACCGCGAACAGACCGCCCGGGGGCGCCAGAGGACTGTCCAGAAAGTTCAGATCCTGACAATATATATATCTGCGGTTCAATTCCCAGAGTCTCTGGACAAACGGATACCCACTGTCGCCGTGCTGGCCCCCGCTTTTCAAGATGAAAATCACCCGGCGCGAGGGAGGTGAGCTTGGTGTTCGTTATGAGAATATCTCCATGCTCAGGTCGGCTATAGCCCGCGAGGGGCTTGTTGCTGACACCGCTGTCTGGTAAACACCGTTCTGAAAAGGGACGTGTGTTGCCTTTTCCCCTTTTTTCTTTGGATAAGAAGAGGAAAAGACAGCGGCTGGCTGAAGTGTTGGCCTGTATTGCTTTTCTCACGTTGTATAGTTTTCAGTAGTAGCCGCTTAGCTTGCTTCTGCGTGAGCTAGTGGCTAGCGATAGCCGGTATGAGCTAACTGTTAGCCAGTTAGCTGTTTAGCAACGACGTTAGCTGCCGGCTGCGCTCGGCTGGGAACGTTAGCTTGATGCTATAAGTTAGCTTAGAGTTAGCTGTTTAGCTTGTGCTACAACCATTGGCGTAGCCGTGAGAATAGCAGGCCCTGGCACTCTGACTACGACGTCATCTTTGGCAGAAGATGTCGTCGGGCCTGCGCCATGACCGGCTGCAGGAGGGGGGCGTCACGCTACAATACGCATTCATGTAGCACGCTATGACTGGTGTCATGGCTCTGCTTTGTCGTTGCATCGTATCAGGGGTGAGGGGTCATGAGGGGTGGGCTGATGAAATCCCCCCCCCCCCCCTTTACTGATTGGCCGGGAGGTGGGACCTCCTGCCTGTCAGTTTTCCCTGTCGGCTGAGGGGCAGCGCGTCACAGGGAGGGGGAAGGGGGGGGTTCCCTGGTTCCACTCCCTGTTAGGATGGGTGGGTCACAGGATTTCCCCGCAGCCATGGGATACGTCACTGGGTGCGTTTCCTATTGGCCAGGAGACATCCGTGAGGTTACAGGCTCTGTGCTGCAGACCGATGTCTTTGTCAAAGTTGGCCTTCGAAAACTGTTTGTTTTCTGCTCTGCTCTCTATTACAGTGTGTATTGGGCCGTTGGTCACTTGGCCCCAATTATTATTGCATGTATCTTTTTCAATTGTACTCACGTGGAGGTCTCTCTGGGGGAACTTCTGTCTTCCCCTCTTATGTGAATAGCAGAATTGACGGGGTTGCCCTGTGTCTTATTGACCGGCTTCCTGCTGTTCGTCCCAGACAGCATGGAGGGAACGTCGTCTGGTGTTTTCTTATTAGAATTCACCATTGATGTGTTTCGGGTTCTTGACGTGCATATGGCGCTGGCCCTGGGTGCTTCCAATGGGGAACCACGTTTTGGGCCGGCGTGCCTTGGTTGCCCAATTCATAGAAACTGCGTTTTTTATGCGGGCGACTAGGAAGGAGATTTTTTATCTCTACCAAGCGGCAGTGCAAGACTCGATGACTCACGTGCATCTCCGGGGGGAGATGACGGAGTGGATCATTACATTGGCGGAGGGGTCTCACGCCCATGAGGTGGGCCGCCGGGAGCAGCGCATTTACGTTCTGTCCATCTTGGTGGCGCCCTCTGTGATGTTTTAGATCGACACGCGTACCTACCCCCCTCTTAGGACTGGGGATGGCAGTGTGACTAGGACACAGGACTGGTTCTGGTCACGCCGGACCAAGTCAGTTAACCCGTTGTCCACCGCGGCGCAGATCTGCTGTACTGGTACCCCGAAGGACTTTGTGCTTTTCCGGGGGGAAAATGCCGGGTCGGTCCGGGCTTCGTGGGGATTGATATGTGTGTCATGTGTATGGCACTACGGCTTGCCCATAACAGTGACGTGCTTGGTCCATACTGTGTTGTAGCTTGCGCTGTGTTAGGGGGCCTGGTCCTTCTCCATTGTTTCACTCCTCCCTCCCCCTGCTGGGCAGGGATGGGAGGGGGCTGTCGAGGTGGTTGCTGTCAACCCCTCTAGGCATCCCTGTGTAGGTCCCGGTCCGCCAGGCCCAGGTCCGGACTCGTTCCCGTCGACCTGTTGGCCTGGGTTAACCCTTTGAAAACTGAAACACTTTGTTTCTAGGTTTTTCTTGGTGGGTTAAGGGAACAACCACCTCCTGTTAAACTAAACATAGGGAGGTGGTTGGTTCTCCGGTGTGTTGGTAGCAGAGTCGACTCTCGGGTTGAGGCCGGGCTTGACCCCGTCTGCCCTGTGCCCTGTGACAAAATGGCATCCAATGTAATAAAAAAAGTCAACCAACGAACGCGATTCTTGTACTGGATCTCCTCTCTGGTAAACAAGAATACCCTGAAGACTCTAGCAGGAGCACTCATTCAAGGGTACTACGACTATGCTTGCACCTCATGGTACCAAAGCACCTCAAAGGCACTAAAAAACAAATTACAAACATCTCAAAACAAACTAGTCAGACTACTGCTTGACCTGACTCCTAGAACCCACCTCACCCCTGCCCACTTTGACAACCTAGGATGGCTTAGAGTAGACGACAGAGTACAGCAACTTGCAATGGGCCTGGTCTACAAGATACACTACGCGACCAAGGTACCCATGTACATGTCAAAATACTTCCCAAAGGTCAGTGAATACCACGATCACAACACCAGAGGGAGCTCCACAAATCATGTAAAACCCAGATTCGGCTCAAACAAGGGACTAAACACGTTTCGCAATTATGCCACATCAATGTGGAACGCCCTACCTAAAGCTGTAAAGGAATGTGAATCACTACCCACTTTCAAAAACACTCTCAAAAAACACCTACGTGAGACTGCAATTCGAAACTGGCCCCTACAAATGTCCTAACCTAGTTGTACAGTAAATGACCAAGTAAGGCTTTGTCAGTATTCCAATGTACAGTGTAAAATGTGTGTGTGTCCCCTACCAAACCCCCCCCCCCCCCACCTCCAATGTACAGCCCTCACCCACCCACCCAACCCCACCCCACCCACCCAACCTCCTCCAATGTACAGTTTCTACGCCAAATGTATATACACACTTTTTCTGGACACTTTTGTATCACAAACAGTACTGTATTTGCAAATCTGATATGTCATAAATGTATAGATGTAGCAGTACTGTCTATCTGTATGTCATGTATGTCATATATGTTATGATGAATTGAAAATGGGGGACCCTGATGTAAACAAGACGAAAGTCTTTCTCTGGTCTGCATCCCCTTAACAATTGTATGTATTGAGCTGTACTTTACTGTACCCATTCTGCAATCTGTTAATAAACTTTTCAATCAATCAATCAATGCCCGAGAGTGTGCCCCCGCATTTTTCATGACGTCTGCCAATTGTGTCGGCCTCTCCTTTGACCCTCGACCCCGCTGGAGGGGTCGGGTTTGTTGAGGTCATGACATGGTGCACAGCATACCGAACACCCCTTCCGCCGGGTACTGTTCTTACAGTAGACCCTTATATATATGTGAGGATTCAGAGTTCAGGAGGGGTGTAGGATTCAATCGCAGGACAAGGTGGAGTGAGAGAGACGAGTCGACGTTCCGATAATAATACGTTTACTGAGCACAGCCAAACAGGCACACGTTTACAGGGGGAAACAAAGGTAGGCAGAACAGCACGGGAGGTACTGACAACAGGAGATACAAACAACACGGAAGGGTACTGACGGAACAGCTGGGGGCTGACAGGCAGGACACATGAATACAAGGGAAGGAGACTAGACACTGAACTAACAGGCAGGAATAAACATTGTAACATAACAACACAGGGAATACAAGGGAGACTAGAACATCTGAACTAATGGGAGATACACAGGGAGCAAGACAGACAACAGACTTGACAATATGTGTACACAAAAGTCCATACGAAGGGCGGTGGCCTGTAGCACCGCGAACAGACCGCCCGGGGGCGCCAGAGGACTGTCCAGAAAGTTCAGATCCTGACAATATATATATATATATATATATATATTAGGCGCCTGTCTAGTCCGCAGTGCTCCAGGCACAGGTCGAGTTCTGGCCTGTTGCCTGGATTGAGGGATCAACCCCCTTGGGGGTTGTCTCCCCGGCGCGCCGTCTGGCCCCACGGTATTGTGGGGGGGGGTAGCCTCTTGGGGCTTACGGCCATGCCAACCTGGACATGCCCAATCTCATCAGATCTCGGAAACTAAGCAGGTTCGGCCCTGGTAGTTCTTGGATGGGGGACCCCCTGGGAATACCAGGTGCAGTAAGCTAGAGTGCTTCAGGGCGGCGTGCCAAAGGGGGGAAGGGCCTACTCTTGATTTGGGCCCTGTCCGATACGCTGGCGATGTGGGGGGTGGTGTCATCAGTGACCGTCTGGTGGGGTCCCAATGCTATGGCATCGTTGACATCACGGGCCCCCTTTTTTCGGGGGGTCCTGGCCCTCAGGCTGTTCCTGGGGCTGGGTCTTCCTCCGCGCTCCGCTGCTACGGGGTTGGGTTCTTGACCTTTGACCCCATGATATTGGGGGCTGTAACAGGTTTTTTTCTTCCCGTTCGTTCCCTAGTGGCATGTGGGATGCACGCCTGAGTGGTCGCGGGTCCTTCTGTGAAGGTAAGTCTCACGGTCTGCTCACCCTGTGCGTTGAGGTGCTAAACCCTCTTCGCACAGTCGGATCCGATTCCCTCCCGTCCCCCTCTAGGGGGGTCCGGGGGCTCGGGTCCTCCCCGGTTCTGATGGTTGTGGGGGGCCTCAGCGGGCACATTTGTCAAGCTTCCGCTCTGCTCAGCTCCTGTGTTCCACTAGAGTGCAGAGCGTAAGCTATACGATAATATAACATACGGTTATCCTATAACCATAGTTATATGAGTATAGCGAGCGCTCTGCACTGACTCTGCACTGAGGACCCCGTGGTCTTCGCCTTCGGTGGTGAAAGACTTGGGAAGGAGCTGTTAGTATGGCCACGGCCCGCTTGCGTGAATACTTTCGGCAACCAACATGCCCTTCCGCGTTGCTCTGATTGGCCGAGCGTGCGCATGAGCCGCGACGCGCTCCTCAGCCAGGCTCCCCTTAACGCAATTTATACAAATGGAAGTATTGATTACGCCGTAACGAATCATTAAAAAAACATACCCTTAACTGGAATATTGTGAGGTTTTGCCCGCTGCTCACCACCTTTTCTCTGTTTCTTTAAAGCCTACTGTTAGAAATTCCCTTCTCACTCACTCTCTCTAGCCCCCACCCTCTCGTTCTTTACTCTCGTTTACTCTCAGTGGCCACACCTGGACTATTATCAATTACCTCTCGCACCTGTGGTGGCAGGCTAATTAGTTCCCCTGTGGGCTTTAAATACCAGGGCTCTTCCCCTCGTTTGGGCGTGGGGTCGTGTTGTATTCATGCTGAGTCATATTCTCTAACATCTAGACTCTTTCGGGAGATCCTCTGGTCTACCAATGCTGTAAGATGGATCTCTCCAGTCACCAGCGCGCAACGCGCATCTTCAAGGGCCTTGGCCACCTGTCGCCGTTTGCCTGGAGGGAGACATTGTACTGCGCTCTCTAATTCTCTACGGGAGGTATTCCAGTGTTCCACTCCAGACCAGCGCGCCAGATGCGCTCAAGCCTTCGCCACCTGCCGCCGTTTGCCTGGAGGGAGACACTGTACTGCGCTCTCTAATCCTCTACGGGAGGTATTCCAGTGTTCCACTTCAGACCTTCGAGCTTGGCACGCTCCTCCGTACCAGCGCACAGACGCGCATCTTCCAGACCTTCGAGCTTGGCACGCTCCTCCGTACCAGCGCACAGACGCGCATCTTCCAGACCTTCGAGCTTGGCACGCTCCTCCGTACCAGCGCACTGACGCGCATCTTCCAGACCTTCGAGCTTGGCACGCTCCTCCGTACCAGCGCACAGACGCGCATCTTCCAGACCTTCGAGCTTGGCACGCTCTCCAGACCTCAGCGCGCCGACGCGCATCTTCCAGACCTTCGTGCTTGGCACACTCCTCCTCGCAGACGCACCCCGAGGCGTCTCTCGGTTCCGACGCGCACACCAAGGTGTGGCGCGCACTCTGTTCCTCGGCTCCGACAGCGGCTACCCGGTGGACGACATCCTCGCCACCGCCACTGTTCCGACGCGCACACCAAGGTGTGGCGCGCACTCTGTTCCTCGGCTCCGACAGCGGCTACCCGGTGGACGACATCCTCGCCACCGCCACTGTTCCGACGCGCACACCTAGGTGTGGCGCGCACTCTGTTCCTCGGCTCCGACAGCGGCTACCCGGTGGACGACATCCTCGCCACCGCCACTGTTCCGACGCGCACACCAAGGTGTGGCGCGCACTCTGTTCCTCGGCTCCGACAGCGGCTACCCGGTGGACGACATCCTCGCCACCGCCGCTGTTCCAGCACCCTGTTCCTCGGCTCCGACAGCGGCTACCCGGTGGACGACATCCTCGTCACCGCCGCTGTTCCAGCACCCTGTTCCTCGGCTCCGACAGCGGCTACCCGGTGGACGACATCCTCGCCACCGCCGCTGTTCCAGCACTCTGTTCCTCGGCTCCGACAGCCAGCCACCCGGTGGCGATGCCCTCGCCCCGCTGCTGTTCCCGTACCATTACGCATACGCCTGGGTGAGTTTTGATTGTGATGTCACTCACCCAGCGTAGTGCCCTTGCCCCCGTTCCCGCTGCTGTCCCTGTACCTTTACGCATACGCCTGGGTGAGTTTTGATTGTGATGTCACTCACTCAGCGTAGTGCCCTTGCCCCCGTTCCCGCTGCTGTCCCTGTACCTTTACGCATACGCCTGGGTGAGTTTTGATTGTGATGTCACTCACTCAGCGTAGTGCCCTTGCCCCCGTTCCCGCTGCTGTCCCTGTACCTTTACGCATACGCCTGGGTGAGTTTTGATTGTGATGTCACTCACTCAGCGTAATGCCCCTTGCCCTCGTCCCGCTGCTGTTCCCCAGCGTATTGCCTCCTTTAGTTCTCACTTAGTTATTAGTTTGGACATTTCTTCTCCCACTCTGTTTTGTTCTCTCGTGGATATTATTTTGGACATTCCATCTCCCACTGTGTGTTTGTTCACACGAAGATAGTATTTACTTTGTTACTTTGTTATTTGGACTGTTCTGCATCTGCTCTGTTTTTTTCCCTTTGAATATTAACCCTCTCCTCTGTTCTGCAGAGCGGCCCAGATGTTTTCCCACCAGTCCCCAGTTCCTCCCTGTCCCCAGCCCGCCTCCGCGGGCCTCTGTTCCCTCTGTCGCCAGAACCTGGCCCTCTGTTCCCCAGAACCTGTTCCCTATGTTCCCCAGTACCTATCCCCTCTGTCCCTAGTCCTCTATCCCTAGTTCTCCTAGTCCCTAGTCCTCTATCCCTAGCTCTCCTAGTCCCTAGTCCTCTCTCCCTAGTTCTCCTTGTCCCTGGTTTACCTAGTCTCTAGTTCCTCTGTCCCAAGGCGTTCCCTTAACCTTCCCTTAGGCGTTCCCTTACTTTCCCATAGTGTTCCCTTTTCCTGCCCGCCTCTTAAAGGCACCTTACCTTCCCCTCTTGTGTTATTCCAGTGTTTTGTGTTTTCTCCCTTAAAGGGACAGTGCCCTTTTTCCCTGTTCACAATAAATATCTGTTTCTTGGCAAACCACCATACCTGTCTTGTGTTGTGCGATTGGGGTCGGTTACAAACCATAACAGTACGACCCCACCAAATCGACGACCCCAGCCAGCACAGACGGTGTATGTTGAGTTTGCCTTTTTTTTTTCTTGTTCCCTCTAGCTCCCCTGTTAGCCCTGTTAGCTCCCCTGTTAGCTTGTTAGTCTCCCCTCTAGCTCCCCTGTTAGCCCTGTTAGCTTCCCTGTTTGCCCAGTTTAGCTTCCCTGTTAGTCCTGTTTAGCTCCCTTGTTAGCCTGTTACTCCCCTGCTTAGCTTGTTAGTCTCCCCGGTTAGCTCCCCTGTTTGCTTCCCGTTTTGCCCTGTTTGACCCCCCTGTAGCTAGCCATGCCCTGGCGGCTAACCCAGTTTCCCTCTGCATGGCCCCGGTCTGCTAGCTTGGCCCCGGCTGTTAGCACAGCCTCTTTGTTAATGCAGCCTTGCAGCTGGCATAGGCCCTGTAACTAGCCAGGCCCAAGCAGCTAACCCGGTCCCTCTGCATGGCCTCCACTTTTTTGTGTAGTTTTTCCCACTGCTAGGACTGCCCTTTCAGCTGGCAAGGTCAGTTTATCTCACACAGCTAGGACTGTCCTTCCAGCTAGCTTGTGCTCTCATGCTGGTCCAGCCCTGTCTGCCAGCCTAGCTCCGGCAGCTAGCGCAGCCTCTATGTTGATGTAGCAGTACAGCTAGCATAGGCCCTGTAGCTATCAGTGCCCTGGCAGCTACCCTTTCCCTCTGCTAGCCTGGCTCCGGCAGCTTGCGCAGCCTCTATGTTGATGTAGCAGTACAGCTAGCATAGGCCCTGTAGCTATCAGTGCCCTGGCAGCTAACCTTCCCTCTGCTAGCCCTTTCCCGGTGCTTCCATGGTTACCCCTTAGCTTCCCTGCTTGCCCCTCAGTTCCTCTAGACCAGTTGCTCTAGACCAGTTCTCTAGACCCAGTTCCTCTAGACCAGTTCCTCTAGACCAGTTCTCTAGACCAGTTTTCTAGACCAGTTCTCTAGACCAGTTCTCTTGCCCAGTTCGCTAGACTAGTTCTCTAGACCCAGTTCCTCTAGACCAGTTGCCCCTCTGCTACCCTAGTTACCCCTCGGCGACCCTGTTTCTTTTGCTAGCCCCACTCTTGTGGTGGCTTCCCCTGCTGGCTTGGCCAGTACCTCTTGTTTTGCCCCCTGCCACTCTGTCTGTATTTGTTTTGGGTCGCCGGGTGGCTCCCGTTGAGGGGGGGGTACTGTGAGGTTTTGCCCGCTGCTCACCACCTTTTCTCTGTTTCTTTAAAGCCTACTGTTAGAAATTCCCTTCTCACTCACTCTCTCTAGCCCCCACCCTCTCGTTCTTTACTCTCGTTTACTCTCAGTGGCCACACCTGGACTATTATCAATTACCTCTCGCACCTGTGGTGGCAGGCTAATTAGTTCCCCTGTGGGCTTTAAATACCAGGGCTCTTCCCCTCGTTTGGGCGTGGGGTCGTGTTGTATTCATGCTGAGTCATATTCTCTAACATCTAGACTCTTTCGGGAGATCCTCTGGTCTACCAATGCTGTAAGATGGATCTCTCCAGTCACCAGCGCGCAACGCGCATCTTCAAGGGCCTTGGCCACCTGTCGCCGTTTGCCTGGAGGGAGACATTGTACTGCGCTCTCTAATTCTCTACGGGAGGTATTCCAGTGTTCCACTCCAGACCAGCGCGCCAGATGCGCTCAAGCCTTCGCCACCTGCCGCCGTTTGCCTGGAGGGAGACACTGTACTGCGCTCTCTAATCCTCTACGGGAGGTATTCCAGTGTTCCACTTCAGACCTTCGAGCTTGGCACTCTCCTCCGTACCAGCGCACAGACGCGCATCTTCCAGACCTTCGAGCTTGGCACGCTCCTCCGTACCAGCGCACAGACGCGCATCTTCCAGACCTTCGAGCTTGGCACGCTCCTCCGTACCAGCGCACTGACGCGCATCTTCCAGACCTTCGAGCTTGGCACGCTCCTCCGTACCAGCGCACAGACGCGCATCTTCCAGACCTTCGAGCTTGGCACGCTCTCCAGACCTCAGCGCGCCGACGCGCATCTTCCAGACCTTCGTGCTTGGCACACTCCTCCTCGCAGACGCACCCCGAGGCGTCTCTCGGTTCCGACGCGCACACCAAGGTGTGGCGCGCACTCTGTTCCTCGGCTCCGACAGCGGCTACCCGGTGGACGACATCCTCGCCACCGCCACTGTTCCGACGCGCACACCAAGGTGTGGCGCGCACTCTGTTCCTCGGCTCCGACAGCGGCTACCCGGTGGACGACATCCTCGCCACCGCCACTGTTCCGACGCGCACACCTAGGTGTGGCGCGCACTCTGTTCCTCGGCTCCGACAGCGGCTACCCGGTGGACGACATCCTCGCCACCGCCACTGTTCCGACGCGCACACCAAGGTGTGGCGCGCACTCTGTTCCTCGGCTCCGACAGCGGCTACCCGGTGGACGACATCCTCGCCACCGCCGCTGTTCCAGCACCCTGTTCCTCGGCTCCGACAGCGGCTACCCGGTGGACGACATCCTCGTCACCGCCGCTGTTCCAGCACCCTGTTCCTCGGCTCCGACAGCGGCTACCCGGTGGACGACATCCTCGCCACCGCCGCTGTTCCAGCACTCTGTTCCTCGGCTCCGACAGCCAGCCACCCGGTGGCGATGCCCTCGCCCCGCTGCTGTTCCCGTACCATTACGCATACGCCTGGGTGAGTTTTGATTGTGATGTCACTCACCCAGCGTAGTGCCCTTGCCCCCGTTCCCGCTGCTGTCCCTGTACCTTTACGCATACGCCTGGGTGAGTTTTGATTGTGATGTCACTCACTCAGCGTAGTGCCCTTGCCCCCGTTCCCGCTGCTGTCCCTGTACCTTTACGCATACGCCTGGGTGAGTTTTGATTGTGATGTCACTCACTCAGCGTAGTGCCCTTGCCCCCGTTCCCGCTGCTGTCCCTGTACCTTTACGCATACGCCTGGGTGAGTTTTGATTGTGATGTCACTCACTCAGCGTAATGCCCCTTGCCCTCGTCCCGCTGCTGTTCCCCAGCGTATTGCCTCCTTTAGTTCTCACTTAGTTATTAGTTTGGACATTTCTTCTCCCACTCTGTTTTGTTCTCTCGTGGATATTATTTTGGACATTCCATCTCCCACTGTGTGTTTGTTCACACGAAGATAGTATTTACTTTGTTACTTTGTTATTTGGACTGTTCTGCATCTGCTCTGTTTTTTTCCCTTTGAATATTAACCCTCTCCTCTGTTCTGCAGAGCGGCCCAGATGTTTTCCCACCAGTCCCCAGTTCCTCCCTGTCCCCAGCCCGCCTCCACGGGCCTCTGTTCCCTCTGTCGCCAGAACCTGGCCCTCTGTTCCCCAGAACCTGTTCCCTATGTTCCCCAGTACCTATCCCCTCTGTCCCTAGTCCTCTATCCCTAGTTCTCCTAGTCCCTAGTCCTCTATCCCTAGCTCTCCTAGTCCCTAGTCCTCTCTCCCTAGTTCTCCTTGTCCCTGGTTTACCTAGTCTCTAGTTCCTCTGTCCCAAGGCGTTCCCTTAACCTTCCCTTAGGCGTTCCCTTACTTTCCCATAGTGTTCCCTTTTCCTGCCCGCCTCTTAAAGGCACCTTACCTTCCCCTCTTGTGTTATTCCAGTGTTTTGTGTTTTCTCCCTTAAAGGGACAGTGCCCTTTTTCCCTGTTCACAATAAATATCTGTTTCTTGGCAAACCACCATACCTGTCTTGTGTTGTGCGATTGGGGTCGGTTACAAACCATAACAAATATGTTGTTTCTTTACACATATGTTGGATTATGTAATTGGTTTGTCATGACAAACCAATAAAAAATCGCGAATTAACCGGTGGCTACAACAACACACAGTAACTACATGCATCATTGTTTACAATGAACGGTGGGGCTAATCGAAAGGACTGGACACGGACGCGTTAAACTAACCTAAAGTTAGTTGTTCACCAACAATCTACAGACACAAACAAACACAGAACCGGACTGTTATATTAAATTAATTGATTGCTGTCGCGGCTCATGCGCATGCGCGCGCTGTTGTCGTGAAGGGCATTTTGGCTGCCGAAAGTATTCACGCTGCCCGCTTATGTAGAGGAGCGGATGTGGGTGTGGCCAGGCGGATGGGTGTGTACATGTGGAGAAAATTATTCAGTATTAGATTGATAAAGGGATGTGGTTCCACTAGAGTGCAGAGCGCTCGCTATATCATATAACTATGTGTAGACACCTGAATATGTCTAACAATAATTCAATGCGTCTAACCTAATTCCTTTTACTCTACTGTGCCCACTGACCCCTCTTGATCCTCCATATTCTAACATTGACAGTGAATAGTGGAGCATGCACTGGAGTGCCGCCAGGGGGAGCTGGTGTGACGTTGGGCAGGACAGACAGCAGAAGAGGAAGAGAGGGCTGAAGGCAGAACTCAGACAGCGGAACACCCTCTTCATCGTTTTCCTGAGACGCAAGAGGTGGCTTGGAGCTGGAGCTCCGGACATTAAGCACGCGGAATATAAACCCAGGCAAGAGGCGGGTTAGTAATGGAATATGCGATAGCTTAGCTTCCAGTTAATGCTAAAGAGACGTTGTGAACAAAGAAGCAGACGGGTTACTGCCGAAGAGTGTGGTAGATATTGCCCACATTGCGTTTTAGTTAAAGTATAGGCGTCAGGACAGGGGATCGTCCCGATCCACAGGTTAGCTTCAGTTAGGCCTAGCACCACTGTTGTGAAGGGCCAGATTAAACCGAATATATATATTTATTTATATATATATATTTAATTGTATTTGTATATTCTCTAATATTCCCTGATATCCCTTGTATATTCCTTGTACAATATGCATTGAATATCCATTCTAGCCTACTGAACATCCCATAATAGTCTCCATTCTACTATTGGTCGAGACCTTGGTGCCAGGCTGCCATACCCCTCAGACCCAGTTCAAACGTACCGCTCCACATGTACGAACAAGTCCTAGTTCCGCGTAGGAATCTGACTACCGCACCACTAATGGGACTATTTGTTCATAGTGCGTATATATACTGCGCTACTAAAGTAGGACTTCCTTTTCAGTCCAGTTTCTTACCCTCCAATAGAGTCACAGACGCAAAGCCTCCCCGCGACGCCACGTGTGGGAGTAAGGCCAAGTTCGCCTACAATCGGTATTGAGACATCGTGTATATTAATATTTGAATAGTCATATTTGGCACTATATCGTCGAGTTGGACGTAGTCTATTAAGCTAATAATAGTCTGTTAATATATAGTGCTTCGTACGGTGAGAATACTACCGTAGTCAGTACCCCATCGTTTCGGGCAGAGAACTGGCTGCTTATCCAGGGTGTTTGACCCCACGTGAAGCTGCACCCGAGGAGCCCCAGAGTCGACGAGCGAGTGGACCTGTATACCGGATTATTCTACCGACGACAGCCCGCCTTCCCAGGCACGGATTATGCTTTGTATACTTTGATTATTCCATGGATAAAGACCCCCGACACTGCCGTGTGTTGGAACCCCCCCCCCTGGAGAGGACGCAAGGTGAGGAGATGCTCTGCAAGACGAGGTCGCTTCACGTCTCTCCTCCGTGGACCGGAGGACGCCGGCCCACAAAGGGTCCACCTGCTTTCATCCGTGGTCCAAGGATCGCCGGCGCATTGAACGGCACTACAGTGGGTTCACCTGGGATACCCTTGGCCGGATGAGGCAGCCGGATTCTACCCCCCCCCCCCCTCCTACTCCTGTCGGCTTACAAGCGACCGGATTAACCCCCCCTAGTGTGTCCAGTATATAATCATTAAAGTATCATTGCTGTTATTCCTTAAACTATTCCAGGTCGTATATGTACCACCTGCGCCTTCAGAGATTGGACATTCTCTATTGATATACCGACGAATACTCTTGCCATAAAAGTGCATACTAATTTCCATTCATAAATGTGATTGATTTGATTAAGTGCTTGCTCTACACACCATCGCTGTGTAGAAATAAAGACCTATTTCTAATTCGTACATTTGTGTTGGATCCGTTTCATCTATGTGACAGTGTTCATCATAATATATTTATGCCGTGTACTGGGTGGCCGAATATTAAGTACAAAGGTAGTGGTAGTAAGTATCATATCTAGTAATACAGTCAGGGAATTGTACCCCTCAGTTACAATTGGTCCTTCGAGCCGGAGGGTAATTAGTGTAATATTAATATAGTGTTATTAATATTGAAATGGCCTATGATGAACACTCCACGAAACGATCCTCCTAACCAACGCCCGCAGCGCGAACGACGGCTCCCTCAGTACTTAGAGGCCTACGCTGTCAGTCAACAACCTACAGATACAGCACTCAAAACTCAAACCTCTCATGCCTCTCTACCACTCTCTACCACTCCTCTATTGTTCTTGACCGGGCCAGATTTCACACCTCCACTTCCTCCCACAGGCTGGGCAGATTTTCATCTTAAATTTTTATTCGTCCCAAATGTCCCAGCCCCATCAGATTTCTTAGCTTTTTTCACTGTTTACTTATCATGCATTGCAACACTAATATATGGTCAGTACCCCAAGTCAGACTGCCCATATGAAAATTATTTTGGGGGTCTGAGGGCAGTAGCCCCCGACCCCCTCCCTGGGGAAGCACTTAAGTTAACTACCCTCCCTTTGTTCCCCCAGCCAACACCCCCGGAAAATTAACACCTGAGTAGACTTAAGTGGCACACAAGCAGCGACAAGCAGCAGACAAGCAGCAGAATTGGTTTGATTTTTGAGCGCTGCGTCTGTAGTCTTCTACTAACAGTAAACGCGGTAAAACTAGAAAGTAAAAGTATGTCTAACCCCAACGCCCAGACTACCCCGACCATAGAGGCCCCTACGGGCTCTAATGTAACTGACCAAGTTCACGGTGGGGACCAGTGGGAACCAGACATGACTTCACACCCCGCCAGTACTGAAGAAGTAGTCCCCGATGAGTCCCGGGAGGAATACAACGCTACCGAGAGAGAACTCGGCACGGAAGAAGACGGGGAGAGCACCGTGGAGATAGAGCTCCAAGGCTCCGCAAGGAGTACCCCGAGGGAAGGCTCCCCTATACAACCGCCTTCTCCCAGCGAGGCAGAGAGGACCCTACAGCAGGCCTTCCTCATCAGCCTGAACGCCGCTGCTGAACGCGACCGACTGCAGATCCAGCAGCGGAGCGAAGAAGAGCATATATCTAGAACTAAGACGCATTCAGAGAGAAGAGAATGTGGCCCGAGACCGAGCAGACAGCCAGCGAGCAGCTGCTGGTGCTCTACGGGACGCAGAGCGCGACAGACAGCAAGCGCAACTAATAGAACAGCTGATCAGATGGACAACACCCTCTCCCTCCGCCAGAGGCTCCAGGAACTCGTCTAGACACACCTCCAGGGCGGCATCCCCTAGCCGAGTAAACAACCCTGAACTTGACCAACAGACGAGGTCTATACCCCCCACAGACCACCTCCCCCCACCGGTCCAAGCGAGACCTAGCAACCGGGAAGGAGCAGCATATCCTGTGGAGAGGCTAAACCAGAGACTACAAGCACTGGATGACCTAACTGAAGACGAAGAGGAAGAGGAGGAGAACCACGCCCGACGACAGCACAGTACTCTACCGGACCAGGAGGTCCGGTACAGCCCAGGCTATACTCCCGCGGAGCTGCGCTACAGACCCCCGACTCTATACACGGGTGAGCACGACGCACGACCCGCACCGAGGAACAGCACCTGGACAAGCGGGCCATGGTACACTGCCGGTACCAGCCCATACCAAGGAGCGGGAGGAGACTCGCCTAGGAGGCCTCTCCCCCAACGCTCGCCGATGTATCCACAGTCAGCGTCATACATTGGCCCGCCTATGGTACCCGACTTCACCCAAGAGAACCGGGCCCAGTATACGGAACTCCGCATGTGTCTGGAGACCATGTTGGTGGATGTATTGGATGAACGCCATAAATACGCCATCCTACTGAAGCACTTAAAGGTGCCCCGCGCACATAATATAGCGCTCGCCTACGCGACTTCCACCACCCCATACACAGCAGCGCTGGTAGCATTGGACCAGAGGTATGGGCGCATATGGGATTACGTGATCCAGGAGATCCGACACATCGACCGCTTACCCCCAGCAATAGACAATCGAGCACTGGACGACCTGTCCATCAGAGTGCAGTCCCTGGTAGGGATGTTGGGAGCGCAGAGAGAGAAGGGGAGGCATGAACTTTACGCCAACTCAAATGTGGAAAGGATCTTGGAGAAGCTGCCGCCCGCTCGACAGGAGCGTTTTAGGCGACAGAGAGACCACAGAGACCCGAATGGCCCCGAACCGAACCTCCTCGATCTAGCAGACTTCCTGGCGAGAGAAGTCAGCAGCCTACGGCTAGATACATTCGGACGGAGCACCCCTGGCTCCAGAGAAGGAACCAGACGACTAAATGATGGAAGAAGATCGGTGACTGTGATGCACCAATCGGAGTCAGTACCGAGCAGCAGGAGCCACAGTACCCCCTCCAGAACGGAGAAGTGGAAGATAGTGTGCCCCTACTGTGAGAAAGAACACTGGCTAGCGCAATGTGACTCCTTCCCCAAGCTGAACGCGGAGGAAGCAAGTCAATGGATAAAGTCCAACAAGCGCTGTTTTCGCTGTGCGCGCTCACACATGGCAGCCGAATGCCGCTTAAAGAAAAGGTGCACCAAGTGCGATGGAGCCCATCTGGACATACTTCACGACAGTAACAGACGGCGCCCTTCACCCGCACCATCCAGCAGCAAAGCGAGCGTCATGTACATCGATCCCGCCAGCAGCAGTGGAGCCCGAGTACTCCTAAAAGTAGTGAGTGTGACACTAAGCTACCAGAATAAAGTCCTGGACACTTACGCCGTCCTCGATGACGGGTCCGAGAAGACCCTTCTGCTCGCCTCCGCTACGGCCCAGCTAGGGCTGCGGGGAAGCGAAACCCAAATGACAATTCGGACAATAAGACGAGATTTGAAGACGATAAAGGGCGAGAATGTCTCATTCTCTATCGCAGCAAGCGGCCAGCCTGAGCGACGGTACCAGATTACAGACGCTTTCACCAGCCAAGAAATAGGACTGTCGCGGTACACATACCCCGTCGCCAAGCTGATGGAGAAATATGCACATCTGCGCAAGTTACCGATCCCGCTCATAGACAATGCTATGCCGACCCTGTTGATAGGCTCCGACCATGCAGACCTCATTGTCCCGATAGACCGGGTTCATACCGGACCCCGAGGCTGTCCTGCAGCAGTCGAGACCCGTTTGGGATGGACTCTCCAAGGCCCGCTCGCCAAATCTCTCAACCGAAGTACAGCCACTAGATGTCTCCACTCCCGAGTCACAGAGGGAGAAACCGCACTCCTGCAACACGTAGAGCGGCTATGGACCTTGGAACAAATGCCCTTTAAGAACGGAAAGAAAGACATTCGCTCTAAAGATGACATTTACGCCATTCACCTCCTCGAGACAGGGACCAAGAGAGTCCCGGTCAACGGCGTGTTGAGATACGCCACGCCACTCCTGCGGCGAGAAGGAATGCCTACTTTCCACGCCAAGACAGACGCCACAGAACGGTACCTGCTGAACACGGAGCGGCGCTTAGCCAAGAACCCCGCCCAAGAGAGTGTATACCGCGCTGAGATTGAGAAGCTCATCACAGCGGGACACGTCACAAAGATGGACATTAAAGAGGCTGACCAGACCACTGAATCGTGGTACGTGCCTCACCACAAGGTCCATCACAACGGTAAAGACCGCATAGTATTTAACTGCAGCTACCAGATCGGATCCCAAAATCTGAATAAAGAGTTACTGCCCGGTCCCACACTCGGCCCCTCCCTACTCGGCGTTCTACTCCGCTTCCGCCAGGAAAAGGTGGCCATCAGCGGGGACATTAAAGGAATGTTCCTGCAGGTGAGATTAGTAGAGGCGGACAAGCCCCTGTTACGGTTCCTATGGAGAGAGAAGCCAGGAGATGAGCACCCAGCCATCTACCAATGGGAAGTCCTCCCCTTCGGAACGACGTGCAGCCCCTGCTGTGCTACATTTGCACTACAGAAACATGTAGCAGAGGACCCAGCAGCGGACGAAGAGGTCCGACACAGCGTAAAGAACAGCTTCTACGTAGACAACTGTCTACAAAGCCTTTCAACCCAAGAAGAAGCCGAGGCTCTCCTGATTAAACTCCGCGCCTCATTGATCAAAGGCGGCTTTGATCTCAGGCAGTGGGCCAGCAGCGATCCGCAAGTACTGCGCAGCCTCTCCTCCGAGGACAAGGCAGCCAGCAGCGAGACCTGGATGGCTACAATCCCGGGAGAAGCCCAGGAGATGACCCTGGGATTGGTGTGGCGATTCAAAACAGATTTGCTTCACTACAGACACAAGCCCCTGACTACGGAGCAGGGAAGGCCGGCGGCGGCGCCGACCACCAGACGGAGTGTGTACACAACACTCGCCCGACAATATGACCCGCTAGGATGTATTCTACCGTACACCACCAGGGCAAAAATGATTGTACGAGCATTGTGGGACAAGGACCAGGGCTGGGACGACCCCATTCCCGCACACCTTGCATCCACCTGGAGAGAGTGGGAGATGGAGCTCCACTCACTCCCAGGCGTTAATATGCGCCGAAGCTACTTCCCACCCACGGTGAGGCCAGAGACATGTAAAATGGACTTACACGTCTTCAGTGACGCCTCAGAGGTCGCATACGGATCAGTAGCTTACTTGCGGGCCCAAGAGAAGGGGGGAGAGATCTACACAGCATTTGTCCTCGCCCACTCGAGAATAGCCCCACGCAAGCAACAATCTATCCCACGTCTAGAGCTCTGCGCAGCCCTAGCCGGAGCGCACCTAGCCACGCTCATCCAACGTGAGCTCACCATACCGGTGTCTAGAACAATCCTGTGGTCAGATTCCACGACGGTACTCGCCTGGATCAAATCGGACTCATGCAAGTACAAAGTCTTCGTGGGAGTCAGAGTCACCGAGATTCAAGACTTAACCGAAGAGTTAACCGGAGAAACAGAGTGGCGCTACGTTGATACAAAACAGAACCCAGCTGACGTCATTACCCGGGGGATGCCCCTGGATGACCTCACCCGTCGCAATGTCTACAGTGACGGCCCCGCATTCCTAAGACTCCCGGAAGGACAGTGGCCCATGCCTATCCCGAGGGAAGCAAGTCCAGAGGAGGTGGAAAATAAGAAGTCTGTGTTCTGTGGATTGAGCACCGTAGCCTCCACCGACCCTAACATAGACGATTGCACGTCCATAGAGAGTGCACAACAAAGAACATTCCTGCGGTACCACCCGGAGTGCAAGTCCCCCGCTGATATGTCAGCAGCTAACTACGAGGAAGCAGAATTGCTTCTACTGCAGCGAGCCCAGAGAGACTCGTTCCCCGATGAATTGGCCTGTCTACAGGCAGGAAAGCCCGTCCCATCCGACAGCAGATTAATTCATCTGGCCCCCGAGAGCGACGCTCATACCCTCATCAGAGTGGGTGGTCGCCTACGCAGAGCCCCCAATCTACCGGATGACATTAAATACCCGATCGTATTGAACAGCCGACACAAGGTCACAGAGCTGATTATAAAGAAATACGATGAGGATGTACATCACGCAGGAGCAGAAAGAGTCTTCGCGGAAATCAGACGTCGTTACTGGATCCTACAAGGAAGAGAGGCGGTACGACGCTTCCAGCGAACATGTCTAGACTGCCGCAAGTGGCGCGCGCAGCCCAGCATACCAAGGATGGCTGACCTTCCTCCATGTCGCCTCCGAATCGGTGACAAGCCATTCCACTCAACGGGTATGGACTGCTTTGGCCCGCTGCACATAAAGAAAGGAAGAGGAACCGAGAAGCGGTGGGGTATTGTATTCAAATGCATGACCACCAGAGCGATACACATCGAGCTTCTCCCGACCATGAGCACAGACTCATTCCTTATGGCCTTCCGTAGATTCACATCACGGAAAGGAAGACCGTCTACCCTATTGTCCGATCATGGGACAAACTTCAAAGGCGGCGAAAGAGAGCTGAGAGAGAGCTTCCAAGCTATGGGCCCAGAACTTAAGACCCACCTCGCTCCAGCCAGACCACGTGAGTGGATCGGCGCGGCCGAGAAATCCGCTCTTCGCTCTTTAAAGCTTGGTCCGCTCCGCTAATCGCTCATGTTGACCCCGCCCCCAAGTCGCTCTCCGCTCGCTCCCCACTCACCTTGAATCGAGCGCTCCCCGCTCCCCGCGCCAGATCGCTCGGCAGTTTTTCTTTTTCTTTTTTGGAGCATGGTGTAAATGAGCTCAAACTACAACAGTCTACACCCCCTGGGCCCCTTAACAATTGTTTGTATTGAGCCGCATTGTAATTGTAGCCATTCTGCAATGTTAAATAACGTTGTTTATCCATTCACTAGTTCTATTAAGCGATGATAGGCTAGCCGAGCCACAATGCTATGGTCGCTGCCATTAACGTTAGCATGTAAGCTAACGTCAACAACAATGGCGTCGATACCTTTTCTAACAGGAGAGTGAGTGTGGGCGTCATAGATATCTATGGTGGGTGTCTCTACAGTGACGAAGCCTGAACCCTTCTCATTGGTTGAAAATGGCCTTCATGTTTGTACATCGCCATCTGTTGCTTTGACATTGTACTGCATGTATATATTACATCAACAGTGTTAAACCACTGTGAGCGGCCTGGAGTGGATTGGAGCGGAGGAGAACTCTCGCTCCGGACGTCGCGCCGACTCATTTTAAAACCCACTCCTCGCTCACGTCAAAACCGGCCGCTCCGCGCCCCGCGCCGCTCACGCTCCGATCCGCTCACATGCACTGGCTCCAGCACAGGTTGATTTCCAATTCAACCCCCCAAACGCACCCCACTTCGGTGGCACTTGGGAACGAGAAGTGCGCTCCATAAAGACAGCCCTGTACGCAGTACTTGGGGCCCAGACTGTGGCGGAAGAAGTCCTAATGACAGTCCTCACGGAGATTGAGGGAGTACTTAACTCGAAGCCCCTCGGATATGTCTCCAGTGATGTGGCGGATATCGACCCAGTTACCCCCAACACACTCCTGATGGGGCGGCTAGATCCTGCATTACCCCAGACAATGTACCGGCCTGAAGAAGCGAACGGCCGACGAATGTGGAGGTACAGCCAAGTATTAGCCGACAAGTTTTGGAGCAGTTTCCTACTGCACTACCTACCGTCTCTACAGACCCGCCAGAAGTGGGTAAAGGAGAGAGACAATTTGACAGAAGGAACAGTCGTCATGATTATTGATCAATCACTGCCCAGAGCTATGTGGCCGGCCGGCCGCGTAAGCAAAGTGATCACCGGTGCCGACGGCAAGGTCCGAGCAGCTGAAGTGCTGGTCCAGGGTCGCACTTACACCCGTCCCGTGGCGAGGCTCATAGAACTGCCCCGACTCCCAGACACAATCGATGATGACCATGACCCTATAACCCTATGACTTTGTGAAGTTGACTGACCCCTACAGCAAACCCTTATGTGTAAATAGACAACGCGATTAATCTGTCTCTGTTTAACTGATTAGGTCTGGGACCAATCAGGGGGTGGCTGTTGTGAAGGGCCAGATTAAACCGAATATATATATTTATTTATATATATATATTTAATTGTATTTGTATATTCTCTAATATTCCCTGATATCCCTTGTATATTCCTTGTACAATATGCATTGAATATCCATTCTAGCCTACTGAACATCCCATAATAGTCTCCATTCTACTATTGGTCGAGACCTTGGTGCCAGGCTGCCATACCCCTCAGACCCAGTTCAAACGTACCGCTCCACATGTACGAACAAGTCCTAGTTCCGCGTAGGAATCTGACTACCGCACCACTAATGGGACTATTTGTTCATAGTGCGTATATATACTGCGCTACTAAAGTAGGACTTCCTTTTCAGTCCAGTTTCTTACCCTCCAATAGAGTCACAGACGTAAAGCCTCCCCGCGACGCCACGTGTGGGAGTAAGGCCAAGTTCGCCTACCATCGGTATTGAGACATCGTGTATATTAATATTTGAATAGTCATATTTGGCACTATATCGTCGAGTTGGACGTAGTCTATTAAGCTAATAATAGTCTGTTAATATATAGTGCTTCGTACGGTGAGAATACTACCGTAGTCAGTACCCCATCGTTTCGGGCAGAGAACTGGCTGCTTATCCAGGGTGTTTGACCCCACGTGAAGCTGCACCCGAGGAGCCCCAGAGTCGACGAGCGAGTGGACCTGTATACCGGATTATTCTACCGACGACAGCCCGCCTTCCCAGGCACGGATTATGCTTTGTATACTTTGATTATTCCATGGATAAAGACCCCCGACACTGCCGTGTGTTGGAACCCCCCCCCCTGGAGAGGACGCAAGGTGAGGAGACGCTCTGCAAGACGAGGTCGCTTCACGTCTCTCCTCCGTGGACCGGAGGACGCCGGCCCACAAAGGGTCCACCTGCTTTCATCCGTGGTCCAAGGATCGCCGGCGCATTGAACGGCACTACAGTGGGTTCACCTGGGATACCCTTGGCCGGATGAGGCAGCCGGATTCTACCCCCCCCCCCCCTCCTACTCCTGTCGGCTTACAAGCGACCGGATTAACCCCCCCTAGTGTGTCCAGTATATAATCATTAAAGTATCATTGCTGTTATTCCTTAAACTATTCCAGGTCGTATATGTACCACCTGCGCCTTCAGAGATTGGACATTCTCTATTGATATACCGACGAATACTCTTGCCATAAAAGTGCATACTAATTTCCATTCATAAATGTGATTGATTTGATTAAGTGCTTGCTCTACACACCATCGCTGTGTAGAAATAAAGACCTATTTCTAATTCGTACATTTGTGTTGGATCCGTTTCATCTACGTGACAGTGTTCATCATAATATATTTATGCCGTGTACTGGGTGGCCGAATATTAAGTACAAAGGTAGTGGTAGTAAGTATCATATCTAGTAATACAGTCAGGGAATTGTACCCCTCAGTTACAACCACAGTTTAGCTTGCATGTCGCTCCACCTCTCCAGCCGAGCAGTGGACTACTCAGCGGACGTCGCGGCACTGTACGCACCTCCAGCGGTCACCTGCCTAACGTCCACGCAGCCCTGCCTCCTGCTACCACGGGACTTCTCGACGGCCATCTCACCACCCGGACGTTTGGTGGTGAGAGCGGGCCAAGCTTTGGTTAAGTACTCTCCAGCCAGTTACCGTGAGCGCTCCGAGTGCTGGAATTTTATCGGTAGACATTCTCGTTGTGCGGAGCGTGCCCTAAAGAGAATAAGTACTTTGAACCGACACTGGTAGCAGTGCTTAGGGGCGCCCCGACATTTATTATTTTGGGGGATGCCGGCTATAGATAGGACTTTTGTTTTCAATGTGGGCCCACTGTCTTTTGGTTAAATGTGTTGTGTGATAACGTGTGTTCCTTTATAAAATCCCATTTAGTAGCCCCGTACCCCTCTCCCTCTTTCTCCCCTCTCTCCCCACTTACGGGTAAATTAACAGGTATTTCAACCCTTAAAGGGACGGGTGTCATTACTGTATCTTGACTAGTGTGGGAAGAGCTTTGGTTCCCTACCGTAGAGTGAGAGCACTAGGTGACTAGCATTTCAACCCTTAACACTTTGAATGCCAGCCACGACATAACACGTGTTAGCAGCCCGCCCCCTGAATGCCCACCACGATAATTAGCGTGATTTTTTTTTAATTAGCGATCTGAATTCATATTTCATCAACCGAGTCTACCGTTGGGAAACCAGCCCCACCAGGAGCTCAGATGTGAAAAAAGCGCCCCCTATCGTCTCCCAGATGGTAATGCACCCTTTTGGAATGGACTCAATGAAAATGGATGAGACATTTTTTTTTTCCGGAATCCACATTTTACTTCTCACGCATGTAACCGGAGATGATCCCAGTCATTGTGGAGCCTCCGAACAGCGTGTAATAAGTGTTTTACAGTATACGCGTTGGATCAATAAAAGGATCGATTTTTGGAATGGCAATCAGGAATTGGAATAATATTTTTGGATACAATCTGATCTCAGGTAAGGAATCTATTTTACCAGTCTTAGAATAATCAGACCTGTTTTCACGGAGATATAAGCTTTTCCCCTATGTGTCATATGGCTGTTTGGCTGTGCGAGCGATCAGGAAATATATCAGATCAGATATCAGATCGCGGCCCCATCGGGCATACGTACACATATACTATCGATAATCTAGCGTTTATTTGAAAACGATTCATAAATAGGCCGAAAAATGAGAACGTTTTTTGTGTATTCTAGAACATTCCGTTTATTATGGAATATTTTTATTTTCCTTGAAAACGAGGGCTTTTCAAGATGCTATAAAACGGAAATGAACCGATAAAAAAACAATCCGCCTCGACAATGTTGACTGGAAAATGAGTCATTGATAAGCGACGGGCAGATTAGACACATAGCCATAATTTAAAACATAGATTAGGCGATATTAACGCTAACATTGAAGTGGATGGTGGGCATTCAAGCACTAAATCGTACGCCCCCTGCTGGGCACTGAAAGTGTTAAAGGGACGGGTTCCATTACTGTGTATTGACCGGTGTGGGAAGAGCTTTATTCACGGTGTTGTGTAAGCGGGAAGCGCTTTATTCATTGGGTTGCGTAAGCGGGAAGAGCTTTAGTCATTGTGCCTTGTGTAAGCGGGAAGAGCTTTGCTCATTGTGCCTTGTGTTAATAACAGGATCATTTCTTCAGTAAAGAAAACTAAATGGGAGCACTGTGTGTGTGTGTTACTGTGTCTGTTGTCTTAACCCCTTTCTGCCCGGGTAATGCATTTTATTGTTTAACCCTTTCCCCACCCCTGCCTATGCATCATTGGGACAGGTCTCTGCTCATCAGCAAGGAAAGGTACTGCTTTGGGGAGAAAGTATATCATCTATCACTACTGCCACCGGGTGTGGGAGGGTGCGGGAAGTATTAGGAGAAGTGTGGGTGTGTGGGGAATTACTGCAAGTCGCCCTGGAGGGCAAGAAGGACCAGCGCACCACCCCTAGGTTAGTAAATCCTATAGGCCCCATACACTCCCTCTGCTAAAGCTCCACTCCAATACTCCTGCACTACAGTCAGGGATTCAGCCGGACTCAGATCTGCTGCGTTCCCACTACCTGGTGACAGTGTACATCTACTCTCATAAAGTAGGGATAATCCACCCTGCTACATATGGTTATAGCCAGGATAACCGTATGTTATAATAGAGGTAGATCTAGTGAGGCTGTGTTGACAGTCTTGCCTGGACAATAACAATGGCACTTGCAATACTGCCCCCTGCTGGAGAGAGAGGGAGATACAGGGTGAGAGGTAGAGGGAGGGGCTTTGAGATGCTTCCAGCTGCAGCTCCGGAGACCAGCGCTTACAAGCCCCGCACATACAAGCACCGCACATAGCAACCCCTCGCTTCCATTGGCTGATTTTGGTGACGTGATTTGGGTCCCACCCAATGGCTGAAGTTCTGCAGACGCCTCTCTGATTGGTTGGGCTCCATTTCTGCAGCCCCCTCTTTGATTGGTTGAGCGAAGCCCCTCTCTGATTGGTTTAGCTCGCCATGCGGTAAAATGCGGATGTTAATGTTATCATCTCAAGAAGATACAAATAAATATACTACCAGATTCGCGTTTATAACGTTATTTCGCGTGACTTCGCGGTTTATTCATAACGTTATGCACATTTCACAACACAGCCAGCTGTCAGAAACTGTACATTGTAACGTTATATGTTTATTCACGTAACGTTATTTCACGTGACGCGTTCAACTTGTTTACACTCCCCACTTACTGAAACTGTACCATGACGCACTCCCCACTTAACCCAGTTAATGCCTTAACTAGACAGTTAACAATATAACATTTAGATTAATTAACCCAGTTAATGCCTTAACTAGACAGTTAACAATATAACATTTAGATTAACACAGTTAATGCCTAACTAGACAGTTAACAATATAACATTTAGATAGAGAGGCTGGTGGTCAAGTCAAGAGTTTTATTTGTCACAAGTTGTTTATTTGCATACACGTTTATGGGACAGTTTTCTACACCTGACTGAACGGTCTGGGGACAAATGATTAAGGTGGGGTTACAATGATATCAAGGATGAATATGAAAAAGGGGATCTGATCTGATGGTACTTGTACTTTATAATGTGTTATATATGTATGTACATGGATTTTATGTCCGGATGGTATATCTATGGAATGGTCACTGTCTCTATCACACTCTCATATGTGCATGTTTAGCCGCATACAAGTATCTAGGATACACATATTCGTATGTGTACATAATAGGTTTACACACACTCATATGCACAAGGCTAAGTTATACATGTCAGGGGCACACATACATGCACATACTCACTTATAGGAAATAGGCATACACACACCTACATATACACATAGTTGAGGTATAGGCTCTCACTGACACATATGGGGGATATACATGTACATAGGAGACACACACATACGTAGCTGAGACGCACATATATATGCACACCTGAGATATACACTCACATAGGGGGCGGAGGCACACATGGATACGAGACACACACAAGAGATAGGAGTACAGTCGCATACCTGGAAGATGCACACACACACACATGTGAGGCATGTACACATGCTTACGTACACAGCCCTCACCCAACCCACCCAACCCCACCCCACCAACCTCCTCCAATGTACAGTTTCTACGCCAAATGTATATACACTCCTTTTCTGGACACTTTTGTATCACAAACAGTACTGTATTTGCAAATCTGATATGTCATAAATGTATAGATGTAGCAGTACTGTCTATCTGTATGTCATGTATGTCATATATGTTATGATGAATTGAAAATGGGGGACCCTGATGTAAACAAGATGAAAGTCTTTCTCTGGTCTGCATCCCCTTAACAATTGTATGTATTGAGATGTACTGTACTGTACCCATTCTGCAATCTGTTAATAAACTTTTCAATCAATCAATCAATCAATTCAATCAATCAATCAATACACGTACCCACATACATATGTTGGAGACACACATGCATGCATGCTATCATGCACACCTACATGTGTCTGGGACGCTTTCTCTCACATGCAATATGGAGAAGGGTGGCATCCCGATAGAGGATGCAGCACATACCTGCTCGCAGGTAGATCGGTCTACATGCAAAGTATATATATCAGGGATGTATACGCACAATGTATAGTATAGTATTTTTCTTTTTTTCGTAAGTCTTTTTTATTTTCCATGTCAGTTGTACCCATTCTGCAATCTGTTAATAAACTTTTCAATCAATCAATCAATCAATTCAATCAATCAATCAATCAATCAATACACGTACCCACATACATATGTTGGAGACACACATGCATGCATGCTATCATGCACACCTACATGTGTCTGGGACGCTTACCGAACACTGTGACCTCATTTTCTTCTTCTAAATTCATGCTATATTATGTTATTATGTTATTTGATACTATCTTGTCTAGCACAGTCTCTGGAGCGTAACAGTAAGAAGCATTTTGTATGAAAGTATTCTGTACTTCTGTATGACAACTATTAAAGAACTTGAACTTGAACTTGAGTTGTTAATGTATTTGTATGAGTCCTTTACATGTTTTGTATGTTCTTACAAAAAAGAAAAAGGCAAATCTTGGAAGTTGCATATGGTGATGTGGAAAGAGATGTTTTGAATATTGGAGAGATTTGTGCAAAAAATATCAAAAAAAAAAAAAAAAATTAAATGCGGGTGGTCGTGCCCGCAAAGATGTGCATAATACAATAGTAATAACATATAATAGAATCCAATAGAACGACATTGTGCAATAAAACAAGTAAACAGAGTAGGGCATATCGGTATATGTACATAAGTTATTTACAGAGCATGGTAGGACATGCTAGGTCCTGTGGTAGTGCAATATTAGCTACGGATGAGGCACTGGGTCTTTATGTACATGCTATATTGGTGGTCAATGTCACTTCGGATTGCTACGACACATCTCTACTGCTTGTGACAGGCTGTGGTGCGTTCCAGACTTTACTCCTGTTGGGAAACTATAGCGATGGTCTGTGCTCACCACACTTTTCTTCGGCCTCCCCGCAGCGAGCCGTCGTCGACCCCCGAGCTTCATTTTACGACGGGCAACAGAGGTGGGTTGAGCCGCTATACTTGGCCCAGCACGGTTAGCGACTCGCCTGAGTGCGTGTGCACGTTTTGATGCATGGCTGATACCAGAGCGGCCGAAGGTGTGTAGCGCTGACAGCAGCTTGGAGGGATTCCCCTTCAGCTGATTGAAGGTCTTTATCATGGCTTTATCATCACCACCCTCTGTAGAGCCTCTTGCTCTGCCTTTGTGCAGCTGGATAACCACACAGACTTCACACAGACTGTCTGTACAATACTGCTGTAGGCCTATAATACTTATGTAAATAAGTAAGGCAATTGAAATATATCTGCAGTACAGCTCAATACACACAATTGTTAAGGGGATGCAGACCAGAGAAAGACTTCCGTCTTGTTTACATCAGGGTCCCCCATTTTCAATTCATCATAAATGTACAGTTCCCTCCCCCTTGTATATATTTACTGTATGTCACAAATGTAACAGTACTGCATGGTCTGCATCCCCTTAACAATTGTGTGTATTGAGCTGTACTGCATTCTGCAATCTGTTAATAAAGTTTTCAATCAATCAATCAATCAATCAATCAATCAATCAATCAATCAATCAATCGGTCACTGTACCCATTCTGCAATCTGTTAATAAAGTTTTCAATCAATCAATCAATCAATCAATCAATCAATCGGTCAGGTCACGTGTACCCATTCTACAATCTGTTAATAAAGTTTTCAATCAATCAATCAGGGCCTGTGGTCACGTGTACCCATTCGGCAATCTGTTAATAAAGTTTTCAATCAATCAATCAATCTGTTAATAAAGTTTTCAATCAATCAATCAATGAATCAATCAATCAATCAATCAATCAATCAATCAATCCCGCAGTGCAACGTGACCCAAATCATACGGCAATCTGTTAATAAAGTTTTCAATCAATCAATCAATCAATCCCGCAGTGCAACGTGCAACGTGACCCAAAATCACGTGACCAAAATCAGCCAATGGAAGCGAGGGGTTGCTATGTGCGGGCTTGTATGTGCGGGGCTTGTAAGCGCTGGTCTCCGGAGCTGCAGCTGGGTACTATTGGAGGCTTTGGCAATGTAAACGTATGTTTCCCATGTGTCAATAAAGCCCCATTGAATTGAAGAAAGAGAGAGAGAGGGAGAAAGAAAGAAAGAGATCGATCAATCAATCAATGCACAAAGCCACACGCACACAGGTCTGATTGGCCACGGTTCCTCGATGTGTCCTGTGCGCGTCTCGGCTTGGCTGGCTCCACCCGCCGCATCACAAGAATGGCGGAACACGTAGCAGGAAGGAATCCCGCGTTTGTTTTGTGGGCCGACGATACCTCCGATCCCGTTTGATGATGGGGCAAACACAAATGCCGCCCATCCTTTGGCAGATCTCGAGACTCCACTAGCCAGCTGTGTTGTTGTTGGCGTCTCCTCCTCCCCGTGAGGTCATCATCATCATCACAGCTGTTTTTTACGAGGGGTGCGCGCGCAGGACGCAGGACTTGACAGCCTGGCGACAAAAACCCAAGGATTTGCACCGATGCTCGGAGTCGGACGGTTACATGTCGTAACTTTAACAACACCCCACAGGGAGAGAGTAACTAGAGTTGCCGGTGTTGTCAACTTTGTAAAGACTCGCAGCAGAAGAAGCCATGGATCTGATCGGCATGCTGAATTTGGACGAGCTGTCCCACGGACTGGCCAGCCTGTCAATGTTTCCATACTTTGACATGGCTCATTACATCGTCTCCGTGATGGCGCTGAGAGAGCAGCCAGGTAAGCTGTTGCTGTTGCCTGGTGACATGATATAACATTCAGCCAGGTAAGCTGTTGCTGTTGCCTGGTGACATGATATAACATTCAGCCAGGTAAGCTGTTGCTGTTGCCTGGTGACATGATATAACATTCAGCCAGGTAAGCTGTTGCTGTTGCCTGGTGACACTAATAACATTCAGCCTGCAGGCAGGCGCTGTTGAAGTCTGGAAAATGTTTTCCAAGTTCACAAACTTCATTCTTTGCGAGACTTTTATTTTAACCACAAAACCTCTTAACTTTTCTATTCCATGTTCTTTTGTACTCTATCTATGTTATTATGTTGTTTAGCCTATTATATTCTTCAATGTTACCCTGACATGTATTTATAATTATATTCTACTCTCTGTGGATAATAGGCTAACCTAGATGCCTATTATACATTTATATTCTATTCTATTCTATTCTACTATGTGTGGATAGGCTAAACACGTGTAGCCTAATTATAGCCTATTATCTTGTACCATTACTGTTATTGTGTAGGCTTATATTGTAGGCTATTCGATTACTATATTCTATTTCATTCCATTGGTATGAATTTAACCACAACATTTATTCTATTCTCTTCTATTCTATATAATCCAATCTAAATGAAGACTAGCCTGTATCCTCTATTGCATGATAATGATTTGAATATCGGTGTGTAACTAAGGCAGCCTGCCCGGATCCAGCTAATCAAATAATGACAACATTAAACAAAGTTTGATTCAATTAGATTCACATTTATTGTCATTATACATCACAAGTACAGTACAATGTAAAGAAGGTTGGCATCCAACCAGAGTGCAAATGTAATACAGTAAAGTGCAATAGAAATATACAATGTAGGCTACAGGTGGTTAAACTGGATATAAAAAAGCATAAGCACTATGCTTCAGTCTGTACCTTTTTTCAGTCACTGTAAATAATCAAATATTGATAAATGATGATGTATATTGTACTTTTTTTTATGACTAAAAAAAAAAAAAAAAAAAAAAACTACTACTAATAGTGCTAATCAGATGAATGTACAGAGTTGTAGCATTAATATGTACAGTGATACATGTATATAAAGACACTATGGTAGTAAGTCATACTGGCCAGCAGTGTAACTAGTAAGATTAGGTACAGTATAAGGGATAATCAGTCCAGTCAGGTCAGATTTATTTGTACAGCCCAAAAATCACATTACTTCATGTCTCAATGGGCTTCACAGGCCCACAACCCCCCTAGCGTACCCCTAATGAAGAGAAGGAAAAACTCCCACAGAGAAAGAGAGAAGAAACTTTAGATGGACATTTGAGAGATCCCCCCCAACGAGGATGGCCCGACGTGCAACAGACGTTGAAGTGGGCATAAACAAAGGGAAGCAAAGACAATTATATGTATCTATCTAGTTAAATCGAACTATTCTGATTTAATGTACATTTAATTTGTGTCTTGATCCAAACAGCTGTAACTATATTATAATAACCATGCGTTAAGAAGACACATAGTGCCTTAGGCTACTTGATGTGTTTCATACCAATCTTAGCTTTGCTCAGATCTTTGCCTTACTGAGATAAAAGCTATAGATATGACGATACAGCGAGTGTGAGATATGATATTCTCTTGGATGTAAAACTAGAGGCCCGTCAATAATTAAACAGCTCCCCTGTTTATCTCTCCCCCGGGGGTGTTTCTACATGACCCAGATTAATTAGATACAGGCCTATACAACTGGTGATCTGGATCTATCCATGAGTTGATTCAGCCCACAAACAGAACTTTCCAAACGGCAGTCACACAAACAGGGGAACAGAACACAGAGGCTAACCGGGTCACAGTGATACAGGTTACTGACTGGACTACAACCAGTGTTTCTTCTGCAGTAATTCACCCTGGTGAACCGTGTTGTACTGGACTGATTTTCAGGTCCCGTGACTCGACTTGGACTTGAGCACTGATGACTCAGACTTGGACTCAAGCATTGACTGCTTTCGGATGGTATATATTGATGGCAATAATCTGTTTGGCTATTGTGTCACAAAGTAAATAAACCCCCTTTGAAACGGTGACCGCTGTGTAATTTATGTTTAATAGACTTCTTTTTATTTTTATGTCAGCTCTTTGACTGCCAGAGTGGAGTGGACTCAACATTGATGACTCAGACTCGGACTCTGGTAATGGGGACTCGACTCGGACTTGACTCGGGCTCTTCTTTGGTGACTTGGACTCGGACTCTGGTAATGGGGACTCGACTCGGACTCGACTTGGACTCTTCTTTGGTGACTTGGACTCGGACTCAAACACTGGGGACTCGAGACTCGACTCGAGATTTAGTGACTCGACTACAACACTGGAACCACCACAGCTACATAAAACAGGAAATTATATACATTCCCATCAAAAGCACAAGCAAGTATATAGGCCCGGTACTTAGACCTAATGCTTTTTTATTTATTTTTTCTCATAATCGGGTGTCCAAATTCATATACATTTAGTGACAACCTGCACTCGAACCGAACTGCTGTAAGAGCAACAGGTCTTTGGATGTGGAACAAATCCGCCCTGCCCCCCTTGCTACAAAACGATTAGCCTACGGAGGAAACCCTGAACAAATGATGGATGAATCAAGATGATACCTCATCTTTTGATTTCACAGACAACACAAACACAACCACGACCACTGTGGTCAGTCCTAACCCTAACGAAAGTGAGGGGAAATAATCTCAACTTTAAATAGCCTGCCGCAGCAGTCTGCCCGAGTGCATAGTACCGGTTTAGGCAAAGTCCGGAGTTCAGCCAAATATGGTTATGTCACTGTGCTAGTGACTGGAGGGACAGGTGGACCTTAACTGCACCCAGGGTCAACCTTCCACACATAAATGGTGACGGATCCCCACACACGGGCTGGTGTCCACACTAGAGCCTGATATATCGGTCGGTCGATATTGGCTTATCACCGATATATCAATATATTGGTGTTTATGTTCCAAGGGGATCAATAAAGGAATATCTTATCTTATGTTACTGGTATTCCACTGTTTGATTAGCCGCCTTTTAAAGGGTTCTAGCGGGCTTGTTCTTAAGCTAGCGTGAATATACTGGTATCATATGAAACTAGAAGAATCTTGAGGAATCCAAAGGTACCAGCCACGTCATGCCACTGGCAAAGGGGGTAGATTTTGCTCCAAAGTTAAGCTATTTTGAGCTAGCATAACTTTTATGGTATGCCCATGACTTGACTTAATGGAGCTACATAAGACTCCTCTTTACAGCCAGGCTAATTTATGCTAGTCACATGCAGAATTAGGCCCAAACTAGTTTTCTGCATGCAGTATGAATAGATTACTTCAGCCTTTCTTTCTCCTTTTTTATTATACGCACGCACGCACACACACACACACACACACACACACACACACACACACACACACACACACACACACACACACACACACACACACACACACACACACACACACACACACACACACACACACAGACATACCGTATATATATATTCACAGTACATTTTGTTCAACTTTCTTTGGTTAAAATATCCCACCCCCCAGTACATATATCTCTGTCACAACACTGATGACTAAAATGTGTGTGAATATCGGCCGATAATGCATATCAGAATAATTTTACTTCCAAATATCAGTATCAGTCGTGCTCTAGTCCACAGACTCCATTTTAGTTCTGTCGTATATCAGTGGTCTATTTTAGAACCTGCCTTAAGTTGCAAGGCATCTGAATTCCCATGGCCTTTTAACCCTGTTCTCTGCCTCCATCCTTCTTGCCCAGAGACAGAGAGCAGGAGGGGAGAGGGAGAGAGAGAGAGGGAGAGAGAGAGAGAGAAGAGAGAGAGAAGAGAGAGAGAGAGAGAGACACCTTTGTGCGCGCATGTGCATGTGTGTGTTAGGACTGCAACAACTAATCGACAACTAGGCTAATCGATTGTAAAAATGGTTGGATCTATGTTATGCTGCACCTTTATGTTTTCCTTTATTATTATTTAAACCATTCAGCTCAAACTGAAGACTTCAACGTGTTTTAGCTTTGAGAACACATGTAAAGACTTGTTATGTGAACTTTATAAAATAAATAACTACATTTGTTGCCCTCTTGATGTATTAGCAGCAGGCATTTATTTTAGCTTTTTGTTTTATAACCATCAAATTGTCAAGTTGTTTGAAAGAGCATCGTACAAGAGGAATATTTTCTTTCTTTTAATCCCATTAATCAAAGTAATAATCATCAGATTAATTGATTATAAAAATAGTTGTTAGTTGCAGCCCTAGTGTGTGTCTGTATCTGTCTACCGTATGTAGCTAC
The DNA here is from genome assembly GCF_963971535.1 of Notolepis coatsorum. Lineage (NCBI taxonomy): Eukaryota > Metazoa > Chordata > Actinopteri > Aulopiformes > Paralepididae > Notolepis > Notolepis coatsorum. Next base: position 90,729,401 of record NC_140175.1, read on the forward strand.
TGTATGTGTACTGTGTATGTATGTTTGTTTATGTGTGACATTATGACTACTGTATATTGCGTGTGAATTGCCATGACTCTTGAATGAGGAAGTGTGTCTGCAATTCGAAACTGGCCTCTGTAAATATCCTAACCAAACCCCCTCCAATGTACAGTAAATGTCGTACTAACCCAATAATACACAAGACCCTCTTCTTGGGACCTAGTAAGGTTTTGTGGATACTCCAATGTACAGTTACCCCACCCCGCCTACCCACCCCCCCCCCCCCCCCACACCACCTCCAATGTACAGTCCCCCCCCCCAACCCCACCTACCCAACCTCCTCCAATGTACAGTTTCTTCGTCAAATGTATATACTCTCTTTTTTAGACTCTTTTTGTATCACAAAAAAAGTACTGTATTTGTAAATCTGGTATGTCATAATAAATGTATAGATGTATCATGTAGCAGTACTGTCTATCTGTATGTCATGTATGTTATGATGAATTGAAAATGGGGGACCCTGATGTAAACAAGACGAAAGTCTTTCTCTGGTCTGCATCCCCTTAACAATTGTGTGTATTGAGCTGTACTGTATTGTACCCATTCTGCAATCTGTTAATTAAATGTTCAATCAATCAATTAATGAATCATGTCAACTTCAATAATATAGAGGCCCATTCAGTGTGTGTGTGTGTGTGTGTGTGTGTGCGTGTGTGTGTGCGCAGAGGTCTGTATGAGTGAGGTGAGGCACAGTGTCACTAAAGAAGGAATTAGGTCTGACTTCATCTTAATAAATCCATAGTTGACTTTTGTGATTTTTCTTGTGATTGGCAGAGACACACGTGTCATTTTCCAGGATAGAAGAACTAATTCAGTATGAAAAAAAACCAACCCATTATAAGCGACTCATCAACAAATACAATTCTTATCAACTATTCTTATTAGACTCTAGCAACCGATATATGACTACGATGCAGTCCTGGAGGAAATCCCATGGAGGATGAAGATGAATAGGAAGAGGAAGAGGATTATAAAAGAACCCTCTGACGTAAGAAGAAAACCTTATATAAACCTTTTCCACAGAGTCGCTGAAAAAAATACATCAAGATGTAAAGCACTCAGGAGACACAAGTCAGACCCAGCTCTTCCCCCCAGAAAGGAAAGGAATTTTGCAGGCAGTTTCCCCCTTCTCTCTCTCTCCTTTATATATCCTGCTTTTATCTTCCATTCCACCTCTCTATACTTAGACCCGCTGTCTAAATATAGACAATGCTGGATCTGTTTACGATTCTCACAATTCACTCTGAGACCTTTTGTATTTTTTATGGAAATGCTGTTTATCCAAGAAGAAGAAGAAGAACCAAAGAATATCGTTCAACAAAACACCGGACTGAAAAAACATTTAGGACATGCACAGGAAAAAGGAAAAGAGCTAAATCACTAAAGCCTCACATTGTTTGGTTGGAAGCGAACAGTTTGGACCCAAATGTATTTCCTGTCTACTACTGCATTAGCAAACATTGCAACAGGAAATAATCGTAATAAGCAGTGTAACTAGTAAGAGTAGGTAAGGTATATACAGATATATAGTATCTAAAGATATGTAAAAAAGGATTATATGCAGGTATGTACAGACAGATGTGGATATATACATATATGTACAGTATATACGTTAAGAATAAATATATATATATGGTATTTACAGCATTATTGTTCATGCAATACAGAAAACCATGTCAAAGCGGAAAGCGAACACCGATGGTGCACCGACCAGTAAACGCAGACCTAAGTGTTGCAAGGAGTAGAAAAATAAGCGTGACATTTTATTTAGTAGTGTCAATATGCGGGTACAACAGGCCACGCAATAAAAGCGACACAGGACGAGATGTCAGGAGAGGCTAACGTGGTGTCAGGAGAGGGGCGCACAGCGGCTGCTGAAGTTAAAAAGAATTGGGCTTGTCGTGTGAAATCAGAGTCCAAAAAAATTATCGCAAAACACAGGTGAGAGATTCTGGTCACTAGAGGAGGAACAGAGCCAGCGGGCTCGGGGGTTGTCTGAGGTGTGCCAGCTGCCGCGTCCAAACACATCCAGTGTGCCAGCTGCCGCGTCCAAACACATCCAGTGTGCCAGCTGCCGCGTCCAAACACATCCAGCGTCCTCTTAGTAGTCCAACACTGTGCTCGACGGTGGCACGAGTGCACGCGTCACGGCTCTCATTGTAGGCCACCTCCTGCTCCGTCTGGGGGTTTGTGAGTGGGGGGTCATCAACCAGGGGGCCGCCAGCACATATCCACGATCTCCTAATAAAACAAGTCATTAGAAGAACAGAAGCCTATACTGTGTGCGGGAATGATTAATTACGCACAGATACTGACCTGCTCGAGGTGCACACAGACACCCACGGTGCTGTTTTGTAAGATGTAGGAGTCGTGTGCACCTCTCCTGGGAAGCGGGCGACCACGCTGAGCATGTGGTTTCGGGGCGACGCGGATGATTTGAACTTTGGATGGAGTGGTATTGCTTTATCTTGAGATATGGAAATGCATCTGGGGAGGGTGCCTTGATGCGCATGTGTACATGCATTCAATTGCGCCAATGGTGTTGGGCAGACCAGCAATGGCCTATCCACGACTGCTTTTCCGCATTCTTAAACCCTGTTCTTAGCTTACGAATCCCAGATAAGAAACCATTCAGGAATTCCAGAATTGTCCCGCGAACTGTGTGTAAATTTCTTCTTAACTTTTTCGTAACTGTGTTCAAGAATGAGGTCCATTGTGTGTACTACACTGTCAGTGTGCCTACTTCACTTTACTACACTGTCAGTGTGTCTACTTCACTTTACTACACTGTCAGTAGCGTCGGGAGTTATTCTGAGCAGATGATGGGACACATGGGAAATGGCAGGACAGGGACCAGAGGAAGTGGCCTGGTGGTTGTTATGTCATTCAGTGGACCAGTCTTGAAGCCAGGACTAAGTAGACCACGCCTAGACTTCCTGTTTGGGAGCGTAACAACTCATGTAAGACAATATTCTACATGGAAGATGTAGTCTGGATCTTCTGCCATGTATTTGTAATCGTGGTACATTCATAGGTTAAAGGGGAACTACGTTCACATTTAAGAATTCATTCATGTTATTCCTATGGTCTAAGACAGTCCAAAATATACTAGTGAACATGAACAACTCTCCCAAATCCAAAAACTAGAGTGCTAAAACTCAAATTCGTCATTAGGTATAACGTTTGAAACTGCTCCATAGATAATGAATTGGGAAAGATGGTGGTAAAGGTGACACTGAGGACACTACTATAGAATGAAGCTCATTTTGGTATAAAAAATGTAACATTCTGTGGGTCCACAAAATCTAACTTTAACTAATATTATCACGATATTGTAAGTCACAACCTTTTTTCAACTGCTAATTAATGCCTCAACAGAAAACGTTGTCAATATCTGCAATAGAAATATATATATACAACTGTGTACATCTGTTGTATCTAATAAAATGAATGTTCACCTCACTCCAATCATTTTTATTGCAGCAAAATGCAGGGTTGATAAAATAATGATAGGCTACTTGCCGTCAGTGTCTCGGCATGCAATATAGAGCTGTATAGATCCCCCCCCCCCCCACCCCTAGGAGAGACTAGCTCATGTTCACATATTGATTAAACTTTCCATAGGCCATGGAAATAACATATTGGAATTCTTAATTTGGGGCTGTGTTCCTCTTTAATAGTCCACTCAAAGGCCTAGCTGACATGTGCATGTGTGTGTGTGATATAAGATGTTAAGCTCTCCTCGGGCAGACTTCAGAATCTGTCGGTCACAGGGCTGTCCCGTGCCCTGACTGCCCTCTAGTAGAATGCAGACTGATCATGCACACAGTAGCACACAGTTATATTTACAACACCATGTTGTCAGCATGGAATGGTTGCTACTAGTGTATTGGCTATAGGCTAAACCATGTACATTATCTGCCTTATTGTAGCCCTGGTTTCCACATGTCTTGAGGCTGAAGCATGTTAACCTAGTGTTGGGAGATTGCGACTTGCGAGTGAAAGACAACATGGATTGTTTAGTTTATTTTATTTAGCACGTTTAAAAGACATACAAAGAACAAATATAACAACGTTAAGAGAGAGAGAGAGAGAGATCTCTCTTCCTCACATTTGATATCTGTCCATATGTAAATGACAGGAGGATAACGACCCTTTCAGGATCTTGTAAAGACGTGTTTAGCCTGGGCCTGGTATACTGTGTACGTAGCCAAGAGACCAAAAGACTGGTGCCTTTGACTAAAATGTAAACTGGTCAACCTTTCTGCTGGCCAGACTCTGATACCTTGTTTTGGATTGTTGATGGTTACATACTGTACCTGTCAGATGTAATGGCTAGAGTAGGAGCTTGTAAACAGGGCTAGTCCAGTTACTGTGTACAAGTCGTTTACTACTGTGTGTTCAGCAGCAGGTAAATATCATCCATCACAAAAGAGGAAGGGGGTGATAATATGAAGTCTTTCCATGACGTACACTACAATTTAGTCTATCTGTAACGTTAGTATATCTTCGACTCCACTCAATTTGGACAGATTGAATACAGAGATACACTCAATTGCTTCCTTTTACTCTGTCCTGGGAGTTTCATTAGACAAGGCTATGAGAGCTGTAAATTCCTAATTGGTCTGAGCTTCATTAGATAAGGCTACGAGCTGTCAAAATCCTAATTGGTCTTCATCAAACAGATTGCTTTATGCTCTAAAACAGCTCTAGTAGAAACAGAAGGGACTCCTTGAATCCTGCACATCCAATGTACAAAGTATTTTAAAAATCACAACTACCTACCTCAAACTATAGTCTACCCATATAAGTCTGTATGATGGCATGTACAATAGCTCTGTATATACCGTACTTATACATTTATATATTTATATTTACAGCATAGCCTATATATATCCATATCTGTCTGAATATACCTGCATATAATCCTTCTATATACCTACGTATACACCTGCATATAACACATACAACACTGTATGATAGCATGTACAATAATGCTGTATATACTGTATATATATATATATATATATATATATATATATATATATATGTATACTTGCATATAATAATTTTCTGTATATACTATATCTGTACATATCCCTTACCTACTAGTTACGCTGCTGACCAGTACGACTTACTACCATAGTGTCTTTATACCTGTATCACTGTACATAGTAATACTACAACTCTGTACATACATTTGATTAGCACTATACTCAGTAGTACTACTTTATATATTTTATACCCAGTTTAATCACCTGTATATTGTATATTACTATTGCACTTTACTCAATCATCTTTATTAACAGACACGGGGTCCACAGAGTAAAAAACAAACACACAAACATAATCAACAAATGACATCACAATAAATAAAAACATAAACCAATAGCAGCTCTACAACAGGGCACTGTACCAATATTTCCAGATACAGGACTGGAACTTGATGTCACTGAGACCAGGTTGCGTCAGCAACAGGATGATCCTGTTCTGAGACACATTCAGATGACGGGTACATTTGTACGTCACGTGTCTCAGCAGAGCATGAAAGGAGTTAACTGTTACATTTGCACTCTGGTTGGATTCGTTCTTTTCGTTGTACTGTACATTCTAATCTGATCTAATAGTATACATGTATCTGCAGCTTCTACGCTGATCCAATACATGCTGACTTTGCAGCTTGTTCATAGACAGACAAAGAACCCTCTGCACACCAACACAGCTTCAGTGCTTCTCAAGAGGCCCGTCGGTGAGCAGGGCGTGCTGCTGACTCTGCTAAATAAAGGTGTTGACAAAGCAACTCTTCTGTTTACTATTTGTAAAAGTGCTGAACCCGTGAACCCACAGGCCTACAGCTGCTGTGGGACGTAAAAAGAGTGACTATATACTTCACGAGAAGCTATACTCCTTCATGACAGTAAATAGCGTACGAGTGACTATTTAGTGACTATTTACTTCATGATAACCTACTCCTTCATGACAATAGATAGCGTAGTCCAGTCTTCAGGCCACTAATTTAATGACTATTTACTTCATGAGTGACTATTTAGTGAGTATTTACTTCATGAGAACCTACTTTCTCCTGTATTGATTCCAGCTTGTAGTGTGTAATTTGGAGGGAAGTTGCCTCCATCTGTCGACTGTCACCCTTCCCCCGAACTATGAATCACTAAAGACACTTTTTTAACTGCTGCTGTGACCCACTGTCACCGCAATTTATATGTAAATACTGATCGGAACGTGCAATGTTACTCACTGTGCCTTGTATTATATTTATCTATTTAAAAAAAATGTACCTTATTTTCTAGCACTCGCTTGTATTTAAATATGTTTAAGGTAAGTATTGTGTGATTTTTGTGGGAAGGGCGGACTAGCAAAGTAAGATTTTCATTGTACGGCAAACTGTCTGTTTAACTGTGCACATGACGATAAACAATTGTGAATCTTGAGATTGTGGGTAACATTCTCTGCAGCGACGTTCAAACGTCCCCTTCAGCATTAACCACTACGTGGTAACTAACCACAGGAAGCGCATCACAGACGACTATACACGCTGCTAAGAGTCACCGGATAAAAGCCCCTCTGTTTCCAACTTCTACGCTCTCTGTCTGATCAGTGACACTGCAGAACAAGTGTCTGGCTGTAAGGCTTTGATGGAAAAAAACTAAAACTAAGTAATCCAATCAAAGAAAAACCTCATTATATTATTATTATTATCTTTAATTATTACTTGAAAATAAGCACTCATTACCCCCAATTGACAGAGAGGACCTATTATCTTGTCATTATTGTATTTAGGCTATTTACACTGTTTTGGTGATCATTATGTGAGGATGACGTGACATTTTCTCTTGGGCAATTGAGCGGATAATCTATCTTTTCACCAGATGTGAGTCTGGCTGAGAGCCTGGACACTAGGTGCAAGGATACACCAATACTAGAAAGGTATTGCGATACCCAGCTGTTAAAAACCAATACTCCATTTGATTAATATTGATACTTTTAGAATAATAGCCTGATGCTGTATTTTCTATGAGTTGAGTGAATGTGCGATTGCCATGGTATCGTTTTAGAACCGGTACGTGATACTTAGGCTGGTATCGGTATCAAAGTAAACATTTTGGTATTGTGACAACACTACTGGATACAATAAAAGAACACCAAACCAGGAACGTTTTCATGTATGAGCAGCACGTATAGTTGTTGAGGGAGAGGAGAGTTATTGTTCATTTTCCTTCCGATCCGGGGATCCAACTGGCAACCGCCCCCACGCGGTCCACCACAAACCTGCTTCTCTCACCTTTAGCCCACCGCTGCCCCAGAGACCGTCTTGAAGGGTCAATGCAACCTCGTTAAACCATCTATTTCAGAGAACGTAGCCATTAACATTGTGCATTTGCTGTTGTTGCAGATGATTGTCTATAAATAATGCTATGCACCGTTTACACTCATCTGCAGTAGCCTATGCAATGCCATAGAGATGACCAATCAGTTTATGTATGTCAGTATGTTTTAATTGGCCAATAGCAGGGGAAATTCTGATTCTTCTAACATCTTTCGGGGGGAGAGATCCGAATTGCACACTCGTCCCAAAATGTCATCATTGTTTACAAAACAGTAATATGGTCGATACCATCCAGACCAGTTTATTGGGTGTTGAAGGCTTGATCCTCTGCATGTATTTGGCATATTATAGGTTAAAATACCACCTACTATAAGTTGTCTGTTGATAAACTGACCCTCAATTGATGACTGGCATGAAGGCAATTTGCGTTTTGATTATTTGATATTATTACATGGCGTTTTTAACATTCGCCAAAATGCTTGATTTTGATTGGTCAATAGCGCTCCGTTGCCCCTAGCAGCGGTCAATTATTTCTCGATAATTCACCGCTGCTAGGGGCAACGCGCAATAATGACCGCTGCTAGGGGCAACAGAGCGCTATTGACCAATCACAATCAAGCATTTTGATCGCAGTCACGAAGCTTTACCATATGCACAGCTGCACTACATCAGGTGCAATCAAGTCCACACACCTGCCGTCCGATGACAGAGGAGCAACAGAACAACTGCGTCTGCATTTGATCTCGTCTTGTCGATGGTGTAAAATTAATTACGTATAGTGTTAGTAAGTTATCCCTGTAATAAGCGGGATAATGTGCTGGACACATATAGCTACTGTAAAACAAGTGAGCCATGTGGATTATTATAAAACAAGGGAGCTATGTAAGGGATAATGTATAGCTATACTCGGTCATTGTCGGAAAATAATTGACCTTAACTGCGTTTAGAACACCTCGGCGCGGCGCCTCGGTGTTCCAGAACGCAGTCTCGGTCAATTATTTTGCGACAATGACCTCGTAGCTATACATTATCCCTTACATAGCTCCCTTGTTTTATAATAATCCACATGGCTCACTTGTTTTACAGTAGCTATATGTGTCCAGCATACAACGTCTGCCATGACGCTGCACCAATCAGGAGGCTTTCATGGGATAGCGCAAAGGCTTGTGTGTGTGTGTGTGTGTGTGTATGCATGTGTATAAGAAAGGATAAAGAAAGTAAGAAAGTATAAAGTGTGTGTGCCCCCATGCACGCATGATGTGTCTGCATGTGTGTGTGTGTGCAAAGGTATTAACAATTGACCTATCTCAAAGCAACCGTTGCGATTGGAGGATCAAGAAAAGAGGACGGGATTGAGAGGTCAACTCCCTCTGTGTTCTATGTAATAATGTGGGTCGTTATAGAAACAGACGTATGAAACGGACATCATGGCAGGAGCCTGAGTGAGTCCACCTCCCTCATGCTGATCAGCTCCTCTTCTCTCTTCTCTCCCCTTCATTCATTCACCCACATCTCTTTCTCTCTCTCTTTTTTCTTTCTTCCATCTCCCTCCTCTTCCTCCCTCTTTGTGTGTGTGTGTGTGTGTGTGTGTGTGTGTGTGTGTGTGTGTGTGTGTGTGTGTGTGTGTGTGTGTGTGTGTGTGTGTGTGTGTGTGTGTGTGTGTGTGTGTGTGTGTGTGTGTGTGTGTGTGTGTGTGTGTGTGTGTGTGTGTGTGTGTGTGTGTGTGTGTGTGTGTGTGTGTGTGTGTGTGTGTGTGTGTGTGTGTGTGTGTGTGTGTGTGTGTGTGTGTGTGTGTGTGTGTGTGTGTGTGTGTGTGTGTGTGTGTGTGTGTGTGTGTGTGTGTGTGTGAAGAAAACACTACACAGAGGACACACTCCCTGGCTGAATAATTGATCAGCTGTTGTGGGAAAGACTGTGAGGCTGAAACGCTAATCTCAGCCAAGTCTCTAATGCAACACACACAGGATCATAAGTTAGGATACTGAGATGTAGGTGGTGTACCCTCTGATGTGTTGATACTGTACATTATGATATTGAGGTGTATATCTTACACTAGGTAGGTGCCCTCTGGTGTGTTGATACATCTCTACATGCTACAGCAACTTCAAAGCAACTGCAACAAAACATCAGCGCGATTTCAACACGGTTGTTGCAGAGGGTCTTGTAGACTGTGTTGCGAGGATGTTGCGTACATCTCTCAAATCTAATCTGAAGAACCTTGCGCTGATGTTGCGTAGCAGTGATTGGTTGGTTAGCGAATGGGGGCGGGGCTGTCATAGAATAATATTGGTCCCGCAGGGAGGAATACCATCCTCCATTGTTATAGCCAGCAAGCTATGCTATCAATATTAGCTAAATAATTAGCGTCATAGTTGGCCTTTTTCTGAAAACCCAAGCACATATTGTTCCATAGCATACGCCTTCAGTTGATCATGACAAATCCTCTCTTACCTTGACGATTAAAAAGCCTCCATAATTTAGTAAATAAAGCTGTAGCCAGCCAGCTAGCATTGATGCTATACAAAAGTTCAGGCTGTCATCCCCACCTGCCTGAAGAAGTCCACTATTATCCCTGTATCCAAAAAATCCAAGCCTGCTTGCCTCAACGACTACCGCCCTGTAGCTCTCACCTCCATAGCCATGAAGTGCTTTGAGAAGCTAGTAAAGGGCTACATCTGCTCCTCCCTCCCCATCAACATGGACCCCCTGCAATTTGCATACCGCCCCAACAGGTCCACGGAGGACGCCATAGCCCATGTGCTGCACACAGCAGCATCACACCTGGACAAGAGGAAGGGGAACTATGTGAGAATGCTATTCATCGACTACAGCTCGGCATTCAATACCATAGTCCCCTCCAAACTCATAGCCAAGCTCAGGGACCTGGGCTTGAACTATGACCTCTGCCAGTGGGTCTTGGACTTCCTGACGGGCAGACCCCAGGTGGTGAGAGCAGGCAACTGCACCTCCTCATCCATCACCCTCAACATAGGGGCCCCCCAGGGCTGTGTTCTGAGTCCCCTCCTCTACTCCCTGTACACACACGACTGTGTGGCTCAGCGGAGTAGCAACACAATCATCAAATTTGCCGACGACACAGTGGTGGTGGGCCTGATCTCTGCCAACGACGAGAGGGCCTACCTGGAAGAGGTCAAGGTCCTGGCGGGATGGTGCCAGGAAAACAGCCTCTCCCTGAACGTCAGCAAAACAAAGGAGATGATTGTGGACTTCAGGAGGTTGGGGGTCAAGGACTACAGCCCCCTCAGCATCGACGGGGCACCGGTTGAGAGAGTCAACAGCTTTAAGTACCTCAGAGCCTACATATCCGAGGACTTGACATGGACCACACACATTGACAGTGTTGTGAAGAAGGCACGACAACGCCTCTACTTCCTCAGGCGCCTAAGGAAGTTCCAAGTCAGTCAGAAGATCCTTAAGAACTTCTACTCATGTACAATAGAGAGCATCCTGACTGGCAACATCACCTCCTGGTTTGGGAATAGCACTGCACAAGACCGAAGCAGACTACAAAGAGTGACACGTTCAGCCGAACGCACAATCGGAGGGGGGCTCCCCACCCTCCAGAACATTTACAACAAGCGGTGCAGGGGGAAGGCTAAGAGAATTATTAAGGACTCGAGCCACCCGAACAACTGCCTCTTTGAACTGCTGCGGTCAGGCAAGCGATACCGGAGTCTCAAGGCGAGCACAAAAAGACTCAGAAGAAGCTTCTATCCCCAGGCCATCAGGCTGCTTAACGAACAATGAACACTACACAACAACAACCATCAAACGCACATAGCACACACATCCACACGCACACACTCACTTTAAACAAACACACTGTAGCACCCACTCCCCACACTTTATAGCACACACTCACTTTAAACAAACACACTGTAGCACCCACTCCCCACACTTTATATTTATTGATGAAGGATTGCACTACAACTCGTACACCTTACTGTAAATTGTACCTAAATTGTACCTCATCCCATTTCTGCATTTCTGCTTTGCACTATATAATATTGTACATTAGTACACTGCATAGTATTGTATATTATATGGTAACTCAGTTACGTCTATTCTGCATCGAACATTGTACATATGTCTATACTGAACACTGTGACCTCATTTTCTACTTCTAATTTACATGCTATACTATGTTATTTGATACTATCTTGTCTAGCACAGTCTCTGGAGCGTAACAGTAAGAAGCATTTTGTATGAAAGTATTCTGTACTTCTGTATGACAACTATTAAAGAAACTTGAAACTTGAACTTGCTATCCACATTAGCTACATAGCTAACTAACTAAATACAATGGTATCCTGAGGTAACGTTAAATACAACGTTTTCTAGTCGAAATGACTGGACACACACAGGGACAAGTTAAACATCAATCAATTAATTTATTCCAACAGGTAGTTTGAGCTGCATGTGAGCCGAGGTCTTTCTCTCCTCTCCATTGGAAACTAATGACGTTAGGTTAGCTCGAAAAAGCACAGAAGTTGGAACCGGCCGACAAAAGTTAAGCTGCTAGCAACAGACACTATAATACTTCCGGTCGGGGGATTTTAAAATAAAAGAGCGACGTCTAAAAGCACCGGAAATACGTTTATTTTGTACATTATCTAACGTTAACACAAACCTAAACTAACTTTAGATTAGTTTAGGTTCGTGTAACGTTAGATATTGTAAAAAATAAACGTATTTACGGTGCCTTTAGACGTCGCTCTTTTATTTTGAAACCCCCCGCCCGGAAGTAAAAATTATGCTTATTTTTCTGCTTGTTATCAATGGGTTGGTTGAGAAGGGAAATTTCATCTATCTAGGGAACCTAGCTACATCCGGGGTACAATGTTACATAGGCTGTGCGTCGATGTTGCAGAAGCATAAAGGCAGACTGTCTGCAACACCGTTGCTTTGTCGATGTTGTGGTGCAGTTGCTTTGAAGTTGCTGTAGCATGTAGAGGCCTTTATAGTAAGGGAAACATATGAAAATCTGCAAACTAAATCCTTACCAATCAATGTCTTCACTAATGTGTTTGTAAAGGTGTGTAGTAAGATGTATTAAAAAGTTGAAGTTCAAATCCTGTATGTTTTTTCGTAATAACTGCTCAAAGTTGAGGTACCAAATACCGATTTTCGAAAAATCTAAAATGTTCTGTTTGGCCTTGAGTAACTTGTGAGGGGTCAAACTAGGGTTTTTTCATGATTCTGAGTTTATTGCAATCATGTATTTTTCACTAAAATCATTCCTTGGTTGAAAAAAGGTCACGCCCACTCTTATATTTAAATTAGAAAGTAGCTTTATTTGTAGTTACAAGTGCTAATCACTTCAGGAGTCAATCTCTGAGTCTTCTCCAGACTCACCACCATCATGACCACAATTTTTGCATGAAATTCCTTTACAGACTCCACATGCTGAGATGCACTTAATGCCATTCCTCTTGCAGCTGCACCGCCGGTTGCTGCAATCTCTGTTACAGTTGCAGCTTGTGAACTGCAGTAGCTCTTCAGGAGCCATGGGGTCTAGTGTTGGGACTGGCTCATAGCCATGTACACCTAATGTTCATCCATAGTCACTGGGGTTCAGAGACATACTCTGCAGAAGGATCCAGTCCTGGGTTTGGAGATAGGCACAGAGAGAATGCTGTGCAGCTGCACCCTCTGTTGGAGGTAGAGTTTCTGGTTTGATCAGCCCTGCCGCTGCCTTCCGTGAGAACATGTTGTGTCTAATTTCACCCAAAGCAATACCTGGTGCATGCTAAATGTATTGGAAGATGGTAGTACCAGCCTGTATCACTGCATCCTTAGTAGCTTGTGTGTCAAGGAAGATATCCATGTGTTCATCAATGTCCCCTGCACAGAACCTGCAAAGAAAATGCACTTTGAGATTTGTTTCAAATATAAAGTGAAATAGAAAAAATAATACATTATTATTACCTTATAAGGTTGTTTTCCCATGGCCAGCTATTGCAGACACCATATCACAACTAGTGAAGGTGTGACAAAAGAGCAGGTAGCATCTCTTTCTTTCAGAGAGAGCTTCGCGGATCCTTCTGACATCATAAGAGAGCCCTTTGATGTTGTGAAGAAGAGTGGATGGTTGGTGCTTGGAATATGGTGTACTAGCATCACCAGCACATCGGCATCTTCTGCCCGCACCTGAAAATAGAACAAGATATGCAAAGCGTGTTGCACTATACAAAACCAGATACAACTATTCAAGTTTGAATACTCGAGAGTGAATACTTTTGTTTCCAAAGTGATTGCAGTTTATAAAAATAAAATAGGCTACCTACACAAATGCTACTAACCTCAACTGTCATATGTAGCAGTGGCCAATGCCTCTCTCACAATCGAAGTGTCAGCATCATTGTCACACTGCTCCACTGTGATGTTATGTTTTCTGAATGTTGAAGAGAGGAGGTGGATTATCTCACTCTTGTTATTGGTGTTGTCCAGAAACGTTGCTCTTGTCCAGTCTATCATATCCGGTTGAATCTGGAGATCACAGCATGACTTCTTAGTGCACCGGATGTGGTCATGATCTTTTGGTGATCGGCTGTAGTCAAAGACCACAATGATCTTCTGAGAGCGGCGGCTGGGTGATCTCTTGTGCTCCTGAATCCTGTTGAGAAAGACACAAGCAACTCCTTGTCTCGATCGGGGTCGAATGGGTTGTTCTCCTCAAACCATTGGATGGCAAGTTCAATTGCTTCAGCATCTCTCTTCATCTGTGTTTTGCCAAGGTCTCTGTGGAGCGGAGCATGTTTCTTGACACTTTCGTCCATGCGCTGGTTGACATTGGAGAAGTGACTGAGGGTGAGCACCCAGCACTTGTGACCAGAATCACTGTGTCTCATCCTCCCTCTGCTCAGTCCACCTTCTGACTTGGCTGCCTTCATCAATGTCTGCTCGATACAGATGTCACACCAGGTGCCAGACCAATCATGGCTGGAGTAACAGACAACGTGGTTTCCAAGGGCAGTGAAACTTTCAAATGTCTCCTTGTAAGCAGGCAAAGTTTCGAGTTGCTTCAGTTGACAGTACAGCCGTGCACCCTTGGCATATTGCTGATGCCCTGCAGCCGCAAAGATGTCCAGCATCCTGCTAACAATGCAGCACAGGTGGTTGTTGTGATCTGCAAGCCGCTCAGTTCTGATGAAGACCTTGATCACATCTACCATGTAGTGGTACTGCACCCAGAGAGCAGGCGTTCTTCCTCCTTCAGCAAGGTTTCTTCAAACCGCTGTTCAAACAGTGTGTCTGGCTCCCATCTTCCCATCAGCTACCTTCTCCATGAAAGTCCTCATTTCACCAAGTTCCTCCTCGGTGAAGGCATGTTTCATGATGTGCTGATAGATGGCTGCATCGATGAGGAGTTGAGCACGGATTGCCTTGTCAAAACATCCTCCATCCAAGATGTGGTTGGCTGTCGTACTCCCTGAATAGATCAGCTGGATCAGCTCCAGTAGTCCAGAATCCTCCATGATGTTTCCAATGGATCCAAGGTAGGACTTCAGCAGGTGAAATCCACCCAACCTCTGAATGATAGGTAGATTTGTCTGTTTTATGATGTCCACAGCCTTCAGTCAGATCGGAAGATCGAATGTCACTATAGTGACTCCGTCTGCAGAGAGCCGCGTGCACTCATTGAGAGTGGTGAAGATGGTGTTGAGGTCATTAGGGTCACCTTCAATGATTGGGAGGAAGTTGTGTGCGCTGCTTGACATCATCTGCATGGATACTCTTCATCCAGCCATTCCAGTTGGAGTCTGGGAACTCAGGATCCTGGGCTTTGATCAGCCACCCTGCTGCCCAGAGTGTATCGCCCGGAGTAGTGACATGAAATATTCCAAGTAAAAAATTTAGATACTACCGGTACTTACATATCAGGTGTAACTGAGGGGTACAATTCCCTGACTGTATTGTTAGATATGGTATTTAATACCACTACCTCTTGTACTTTAACTTCTGGCCATCCAGTACATGATATAAGTATGATGAACACTTTCCCACCTGATGAAACGAAGTCCACACAAATGTACAAATCGAATATTTAATATAGCAAAAGGTATATACAACGTTCACTTGTTTACACTTATGATTTGAAATATGCACTTGTATGGCAAATGAGTATTCGTAGGTAAATCAACATTGAATGTCCAATCTCTGGTTACGCAGGGAGCAAGTATACAACCTGGATATTTAGGAAACTATAGCGATGGTACTTAAATGATTATAGCTGGATACACTAAGGGGGGGGGGGGGGGGTCCCGCTGGTTGTAAGACAGTAGGAGGGGGGGGTTAGAGAAGCCGCTGGCGGTATCCCATCTGGCCGACGATTTCTTGGGAGAATTCAAAGTCTTGAACACGGTGCCCACAGAACCTCGGTACGCAGACGAATACAGCTGGACCCTCTGGTGGACGGTAGCTGCCGGTCCACAACGGAGAGACGTGAGGCGACCTCACTGGTGTAGAGCGCCGTCTCACCTGGAGTCCTCTCCGGGGGGTAGTTCCAACACTCCGCAGTGTTGGCCGTTATCCATGGAATAATCAAAGCACCCAAAGCATAATCCATGCCGTGGAAGGCTCGCCGTCGTCCGGGTAGAGTAATCCAATATACAGGTCCAGTCGCCCTGGCCCGGAGCTCCTCGGATGCAAGCACCACTAGGGGTCTGCCCAGCCTGGTTAAGCGTCCAGATAACGTCAGGAACGATGGGGGTACTGATAACTTTATAACTCTATCCGAACGATGCACCATACATAAATAGACTATTATTAGCTTAATAGAACTACGTCCAACTCGACGGTATAGTGCCAAACTATGACTATTCAACTATTAATCCACACGATATCTCAATGCCTATTCTGAGGCCAAGTAGGCCTTACTACACCACACGTGCGTCGTGGGTGAGGCTTCGCGTCTGTCACTCTGTTGGAGGGTAAAGAACTGGACTAAAAGAAAGTTCTACTTTACTTGCGCCATATATATATGCGCTATGAACAAATAGTACCATTCGTATTTCGCCAGACGGATTCCTACGCGGAACCGGAGCTTGCCACGACATGTTGGGCGGCACGATTGAACTTGAACCTAGGGGTATGGCAACCTGGCGCCAGGTTCTCGTCCAATGGTAGAATGAAACTATTATGGGCTGTTTAGTAGACTAAAGGGATATTCAGTGCATATTGTACAAGGAATATACAGGGGATATCAAAACGATATACAAATACTATTTAAATATATATATATAAATAAATACATATATTCGGTTTAATCTGATCCTTCACAACAGCCGCCCCCTAATTAGTCCCACCTAATTAGCTAAGCAGAGACAGATTAACCGCACTGTCTACCACTCAAGGTCCGCTGTAAGGGTCAGTCAACTCACAAAGTCCTGGGGTCATGGTCATCATCGATAGTATCTGGGAGTCGGGGCAGTTCTATGAGCCTCGCCACGGGTCGTGTGTAAGTGCGCCCTTGGACGAGTACTTCAGCTGCTCGGACCTTGCCATCGGCACCGGTGATCACCTTGCTTACGCGGCCAGCCGGCCACATAGCTCTGGGTAGTGACTGGTCGATAATCATGACGACTGTTCCTTCTGTCAAATTGTCTCTCTCTTTTACCCACTTCTGGCGGGTCTGTAGAGACGGTAGGTAGTGGAGTAGGAAGCTGCTCCAAAACTTGTCAGCTAGTACTTGACTGTACCTCCACATTCTTCGGCCGTTCGCTTCTTCAGGCCTGTACATTGTCTGGGGTAGCGCGGGGTCCAGCCGCCCCATTAGAGTGTGTTGGGGGTGACTGGGTCGACATCGGCTACATCACTGGAGACGTAACCGAGGGGCTTTGAGTTCAATACTCCCTCGATCTCCGTGAGGACTGTCATTAGGACTTCCTCCGCCACAGTCTGGGCCCCAAGCACGGCGTACAGGGTTGTCTTTATAGAACGTACTTCTCGTTCCCAGGTTCCACCGAAGTGGGGTGCGTTCGGGGGATTAAACTGGAAGTCAATCTGGGATGGAGCGAGGTGGGTCTTAAGTTCTGGGCCCATAGCTTGGAAGCTCTCTCTCAGCTCTCTTTCTCCGCCTTTGAAGTTTGTCCCGTGATCAGACAACAATGTAGACGGTTTTCCTTTCCGTGATGTGAATCTTCGGAAGGCCATAAGGAATGAGTCTGTGCTCATGGTCGGAAGGAGCTCGATATGTATCGCTCTGGTGGTCATGCATTTGAATACAATACCCCACCGCTTCTCGGTTCCTCTTCCTCTCTTTATATACAACGGGCCAAAGCAGTCCATGCCTGTGGAGTGGAATGGCTTGTCGCCGAGTCGGAGGCGACAGGGGGGTAAGTCAGCCATCCGTGGTATGCTGGGCTGCGCGCGCCACTTACGGCAGTCTAGACAGGTTCGCTGGAAGCGCCGCACTGCTTCTCTCCCTTGCAGTATCCAATAACGACGTCTGATATCCGCGAAGACTCTCTCTGCTCCTGCGTGGTGTACATCCTCGTCGTATTTCTTTATGATCAGCTCTGTGACCTTGTGTCGGCTGTTCAAGACGATCGGGTACTTAATATCATCCGGTAGATCGGGGGCTCTCCGCAGGCGACCACCCACTCTGATGAGATTATGGGCGTCACTCTCTGGTGCCAGGTGGAGCAGTCTGCTGTCTGATGGGACGGGGTTTCCTCCCTGTAGACAGTCTAGCTCATCGGGGAACGAGTCTCTCTGGGCTCGTTGTAGTAGAAGAAGTTCTGCTTCTTCGTAGTCGGCTGCTGACATGTCAGTGGTGGACTGAATCTCTGGGTGGTGCCGCAGGAATGTTCTTTGCTGCGCACTCTCTAGGGTAATGCAGTCATCTATGTTGGGGTCTGTGGAGGCGACTGTGCTCAGTCCACAGAACATAGGTTTCTTGTTCTCAGCCTCCTCGTTACTTGCTTCCCGTGGGGTGGGCGTAGGCCACTCTCCTTCCGGGAGCTTGAGGAATTCTGGTCCGTCACTGTAGATGTTGCGACGGGTTAGGTCATCCAGAGACATTCCCCGGGTGATGACGTCAGCTGGGTTGTGTTTGGTGTCCACATACCGCCAGCTCGCTGCTTCTGTTAACTCTTGAATCTCGGTGACTCTGACTCCCACGAAGACTTTGTATCTGCATGAATCAGACTTGATCCATGTGAGTACTGTCGTGGAGTCTGACCACAAGATTGTTCTGTGCACCGGAATGGTGAGTTCACGTTGGATTAACGTGGCTAGATGCGCTCCTGCTAGGGCTGCGCAGAGCTCTAGACGTGGGATAGATTGTTGCTTACGTGGGGCTATTCTTGAGCGGGCCAGGATGAAAGCAGTGTGTATCTTTCCTTCCTTCTCTTGGGCACGCAAGTAGGCCACCGATCCATAGGCTACTTCGGAGGCGTCGCTGAAGACGTGTAGATCAATCTTGCATGTCTCTGGCCTCACTGTGGATGGGAAGTAGCTGCGGCGTATATTGACGCCTGGGAGTGAGCGGAGTTCCGTCTCCCACTCTCTCCATGTTGAGGCAAGGTGTGCGGGTATTGGGTCGTCCCAGCCCTGGTCCTTGTCCCATAGTGCTCGTACAATCATCTTTGCCCTGGTGGTGTAAGGTAGAATACATCCCAACGGGTCATATTGTCTGGCGAGTGTTCTGTACACACTCCGTCTGGTGGTCGGTGTCGCAATGTATGACGCCGTGGATGGCTGATACATCGGCGAGCGTTGGGGGAGAGGCCTCCTAGGCGAGTCTCCTCTTGCGCCTCTCTGTGGGCTGGTACCGGCAGGGTACCATGGCCCGCTGGTCCAGGTGCTATTCCTCGGGGCTGGTCGTGCGTCGTGCTCACCCGTGAATAGAGTCGGGGGTCTGTAGCGCAGCGCCGCGGGGGTATAGCCTGGGCTGTACTGGACCTCCTGGTCCGGTGGAGTACTGTGCTGTCGTCGGGCTTGGTTCTCCTCCTCTCCCTCTTCTTCCTCTATCAGGTCTTCCTGATCCTGTAGTCGTTTATTTAGCTTCTCCGCAGTGTATGCCGCTCCTTCCTTGTAGCTGGGTCTCGCTTGGACCGGTCTGGGAAGGGGGTCTGCGGGGGGTATAGGCTTTGTCTGTTGGTCAAGTTCAGGGTCGCTTGCTCGGTTAGGAGGCGCTGCCCTTGACTGTTGTCTCGACGAGTTCCTTGAACCCCTGGCGGAGGGGGAGGGTGTTGCCCTGGGGATCATCAGCCGCTTCATTAGCCGCGCCCGTAACTTGTCGCGCTCGGCTTGTAGTCTGTCGCGCTCGGCTTGGCGCTGGATGAGATCTGTGTTGCGCTCTGCTTCTCTTTGGGCATAGTCAGCGGCGCGCTGGGCTTCGGCGGCGGCGCGCTCTGCTTGTCTTTGGGCATAGTCAGCGACGCGCTGGGCTTCGGCGGCGGCGCGCTCTGCTTGTCTTTGGGCACCGTCAGCGGCGCGCTGGGCTTCGGCGGCGGCGCGCTCTGCTGCGGCGGCGGCGCGCTCTGCTGCGGCCCGGTCTCTTACCATATTAATTTCCGTCTGAAGGCGTCTCATCTCCAGGCGTGTGCGCTCTTCTTCGCTCCGTTGCTGCGCTTGGAGGCGTTCTCTTTCGCTGAGCGCCTGTGCTTGGAGACGATCGCGTTCACCCTGAAGTCGATCGCGTTCGGTAGAGGCTGTCAGGCTGACGAGGAACGCCTGTTGTAGCATCCTCTCCGCTTCGCTGGGGGAAGGCGGTTGTGGAGGTGAGCCGCTCCTGGGTGAGCCGCTCCTGGGTGTACTCGTTGGGGAGTCCTGGAGCTCTATTTCCTCGGCGCTCTCCTCCTCTTCTTCCGTGCAGAGTTCTCTCTCTGTAGGGTTGTCTTCCTCCCGGGGGTGGTCGGGGACTACTTCTTCGGTAGTGGCGGGGGGTGAAGGCATGTCAGCTCCCTCCTGGTCCCCACCGTGAGCTGGGTCAGTTACATTAGGACCTACTAGGGCCTCTGTGGTCGGGGAAACCTGGTCGTTAAGGTCAGACATAATTTTACTTTCTACTTTTACCGCGTTTACCGTTTGTCGAAGGCTAGGTAGTTGACTGACAGCGTAAGCCTCTAAGTACTGAGGTGTCTGTCGTCTGCGCCGCGGGCGTTCTAGGTTAGGAGGACCGTTTCGTGGAGTGTTCATCATAGGCCATTTCAATATTAATAACACTATATTAATATTACACTAGTTACCCTCCGGCTCGAAGGACCAATTGTAACTGAGGGGTACAATTCCCTGACTGTATTGTTAGATATGGTATTTAATACCACTACCTCTTGTACTTTAACTTCTGGCCATCCAGTACATGATATAAGTATGATGAACACTTTCCCACCTGATGAAACGAAGTCCACACAAATGTACAAATCGAATATTTAATATAGCAAAAGGTATATACAACGTTCACTTGTTTACACTTATGATTTGAAATATGCACTTGTATGGCAAATGAGTATTCGTAGGTAAATCAACATTGAATGTCCAATCTCTGGTTACGCAGGGAGTAAGTATACAACCTGGATATTTAGGAAACTATAGCGATGGTACTTAAATGATTATAGCTGGATACACTAAGGGGGGGGGGGGTCCCGCTGGTTGTAAGACAGTAGGAGGGGGGGGTTAGAGAAGCCGCTGGCGGTATCCCATCTGGCAGACGATTTCTTGGGAGAATTCAAAGTCTTGAACACGGTGCCCACAGAACCTCGGTCCGCAGACGAATACAGCTGGACCCTCTGGTGGACGGTAGCTGCCGGTCCACAACGGAGAGACGTGAGGCGACCTCACTGGTGTAGAGCGCCGTCTCACCTGGAGTCCTCTCCGGGGGGTAGTTCCAACACTCCGCAGTGTTGGCCGTTATCCATGGAATAATCAAAGCACCCAAAGCATAATCCAAGCCGTGGAAGGCTCGCCGTCGTCCGGGTAGAGTAATCCAATATACAGGTCCAGTCGCCCTGGCCCGGAGCTCCTCGGATGCAAGCACCACTAGGGGTCTGCCCAGCCTGGTTAAGCGTCCAGATAACATCAGGAACGATGGGGGTACTGATAACTTTATAACTCTATCCGAACGATGCACCATACATAAATAGACTATTATTAGCTTAATAGAACTACGTCCAACTCGACGGTATAGTGCCAAACTATGACTATTCAACTATTAATCCACACGATATCTCAATGCCTATTCTGAGGCCAAGTAGGCCTTACTACACCACACGTGCGTCGTGGGTGAGGCTTCGCGTCTGTCACTCTGTTGGAGGGTAAAGAACTGGACTAAAAGAAAGTTCTACTTTACTTGCGCCATATATATATGCGCTATGAACAAATAGTACCATTCGTATTTCGCCAGACGTATTCCTACGCGGAACCGGGGCTTGCCACGACATGTTGGGCGGCACGATTGAACTTGAACCTAGGGGTATGGCAACCTGGCGCCAGGTTCTCGTCCAATGGTAGAATGAAACTATTATGGGCTGTTTAGTAGACTAAAGGGATATTCAGTGCATATTGTACAAGGAATATACAGGGGATATCAAAACGATATACAAATACTATTTAAATATATATATATAAATAAATACATATATTCGGTTTAATCTGATCCTTCACAACATCAGGCGTAAAAAAAGTCTGTCCATGATCAAATGAAGGTTGCAAATGGCTTCAGCATGTTAACTCTAAACGTCCTCACTCTGAATGCCAACCAACTAGCAATTACCACTAAACAATAAGTCCTAAAAGGGCAAATAGTAAAATAATCAAACATTTTTATGCTAGCAGTGGAAAGGCATTGTGGGGGGGTGGGGCAGAGCGGGCAAGGTGGGCGTGGCCGTTTTCCACAAATGAATGATTTTAGTGAAAAATAAATTATTGCAATCAACTCAGAATCATGAAAAAACCCTAGTTTGACCCCTCACAAGTTACCCAAGGCCAAACAGAAAATTTTAGATTTTTCGAAAATCGGTATTCAGTACCTCAACTTTGAGCAGTTGTTACGAAAAAAACATACAGGATTTGAACTTCAACTTTTTAATACATCTTACTACACATCTTTACAAACACATTAGTGAAGAAATTGATTGGTAAGGATTTAGTTTGCAGATCGGTCAAATATCTGATAAAATGCCCTTACTATTAGGATATTGAGGTATATACTAGGTAGGTGCCCTCTGGTGTGTTGATACATTAGGATATTGAGGTGTATATCTTATACTAGGTAGGTGCCCTCTGGTGTGTTGATACATTAGGATATTGAGGTGTATATAGGTGAAAGGGTCAACCCTTTGTCGTGTGGCAGTGAAAGGGTTAACATTATGTGTTGTCGCAGTTAAAGGGTTAACCCTTTGGTAGTGTGGCAGTGAAATGGTTAAATATGTTTCTAAAGATGATCTGTGTGCTCCAGTACAGTTGGGGTATTTATCTGTATGAAACCTAATGCAAGTTTTAATTGCATGTACATTAAAGTATTAGCCTATTGTCTACTGGCCTGTCACCTGTCACATTCGCATACATAATGTCACACTTGAAGCATTGAAATTGATTTAATTGAATCAAACCCGTCTGCAAAATGTAAGATTGGAATGGATATATACAAATCATTTCTGGATGCAAGTGTTTTACCTCTAACCGGAGGTAAACAGATCTACAGAATTAGTGCCCCTGGTCTGCCTGTCTCTCCTGGTCTATAATCTGCCTTTAATCCCCTCAGATTACTGGACTGGTCCTGCATGAACATTAACTTGACTGTCCTTGGATTGACCATGTGCCTGGATACCACTTATATAGCCTGCCCTATAGGCTACTACTGCAGTTAGATTAGATAGTATTAGTTTGGCTAGCATTGGGTTAATGGTGTACTTGGTAGGATTTGGTAACAGTCTAGATATGAGCACTGGGTAGATAATCCAGGAAGGACATAATGACTGCTAGTGTCTGTAAATTATGAGATTAAAGTTCTTCCTGTGTTTTTTTTCAGTGCTATTCGGTCTGAATGCAGCTACGCCAAAACATATCAACATTTTCCAGTTGTATTAAACTTCAAGTTTGATTGATTGAACATTTTATTAACAGATTGCAGAATGGGTACAATACAGTACAGCTCAATACACACAATTGTTAAGGGGATGCAGACCAGAGAAAGACTTTCGTCTTGTTTACATCAGGGTCCCCCATTTTCAATTCATCATAACATATATGACATACATGACTACAGATAGACAGTACTGCTACATCTATACATTTATGACATACCAGATTTACAAATACAGTACTGTTTGTGATACAAAAATAGTCTAAAAAAGAGAGTATATACAAACATATACAAACATCAAGTCAAGTGTTCCTCTATTAATCCCCTCTGTGAAATTCAGGAACTTGGACTTGTTCTGGGCAGATTTATATCTCGGTAGAATAGAATAGAGTAGAATAGAATAGAATGATCTGTATTGTCATTGTTACAATGTTACAACGAAATTTAAAATGCAGCCCTAGGTGCTAGCCGTCACACAGTCCTAGATCATAAAAACACAGTCCTAAACACAGTATTAAATATAAAAACAAGAGTAAGGCATAATAGACATAACATAAACAGGGGGGGTATAAAAGATAATTGCACTATCCCTTAGTGTTGTGTGTGTGTGTGTGCGTGTGTATGTGCGTGGGGGGGGGGTGCAGGGAGATTGTTGTTTTAAATTTGAGCCGAGTTCAGTGCACATATGGCCCTGGGAGGTCTCCATACAGGTTTTGATTGATTGGTTGAAAAGTTTATTAACAGATTGCAGAATGGGTACAGTACAGTACAGCTCAATACACACAATTGTTAAGGGGATGCAGACCAGAGAAAGACTTTCGTCTTGTTTACATCAGGGTCCCCCAGGGTCTAAATAGTTGTTTGGCATTTTGGACAATTACTCTCTCAAATACGATTTTGCATAAATGTAATTTCTTGAGCATGACTGTTTCCAGATTGATTGATTGATTTGATTTATTTGAAAGGGACGGATACAAATACATAGATAATGCCTGTATCGTAGTGTTTGTAGCCAAAGATAATTTGCAACACCCGTCCCGGACATAAAACACATAAAACATTATAAAATAGGACATACAGTAGGTAAATAAAAAGGTAATAAAAGCAGTTAGTGTACAAAGTAGACATGCCCTCACTAACATTAGATGTACACAGATATACACCATTACATACACCTGGGATGACACTAGGGTGTCCACCAACACCTCCGTATAGAGATACCCGTGTACACACCAGTGCACACACCAGTGCAATCCCAGTATTAAGGCACACAGGATCAACACAGGAATACCATCTATGGACCCAATACTGTATATCAACATACCCACCGCCCTACTCAGACCCAGACATTCATCCGCAAAAAAACACCCACCGACAACATCCCCTCCCCCCCTCGACACACTCACACATTCTCACCCCCTGTACCATCCATCCTCTTCAACTACCCACCCACCCTGCACCACCCTTCTACAACACCCCCCCCCCCCTCTACACCCACACACATACACATTTTCCCAATACTACAGTATTGGATGTGCTGTTGTTTGTTATTACAGTTTGGCTGACTTCTAATTCTAATTTGCTAATACACGGACTGAATTTAACACATAATTTGTACTAATGGCTTGTGATTGATCCTTGGATGCTGCTGTGTGAGGCGCTCACTTTTCAAAGGCTGAGGCAAGAATACTGTCAGTAGTCAGCATGGCAGAAATCCAGGGACAGCGTTGCACAACACGTTGGTTATCTTCTAAGTTATAACTAGAGTTGTACCGATACCAGTATCGGAAATGCCTCCGATACAGCCTAAAATGCTGGTATCGGTATCGGCGAGTACACGTAAAATCTATGCTCTGATCCCATATGACGTAATTGATCAACAACTCCTGCTGAGAGTGAGCATTATAAAACAAACGTGTTTTTAATCGACCGTGAATTAAAGTGTCAATGCTGTTTGTCATTTTAACAGCATTAAATGCCATCGTCCCGACAGAGCGGTGTGACAGGGAGCTCTGATGTGTTTGCTTGCTGGTGTTAACTATTAGCATTAGCTGAAAAGCTAGTTTTAGCTTGACGTTACCTTGGCTAAAGTTGGGACTATTTATGAATAGCAATAATGGCTGCAGACCTGCAAGCAAAGTACAGCAAGTTGGCAAAGGAGTATTCCAAGGTAAATCACTTTTTCACCAGTAACGTTACATTCTTTCCATCTAGCTCACGTTAACTGGCTAACCTAAGTGTCGTCACTGATCGACCTCTCTCACACATGCACGCAATTAATGACATAATGCGGACAGCCATAGTGGTGTCTCAAAAGAGAATGTTGAATATTTATTGTGCATTAAAAATCACAACAGAGCCTCTGCTACTAGCTAACTGAACCGGAGCCTTCTGGAAGTGCAACAACGTATAACGTCCGTGCGGAACCAATGTCCCAACAACCTTTCCGTGGGTGAACTCATTGAGCATAGTTGTCAATTAATGATACTAATACTAATCTATACAATCACCTGTTGTTGAATAAATACCATTACTTTCTAGTTATTACTAAAAAACAGTATATATAAAACAGTAGCTGTGTAAAAAAAAAAATAATAATAATAATAATTTATATAATATAAATATATATATATATATATTTTTAAATGTATGCACTGGTATCGGATCAGTATCGGTATCGGCCGATACCCAAAGCTTAGGTATCGGAATCGGATCGGGAAGGATGGTATGGTATCGGGATGGTATCGGAACATCTCTAGTTATAACAACATATACCAGTACTGACCTTTCCTTCTGCCTTCTTATGCCTTAAAGAAGGAACACACCAACATTATGGGAAATGCGCTTAATACCATCTTCTCCAGAGTCAGACAAGAAGATGGATACCAATTTCCTCTGTGCATTCAAGCTATTTGCCTGCAAGCTAGCCTATAGCCTAGGACATGAATGGATGCGGATACGGACCACTAGCCTAGCTTAAAACCCCCGGAGAGGGGGCGCTCTAGTAGCACACCATGTAACGCGCTGCGTCGCGAAACGGCCGACCCGGGTTCGACTCCCGGACCCGGCGTCCTTTGCAGAATGTCTTCCCCTGCTCTGGCTCCCATTTCCTCCTCTCCCCCTCTCTCTACCGGACTGCCCGGTAGTACTACAAACCAATACAAATCTACAAAAACATATATAAAAAAGAAAAGAAAAAAAAAACCCGGAGAGGTTTTTTTGGGGGACAACAGCTAGGCTAGCTGGTCCGTATCCTTCCATTAATTTGTGCTAAGCTAGGCTAGCTTGCAGCCGGATAGCTTTCTACTGAAGGCACAAAGAGGAAATTGGTATACTTGTCTGACTGGAGAAAACGGTTGTACATTTCCCATAATGCTGTGCTAATGCCTACTGTAGGTTCATGAGCACAGGTTACAACAATTGGCCTCCCTCTCTGCTTGGGACGTTCAGTGTACTCTTGTCTAGTTAATGTTTAGACAGTGCTAGCGGTGATGAGAGACTGATGCTGGCCGACACCCATAGGGCCAAACTCCACTGGATAATAATCTACTGCTCCTTCGTCCTGCTAAAGTGGAACTAGTTGCTCAACCTCACTGCCGCTCCTCAATGGGATCGTTGACGTCACGTCATTTTTACGAGCTCTTATCAAGTAGGGTTAGTAAATTGTATCTCTAGATCATGTTGTATGTCCTGCCCAGAGAGGCCCTCAGTGAGGTGGTGGGTTTGTAAGGCTTTCCAGATTCACACGCTAGATTTGTCTACATTCAAATGATTAACCAAGTATTCTACTGTTGTTCCCTAATTTACAAGATGAATACATTTATTGTCCTTGTGAAACTTTCACAAAGTCATTATTTACTGTTTGCGTTGTTTACAATGCGCTTTTACTTTAACTCCCTTGTGACTGCTCATTAAACTGCTCTTACTCATAGTATAGCCTATTCAGATTACATTTTTGTATTGCCTATATCTATTGTAACGTATAATATAACGGGGATACAGACCCTTATCTGCACTTTTGTTTACACTGTTTATTTGTCCTCATAATTTTATATTCAGAGTTAATTATATTGTTTACACTATTTATTTTTCTCATATTTTTATAGTTGGATTTTATTGCCTATATTTATGACTTTCTACTATTGACCCTGCCCATACCTGTACCTCCACTGCTGCTATGATCATGCCCACATTTCCCCAAGGGGATCAATAAAGGAATATCTTATCTTATCTTATCTAAACACATGGACCCTTTCACACAAATTCCTGTAACTCTCTGGACTAGACTTTAATTTAGTTAATTTTAGTGAAGCGGTGATGACGGCGATAGCTGTTATGATGACTGTTGTGATGTTGACAATGATTACGATGATTATAGTGCTGCTGATGACAGTGGTGGTAATTGGAGTTCTCTCTGGCTTGTACACCAGCTCCCGCTGTGCTGTTGTCAGTGGAGTGGGTTTTGAGCAGAGACAGGTTTAAATGAGGACAACAACAATATTTACTGTTTTCAAATGGAACCCATTCAGCTCTAAGCGGAGGCACAGCTGAACTCATTGCAGTGTCTCATACAAGGAAGAAAATACAAAATGTAGAGTAGGCTATGTTCAGGGGTGTAAAGTACTTGAGTAATTGTACTTCGTTACAATACTTAAGTACTGTTTTGGGGATTTGTAGTTTACCCCCCCCCCCCCCCCCCCCCCCCCCACCCCAGGCCGCAAATAGTGGACTGGATCAACAAAGACTGGAATAAGAAAAACACAAAGTTCTCTCTCTGTAGGGATTCTTGTTAGACACTTATTATAACAGTCTGAGTTTGTCAGTGGCAAAATAAAGCTATTTTAGTGGACGTACTTTAACGTCAGGGTGTAAAGTACTTGAGTAATTGTACTTTGTTACAATACTTGAATTTGTACTTTACTCAAGTATTATTAGGTTTGTATACTTGTACTTTTACTCAATTACATTTCAGAGAAAAATAACATACTTTTTACTCCTTACGTTTAAAATGCAGACCTACAAAGTACAAATATCGCAGGTCCAACTATTTTAATTTGTATATTTGTTTCTCTGGCCGAACTAACGTTAACGTTATTAATCCTGCGGCCGCACTTTATTTAAAAACAGCCAATCAAATCCCCATCAATGGAAAGTTAACCCGCCCATACCCATGCTGATTGGTCCTTGTGCAGGACTAGAAAGCAGGGATCTTGATCTTTGATTAAACACCTGCTATCAGAAGAGTAGACAGTCAGAGTGACAAGATACAGAAGATGGCCACAAACGATAGTACGAGTGATGGAGAGGACGAAACGGAACATTGCATTGCCCCGGAATAAAAAAAAGTTTTTTCTTTTACTTAGTACTTTAGTACTTAATTAAGTACATTTAACACTTTGGTTGCCTAAGGTTAAATTAATGATATACCATAGATTGCCAGCGCTATTTGTCTATGGAGAAAGTCCCCTTCTTTGCAGGGCTATAACTTTTTAAATTCTATTGCTACATTGCCATTATTAGGGCCCATTCAAAGTCCTATATGTATTGTTCATTGTGTAGCAACGTTAAACTTTTTCATTCACATATTCATAGTAAAGTATGGTCTAATGTATAAGTATGTTTTCATCTCTTTCTGCAGCTTTCTCCAGAACGTGATATATAGCCCCAAATGCATTATATTGATGATGAAATACAGTTTGATGGCAATCAGCGCGATATAAAAAATTCCAACTAGACGTACTTCTAGAAGTTACTACACGTCATCTGATGTTGACCGGATGGGCGAGGGGGCGTTTATAATTCCGTGGGCAGCGTTATACCAATCATCTAATGTGGGTCAAATGTTGATAATATCAGTTATTATCGAAGACG
Organism: Notolepis coatsorum; assembly: GCF_963971535.1. NCBI lineage: Eukaryota > Metazoa > Chordata > Actinopteri > Aulopiformes > Paralepididae > Notolepis > Notolepis coatsorum. Next base: position 90,758,710 of record NC_140175.1, read on the forward strand.
GTAACGTTACACGCTGAAACTCACCCCAGTCTCCGCGCGCCGTTGGGCGATCATCGTCGAGTAGAAATTTTATCATTATGGGATATATTATTACCCGGTCCATCTCCAGCTTGTATAATGGTATATACGTCCAAATCATGTTGTTTATCGAGTTATTGGCAATCGATCGCTATGTAGTGTGACGAGCTAGAGTGCCGGAACCTATCCCGAGTGGCCGGAAGCAATACGGACATCTAGCACAACCTCTACTGCGCTTCCTGTTAAGCGGTTGCGCGATCGGCCACCAGATGGCGCCAGAGAGCTCAGTGGGTCCTGCTGGTGGATCTCAGGCCAGCGGAGGGACATTATGAATCCGATCGCAGATTTTTGAAATATTGATATAAAGACGACGTACAGCGTCCCCCGGCAACTTTAGCATGGCCAGCAAAGACGTCTAAAGACGGGTCCCGGCACCCAAAGTGTTAAAAGTGGAACTTTTTTACTTTTACTCAAGTGTGTTTTTAGCCAGATACTCTGACTTTTACTTGAGTAAGATTTTGAGACGGTACCCATACTTTCACCTAAGTATAATTTCTGGGTACTTTTTACACCCCTGGAAATAATTAGGTAGGTAAGCTATTCAAGCACGTATAACAAGTGTAGGTCTCTAACTACACACCCTCAAGACCCATACGCTCTGCATCTTCGGCTGCCTCAGACCCACTCTTATCTAAGCTCCTGGGGGGGGTCATCAAAGAGAAGCAGGCTATTCTCGGTCCTCGCTCCACAATGGTGGAACAAACTTCCCACCACAGTCAGGACAGCCGAAACCCGGCCAATTTTCCACCGTTGACTAAAAACGCACTAAAAAAATAAATAAAAAAAGGATTAAAATAAAAAAATACTAACCTTATTTTTTTTTTTTTTTTTACTAGTATGCACTTTTCTACTAACTAATCTACCTTGCCTATATTATTACCTAGTACCTACTATGCTAATATGTCTTTACTACTATGCACTCAAGACTGTAGCACTCAAGTTGACACTGTTTGACGAACAATGTTACTTACCCTTAGCTGCCAGAGTTGTACCCTTCCTGCTGACTTGTTGTACAGAACTTGTAAGTCATGTAAATATGTAAATGTACATAAATAAATGTTTGGGGGAATTTCTTCTCAGAATTATACTTTACTACTCAGTAGCCATTGTGACAGCACCATTAGAATGTTCAATTCTCACAATTCTGATCTCATAATGTGAGACTCTGTATCCCTAAAAGTGTTAAATGTTCAGAAAAAACACTTAAAACAAGTTTTAAGAAGTACTGAAACATTGGGATTTTGCTGATCAAGATTCCTCTCTCCTCTCCTCTCTTCTCTCATCTCTCCTCCCTCCTCTCTCCTCCCTCCTCTTTCCTCTCCCCCATCTCCTCCCCCTCCTCTCCTCTTCTCTCCTCTCTCCTCTCCTCTCCCCACCTCTCCCCTCCCTCCTCTCTCCTCTCCTCCCTCCTCTCTCCTCTATCCTCCCCCTCTCTCCTCTCTCTTCTCTCCTCTCTCCTCTCCTCCCTCCTTTCTCCTCTATCCTCCCCCTCTCTCCTCTCTCTTCTCTCCTCTCTCCTCTCCTCTCCCCACCTCTCTCCTCTCCCCTCCCTCCTCTCGCCTCTCTCCTCCCTCTTCTCTCCTCTCCTCCCTCCTCTCTCCTCTCCCCTCCCTCCTCTCTCCTCTCCTCTCTTCTCCCTCCTCTCTCCCCTCTCCTCCCCCCTCTCTCTTCTCTCCTCTCTCCTCTCCCCTCCCTCCTCTCTCCTCCCCCCTCTCTCCTCTCTCATCTCTCCTCTCTTCTCTCCTCTCTCTTCTCTCGTCTCTCGTCTCTCCTCCCCCATCTCTCCTCTCTCCCCTCTCCCCCCTCTCTCCTCTCTCTTCTTTCCTCTCTTCTCTCCTCTCTCCTCTCTCTTCTTTCCTCTCTCCTCTCTCCTCTCTCTTCTCTCCTCTCCTCTCTCCTCTCTCCTCTCTCCTCTCTCCTCTCTCCTCTCTCCTCTCTCCTCTCCTCCTGCAGGAGCCCTAGAGGTGTCCCGGAGGAGTCCGTTTGCCTGCTGGTTCAGCTCCATGCTCTTCTGTTTCGGAGGAGCCGTGCTTTCTGGGATCATGCTGGCCGAGCCGCTCGTAGCCCCGCTGTCCAACGGGACCAACGTTCTGATCGCGTCAGTCATCTGGTGAGAGAGGGGGGAGAGAGAGAGGGAGAGGGAGAGGGGGAGAGTCATTAATGCATCTAATAAAGTTAGAACAGTCCTCATCTCCAATTTTCTGTCTTTCTCGCCCTCTGCTGGTGGTGAACTAGGAAATATTGTCCTTGATTATATACGTAGTGCCCTCTAGTGGATAAATGTATCGAATGTATCAGTAGCAAACAGATACTGTCAGGAACTAGGAATGTACTGTTGGTGCGCATTGATCTATCTGTGGCTCTTTGTGTGCAGTCAGCTGGATGTATACAAGATGATAAAATCCAGTGTATGTTTTGTGTGTATTATGCATTGTGCATGCACAAATGCACAAATGTGTGTGTGTGTGTGTGTGTGTGTGTGTGTGTGTGTGTGTGTGTGTGTGTGTGTGTGTGTGTGTGTGTGTGTGTGTGTGTGTGTGTGTGTGTGTGTGTGTGTGTGTGTGTGTGTGTGTGTGTGTGTGTGTGTGTGTGTGTGTGTGATGCAAATTATTAAATGATTTATAGCTGAGCGTTTAGTTGCCAGAACAAAGCACCACTTTTCCATGACTCATCAATATGAATATAATAATACATTTTCAATTCACATATTTTAGATGCAGTATATTCAATTTGACCAAGGAGATATACATTTGTGTCTGTGTCTCTCTCTCTCTCTCTCTCTCTCTCTCTCTCTCTCTCTCTCTCTCTCTCTCTCTCTCTCTCTCTCTCTCTCTCTCTCTCTCTCTCTCTCTCTCTCTCTCTGTGTGTGTGTCAGGTACCTGGTGTTCTACTGTCCTCAGGACTGGGCGTATTGCTGCGCGGCTGTGTTGCCTCTCAGACTAGTGCTGTCGGGGATGAAGGAGGTGACCCGGACGTGGAAGGTGTTGGGCGGAGTCCTCCACGCCCACGTCAAGTACCAGGACAGCCTGCTGGTCATGATAGCCATCGGCTGGGCTAAAGGTCAGTCGCCTTTTCAAAAGGACATGAACTGGGTCTTTTCTTTTAGGTTTTGAATGAATGAATGAATTAAAGTATAAAAACAAAAATATATCTGCTCATTTGACATATATAAAAGATAATAAAAAAAGACAAACAAAAAGAGAGACGGATAAAGAAAATCCTAGTTTACCCTGTTCGAAAAAGGAATAGGAAGAAGTACTGTACATACACTTTTTAAAATTTCTACCCCTTTTTAACTATCACAAATTATAATTGAATCTATTGTTATTTATATGTACTGTATAAACGCTGTATCTCTATACAATCCAATACATTTATATAAATATACCTATAAATATGTAATATATGATATACAGTCTATATATACTAAATAGGTTTAGTATAGACTAGTTCTGCTTCAACTAGTCGACTGGGGTCAACAAGGAAAGTAGCTACACAGCAGGGGTAATCACATACAGTGGGCTCAGGCGGTAGAGCAGAGTCGTCTGCTCATCAGAACGTTGATCCATCTCCTCCTGTGTCGAATGGGTGAAGAATGTGAGGCACAAGTTGTAAAGTGCTTTCGATAAAAGCTGTTATATAAATGCAGTTAATTGACCAAATCATCCAATGGCATTAATCCTCTTGATGTGAACATTCCCCCAGAGGGCAGCGAAAGTTGTGATTGGAGGATCAAGAAAAGAAGGCATGTCTCAAATGCTCTTTTTCATTTTCATCATATTTAGTCACCTTTATCTATTTTTAGTTTAGTCAAGTTTTAGTCATACGCTAGCTTCACAACAACAACAACGTAACATTGGGTCCGTCCTCCCATGTGACTCCATGTTGTGTGTTAGATCGTGTGGTTGACGTGGCTCCTCTCTCTAGGTGCTGGAGGCGGTCTGATCAGTAACTTTGAACAGCTGGTGCGTGGCGTCTGGAAACCAGAGACCAACGAGCTTCTCAAGATGTCCTAGTAAGTATTTTTTTGTCTTTTTGGAATGTTTCTTTTTCACCTCACGCCATGATAGAAAATACAAATGTTTACACTGCGACGGCATGTATGCGTCAGATTATGAAATGAATTGTAAACATTCTAGTAACTCATTTATATTATTGTTTGTCACTAAGGATGGTGATATCCAAGGCCATTTTCTCGGACGACGTGGATGAGCAATGCTCCTAGTGAGCCCCAGGGTCAAAACTCGTATCGTCGTGTTTCTTGGCAACAAGATGTTCTTAAGCAATATTGCTGAGGCAACTTTTTGGGCAATGTTGTCCATCAAAGTTGCTGTCTATGTCACTTTAGAAATATGATCCATATTTCATATTTCCATATAGACAATCTTGCCAGTAAATTGCAGCAATGGGAACAGAACCAGCTGTATGGGAACAGAACCAGCTTCCCAATTTCGAGTCTTTATCACCCTCTGCTGGTGGTGAACTAGGAAATAATTGTCCTTGATTATATACGTAGCGCCCTCTAGTGGATAAATGTATCAGTATCAAACAGATACTGTCAGGAACTAGGAATGTACTGTTGGTGCGCATTGATCTATCTGTGGCTCTTTGTGTGCAGTCAGCTGGATGTATACAAGATGATCAAATGTGTGAGTGTGTATGTAGATTGATTGATTGATTGAACATTTTATTAACAGATTTCAGAATGGGTACAATACAGTACAGCTCAATACACACAATTGGGATGCAGACCAGAGAAATACTTTCGTCTTGTTTACATCAGGGTCCCCAATTTTCAATTAATCATAACATAATGACATACATGACATACAGATAGACAGTACTGCTACATCTATACATTTATGACATACCAGATTTACAAATACAGTACTGTTTGTGATACAAAAAGAGTAAAAAATTGTGGCAAAAATTTTCTTCTTGTACGGGAACAGTGATGACAATGATTAGCAGAACGAGGGTGGTTGAAGCAATTTTCCTATCAGTCTTATGTCTGATTATGGACAGGTGTTTTATAGAAATGCTGCTCCTTCCACTCTGAAACCTCATTCTGCTCTCAGATGTATTATTGGTAATAGATATGGCATGATATAGTTGATTAGTCTTCTTTTCTGGCAGATGGTTGAAATATACATTGGTATTTGTTTCTCTAAGTAGGTCTAAGTTAAATGAATAATCGAGACAACATTTTTTGTAATTGGTCCAGTATTGAGGGAGATCGCTTCAGTCGGCAGCTGCAAAACAAGCTGCAATGTAATCACACGGGGTAAACATGCACGTCAAACAGGGGTGTAAAAAGTACCCAGAAATTATACTTACGTCTCAAAATCGTACTCAAGTAAAAGTCAGAGTATCTGGCTAAAAACACACTTGAGTAAAAGTCAAAAAGTTTCACGGAAATAGGGCCATGGGTGCTCGTCTTGTCCGTCCACGCCGACCGTTTCGTCCTCTTCATCACTCGTACTATCGTTTGTGGCCATCTTCTGTAGCTCGTCACTCTGACTGTCTATTCTTCTGATAGCAGGTGTTTAATCAAAGATCCCCGCTTTCTAGTCTTGCACAAGGACCAATCAGCATGGGTATGGGTGGGTTCATTTTCTATTGATGGGGATTTTATTGGCTGTTTTTAAATAAAGTGCGGTGTGTACTTTGTACTTTGTAGGTCTGCATTTTAAATGTATACAAACCTAATAATACTTGAGTAAAGTACAAATTCCCAAAAACAGTACTTAAGTATTGTAACAAAGTACAATTACTCAAGTACTTTACACCCCTGACGTTAAAGTACGTCCACTAAAATTGCTTTATTTTGCCACTGACAAACTCAGACTGTTATAATAAGTGTCTAACAACAGTCCCTACACCTTTGTGTTTTTCTTCTTCCAGTCTCTGTTGATCCAGTCCACTATTTGCGGCCGGGGTGGGGGGGGGGGGGGGTGTTCTGATGTTTACAAAAGGGGAAATAAATCTTTTATAATTTTATAATCAGTCATGACTCATTTGATATTTTGTACATATACTACTGGCTTTTTGAGTAATTGTTTTTGCCATTATCCCGCCAAGCTTTCGTGTCTACTGATGCCAATAACTTGTCTTTAGCTAATAACATTACCTCCACTTTGTCTGCGGCAGGTCTCTCCGCTCTTGGAACAGCATTTTTCTTTAGGAAAAGATGCTTTGGTGTAGTATTTCTCCTCTTGGACTGGCAGTAGTAAAGATTATCATTACAGACCCGATGGTCTGCAAGGTGCAGGACAAGTGTTTTCATAAATCTGTAGCATATGAATGTGCTCAGCAAATTTGAAAATATTCAGTTAACCTGTTCCACCCCAGATGAAATCTGCATAAAATGTATACCTATGGTAAATGGAATATTGCTCCACTTCTACAAGGGCTATTTGCATATTCTTGGTATCTAGGAACATCTATGGACCTCAATGAATGTATTCTCAGTGTCAGAAATATTGTGTCTATTACTAGGCTTGCTTAAATTCTGATGAAACAAAGGAAAATATGAATTATGATTTTTCTTTTCATCTTTGACAGTGAATAAAACCATGATAATAATGACCAAACTTAAAAAACTGCCACTGAGCTAATTCAGTACCCTCTTGAGATCATGTGTACAAAAGATCTAAGGACATTAATAAAGGGAAGATGATAAAATTGAAGGTTTTGTATATACAGTACTGAATTCTCCCATCCGGACCAATGCAATTTGAAATATTATTATAGAATATAGAATATATGCTTATACATTACCTTTATTATAGCCAATTCGCACATTTATATATATATATATACATATAGTATCTTTCAAATGGCCGAGTTCAATTTGGATATAGTATCACCAGGCATGCATAATAACATATACAGATATTTAATGTAATCGACTGTACTTTTTTATTTCTCCCACAGTGTAATCATTTTGTAACTAATTTCAGATCTAATTATTCCTACATGATTACAATAGTGTGGAGAAACTGACTGCGTTTCAATATTTGTCAAAAACGTTACCTTTTGTAGCTTATTATCGCGAATCATAACAATTATTGATATGATTCATTCAGAACGCCGAACTTTGAACGACCATAGCGGACCACAGGAAGTGTAGTTTTGAGAAATTCCGACGCTGGCAGATAGCTACAATTCCCATGGTTCAACATTTCCATTTACGCTTCAGCGTCAAAAACGCGAGTGAAAAATAAAAACTTAAAATGATATAAACTCACTTTTAACCTATTGCTAAACTATTGCCAACCTAACGTTTTACATTCTACATGTATTTGTGACATAGTAGTTGTAACTGAGGGGTACAATTCCCTGACTGTATTACTAGATATGATACTTACTACCACTACCTTTGTACTTAATATTCGGCCACCCAGTACACGGCATAAATATATTATCATGAACACTCTCACGTAGATGAAACGGATCCAACACAAATGTACGAATTAGAAACAGGTCTTTATTTCCTACACAGCGATGGTGTGTAGAATAAGCACTTAATCACTTAATTACATTTATGAATTGAAATAGTATGCACTTTTATGGCAAGGAGTATTCGTCGGTATATCAATAGATAATGTCCAATCTCTGAAGGCGCAGGTGGTAAATATACGACCTGGAATAGTTAAGGAATAACAGCAATGATACTTTAATGATTATAGGCTGGATACACTAGAGGGGGTTAATCCGGTCGCTTGTAAGCCGACAGGAGTAGGAGGGGGGGGGGGGGGTAGAATCCAGCTGCCTCGTCCGGCCAAGGGTATCCCAGGAGAACCCACTGTAGTGCCGTTCAATGCGCCGGCGATCCTTGGACCACAGATGAAAGCAGGTGGACTCTTTGTGGGCCGGCTCTCTCCGGTCCACGGGGGAGAGATGTGGAGAGACCTCGTCTTGCAGAGCGTCTCCTCACCTTGCGTCCTCTCCAGGGGGGGGGGTTCCAACACACGGTAGTGTCGGGGGTCTTTATCCATAGAATAATCAAAGTATCCAAAGCATAATCCGTGCCTGGGAAGGCGGGCTGTCGTCGGTAGAATAATCCGGTATACAGGTCCACTCGCTCGTCGGCTCTGGGGCTCCTCGGGTGCAGCTTCACATAGGGTCAACCACCCTGGGTAAGCAGCCAGTTCTCTGCCCGAAACGATGGGGTACTGACTACGGTAGTATTCTCACCGCACGAAGCACTATATATTAACAGACTATTATTAGCTTAATAGACTACGTCCAACTCGACGATATAGTGCCAAATATGACTATTCAAATATTAATATACACGATGTCTCAATACCGATGGTAGGCCGAACTTGGCCTTACTCCCACACGTGGCATCGCGGGGAGGCTTTACGTCTGTGACTCTATTGGAGGGTAAGAAACTGGACTGAAAAGAAAGTCCTACTTTAGTAGCGCAGTATATATACGCACTATGAACAAATAGTCCCATTAGTGGTGCGGTAGCCAAATTCCTACGCGGAACTAGGACTTGTTCGTACATGTCGAGCGGTACGTTTGAACTGGGTCTGAGGGGTATGGCAGCCTGGCACCAAGGTCTCGACCAATAGTAGAATGGAGACTATTATGGGATGTTCAGTAGGCTAGAATGGATATTCAATGCATATTGTACAAGGAATATACAAGGGATATCAGGGAATATTAGAGAATATACAAATACAATTAAATATATATATATAAATAAATATATATATTCGGTTTAATCTGGCCCTTCACAACAGCCACCCCCTGAATAGGTCCCAGACCTAATCAGTTAAACGGAGACAGATTAATCGCGTTGTCTATTTACACATAAGGGTTTGCTGTAGGGGTCAGTCAACTTCACAAAGTCATAGGGTTGTAGGGTCATGGTCATCATCGATTGTGTCTGGGAGTCGAGGCAGTTCTATGAGCCTTGCCACGGGACGGGTGTAAGTGCGACCCTGGACGAGCACTTCAGCTGCTCGGACCTTGCCGTCGGCACCGGTGATCACTTTGCTTACGCGGCCGGCCGGCCACATAGCTCTGGGCAGTGATTGATCAATAATCATGACGACTGTTCCTTCTGTCAAATTGTCTCTCTCCTTTACCCACTTCTGGCGGGTCTGTAGAGACGGTAGGTAGTGCAGTAGGAAACTGTTCCAAAACTTGTCGGCTAATACTTGGCTGTACCTCCACATTCGTCGGCCGTTCGCTTCTTCAGGCCGGTACATTGTCTGGGGTAATGTGGGATCTAGCCGCCCCATCAGGAGTGTGTTGGGGGTAATTGGGTCGATATCCGCCACATCACTGGAGACATATCCGAGGGGCTTCGAGTTAAGTACTCCCTCAATCTCCGTGAGGACTGTCATTAGGACTTCTTCCGCCACAGTCTGGGCCCCAAGTACTGCGTACAGGGCTGTCTTTATGGAGCGCACTTCTCGTTCCCAAGTGCCACCGAAGTGGGGTGCGTTTGGGGGGTTGAATTGGAAATCAACCTGTGCTGGAGCGAGGTGGGTCTTAAGTTCTGGGCCCATAGCTTGGAAGCTCTCTCTCAGCTCTCTTTCGCCGCCTTTAAAGTTTGTCCCATGATCGGACAATAGGGTAGACGGTCTTCCTTTCCGTGATATGAATCTACGGAAGGCCATAAGGAATGAGTCTGTGCTCATGGTCGGGAGAAGCTCGATGTGTATCGCTCTGGTGGTCATGCATTTGAATACAATACCCCACCGCTTCTCGGTTCCTCTTCCTTTCTTTATGTGCAGCGGGCCAAAGCAGTCCATACCCGTTGAGTGGAATGGCTTGTCACCGATTCGGAGGCGATATGGAGGAAGGTCAGCCATCCTTGGTATGCTGGGCTGCGCGCGCCACTTGCGGCAGTCTAGACATGTTCGTTGGAAGCGTCGTACCGCCTCTCTTCCTTGTAGGATCCAGTAACGACGTCTGATTTCCGCGAAGACTCTTTCTGCTCCTGCGTGATGTACATCCTCATCGTATTTCTTTATAATCAGCTCTGTGACCTTGTGTCGGCTGTTCAATACGATCGGGTATTTAATGTCATCCGGTAGATTGGGGGCTCTGCGTAGGCGACCACCCACTCTGATGAGGGTGTGAGCGTCGCTCTCGGGGGCCAGGTGAATTAATCTGCTGTCGGATGGGACGGGCTTTCCTCCCTGTAGACAGGCCAATTCATCGGGGAACGAGTCTCTCTGGGCTCGCTGCAGTAGAAGCAATTCTGCTTCCTCGTAGTTAGCCGCTGACATATCAGCGGGGGACTTGCACTCCGGGTGGTACCGCAGGAATGTTCTTTGTTGTGCACTCTCTATGGACGTGCAATCGTTTATGTTAGGGTCGGTGGAGGCTACGGTGCTCAATCCACAGAACACAGACTTCTTAATTTCCACCTCCTCTGGACTTGCTTCCCTCGGGATAGGCATGGGCCACTGTCCTTCCGGGAGTCTTAGGAATGCGGGGCCGTCACTGTAGACATTGCGACGGGTGAGGTCATCCAGGGGCATCCCCCGGGTGATGACGTCAGCTGGGTTCTGTTTTGTATCAACGTAGCGCCACTCTGTTTCTCCGGTTAACTCTTCGGTTAAGTCTTGAATCTCGGTGACTCTGACTCCCACGAAGACTTTGTACTTGCATGAGTCCGATTTGATCCAGGCGAGTACCGTCGTGGAATCTGACCACAGGATTGTTCTAGACACCGGTATGGTGAGCTCACGTTGGATGAGCGTGGCTAGGTGCGCTCCGGCTAGGGCTGCGCAGAGCTCTAGACGTGGGATAGATTGTTGCTTGCGTGGGGCTATTCTCGAGCGGGCGAGGACAAATGCTGTGTAGATCTCTCCCCCCTGGTCTTGGGCCCGCAAGTAGGCTACTGATCCGTATGCGACCTCTGAGGCGTCACTGAAGACGTGTAAGTCCATTTTACATGTCTCTGGCCTCACCGTGGGTGGGAAGTAGCTTCGGCGCATATTAACGCCTGGGAGTGAGTGGAGCTCCATCTCCCACTCTCTCCAGGTGGATGCAAGGTGTGCGGGAATGGGGTCGTCCCAGCCCTGGTCCTTGTCCCACAATGCTCGTACAATCATTTTTGCCCTGGTGGTGTACGGTAGAATACATCCTAGCGGGTCATATTGTCGGGCGAGTGTTGTGTACACACTCCGTCTGGTGGTCGGCGCCGCCGCCGGCCTTCCCTGCTCCGTAGTCCGGGGCTTGTGTCTGTAGTGAAGCGAATCTGTTTTGAATCGCCACACCAATCCCAGGGTCATCTCCTGGGCTTCTCCCGGGATTGTAGCCATCCAGGTCTCGCTGCTGGCTGCCTTGTCCTCGGAGGAGAGGCTGCGCAGTACTTGCGGATCGCTGCTGGCCCACTGCCTGAGATCAAAGCCGCCTTTGATCAATGAGGCGCGGAGTTTAATCAGGAGAGCCTCGGCTTCTTCCTGGGTTGAAAGGCTTTGTAGACAGTTGTCTACGTAGAAGCTGTTCTTTACGCTTCGTCGGACCTCTTCGTCCGCTGCTGGGTCCTCTGCTACATGTTTCTGTAGTGCAAATGTCGCACAGCAGGGGGTGCACGTCGTTCCGAAGGGGAGGACTTCCCATTGGTAGATGGCTGGGTGCTCATCTCCTGGCTTCTCTCTCCATAGGAACCGTAACAGGGGCTTGTCCGCCTCTACTAATCTCACCTGCAGGAACATTCCTTTAATGTCCCCGCTGATGGCCACCTTTTCCTGGCGGAAGCGGAGTAGAACGCCGAGTAGGGAGGGGCCGAGTGTGGGACCGGGCAGTAACTCTTTATTCAGATTTTGGGATCCGATCTGGTAGCTGCAGTTAAATACTATGCGGTCTTTACCGTTGTGATGGACCTTGTGGTGGGGCACGTACCACGATTCAGTGGTCTGGTCAGCCTCTTTAATGTCCATCTTTGTGACGTGTCCCGCTGTGATGAGCTTCTCAATCTCAGCGCGGTATACACTCTCTTGGGCGGGGTTCTTGGCTAAGCGCCGCTCCGTGTTCAGCAGGTACCGTTCTATGGCGTCTGTCTTGGCGTGGAAAGTAGGCATTCCTTCTCGCCGCAGGAGTGGCGTGGCGTATCTCAACACGCCGTTGACCGGGACTCTCTTGGTCCCTGTCTCGAGGAGGTGAATGGCGTAAATGTCATCTTTAGAGCGAATGTCTTTCTTTCCATTCTTAAAGGGCATTTGTTCCAAGCTCCATAGCCGCTCTACGTGTTGCAGGAGTGCGGTTTCTCCCTCTGTGACTCGGGAGTGGAGACATCTAGTGGCTGTACTTCGGTTGAGAGATTTGGCGAGCGGGCCTTGGAGAGTCCATCCCAAACGGGTCTCGACTGCTGCAGGACAGCCTCGGGGTCCGGTATGAACCCGGTCTATCGGGACAATGAGGTCTGCATGGTCGGAGCCTATCAACAGGGTCGGCATAGCATTGTCTATGAGCGGGATCGGTAACTTGCGCAGATGTGCATATTTCTCCATCAGCTTGGCGACGGGGTATGTGTACCGCGACAGTCCTATTTCTTGGCTGGTGAAAGCGTCTGCAATCTGGTACCGTCGCTCAGGCTGGCCGCTTGCTGCGATAGAGAATGAGACATTCTCGCCCTTTATCGTCTTCAAATCTCGTCTTATTGTCCGAATTGTCATTTGGGTTTCGCTTCCCCGCAGCCCTAGCTGGGCCGCAGCGGAGGCGAGCAGCAGGGTCTTCTCTGACCCGTCATCGAGGACGGCGTAAGTGTCCAGGACTTTATTCTGGTAGCTTAGTGTCACACGCACTACTTTTAGGAGTACTCAGGCTCCACTGCTGCTGGCGGGATCGATGTACATGACGCTCGCTTTGCGGCTGGATGGTGCAGGTGAAGGGCGGCGTCTGTTACTGTCGTGAAGTATGTTCAGATGGGCTCCATCGCACTTGGTGCACCTTTTCTTTAAGCGGCATTCGGCTGCCATGTGTGAGCGCGCACAGCGAAAACAGCGCTTGTTGGACTTTATCCATTGACCTGCTTCCTCCGCGTTCAGCTTGGGGAAGGAGTCACATTGCGCTAGCCAGTGTTCTTTCTCACAGTAGGGGCACACTATCTTCCACTTCTCCGTTCTGGAGGGGGTACTGTGGCTCCTGCTGCTCGGTACTGACTCCGATTGGTGCATCACAGTCACCGATCTTCTTCCATCATTTAGTCGTCTGGTTCCTTCTCTGGAGCCAGGGGTGCTCCGTCCGAATGTATCTAGCCGTAGGCTGCTGACTTCTCTCGCCAGGAAGTCTGCTAGATCGAGGAGGTTCGGTTCGGGGCCATTCGGGTCTCTGTGGTCCCTCTGCCGCCTAAAGCGCTCCTGACGAGCGGGCGGCAGCTTCTCCAGGATCCTTTCCACATTTGAGTTGGCGTAAAGTTCATACTTCCCCTTCTCTCTTTGCGCTCCCAACATCCCTACCAGGGACTGCACTCTGATGGACAGGTCGTCCAGTGCTCGATTGTCTATTGCTGGGGGTAAGCGGTCGATGTGTCGGATCTCCTGGATCACGTAATCCCATATGCGCCCATACCTCTGGTCCAATGCTACCAGCGCTGCTGTGTATGGGGTGGTGGAAGTCGCGTAGGCGAGCGCTATATTATGTGCGCGGGGCACCTTTAAGTGCTGCAGTAGGATGGCGTATTTGTGGCGTTCATCCAATACATCCACCAACATGGTCTCCAGACACATGCAGAGTTCTGTATACTGGGCCCGGTTCTCTTGGGTGAAGTCGGGTACCATAGGCGTGCCAATGTATGACGCTGACTGTGGATACATCGGCGAGCGTTGGGGGAGAGGCCTCCTAGGCGAGTCTCCTCCCGCTCCTTGGTATGGGCTGGTACCGGCAGTGTACCATGGCCCGCTTGTCCAGGTGCTGTTCCTCGGTGCGGGTCGTGCGTCGTGCTCACCCGTGTATAGAGTCGGGGGTCTGTAGCGCAGCTCCGCGGGAGTATAGCCTGGGCTGTACCGGACCTCCTGGTCCGGTAGAGTACTGTGCTGTCTTCGGGCGTGGTTCTCCTCCTCTTCCTCTTCGTCTTCAGTTAGGTCATCCAGTGCTTGTAGTCTCTGGTTTAGCCTCTCCACAGGATATGCTGCTCCTTCCCGGTTGCTAGGTCTCGCTTGGACCGGTGGGGGGAGGTGGTCTGTGGGGGTTATAGACCTCGTCTGTTGGTCAAGTTCAGTGTTGTTTACTCGGCTAGGGGATGCCGCCCTGGAGGTGTGTCTAGACGAGTTCCTGGAGCCTCTGGCGGAGGGAGAGGGTGTTGTCCGTCTGATCAGCTGTTCTATTAGTTGCGCTTGCTGTCTGTCGCGCTCTGCGTCCCGTAGAGCACCAGCAGCTGCTCGCTGGCTGTCTGCTCGGTCTCGGGCCACATTCTCTTCCATCTGAATGCGTCTTATTTCCAGGCGTATGTGCTCTTCTTCGCTCCGTTGCTGTAGCTGCAATCGATCGCGTTCACCCTGGAGTCTATCGCGTTCAGTAGAGGCTTTCAGGCTGACGAGGAATGCCTGCTGTAGGGTCCTCTCTGCCTCGCTGGGAGAAGGCGGTTGTATAGGGGAGCCTTCCCTCGGGGTACTCCTTGCGGAGCCTTGGAGCTCTATCTCCACGGTGCTCTCCCCGTCTTCTTCCGTGCCGAGTTCTCTCTCGGTAGCGTTGTATTCCTCCCGGGACTCATCGGGGACTACTTCTTCAGTACTGGCGGGGTGTGAAGTCATGTCTGGTTCCCACTGGTCCCCACCGTGAACTTGGTCAGTTACATTAGAGCCCGTTTACTGTATATCGGTATATCAATAGATAATGTCCAATCTCTGAAGGCGCAGGTGGTAAATATACGACCTGGAATAGTTAAGGAATAACAGCAATGATACTTTAATGATTATAGGCTGGATACACTAGAGGGGGTTAATCCGGTCGCTTGTAAGCCGACAGGAGTAGGAGGGGGGGGGGGTAGAATCCAGCTGCCTCGTCCGGCCAAGGGTATCCCAGGAGAACCCACTGTAGTGCCGTTCAATGCGCCGGCGATCCTTGGACCACAGATGAAAGCAGGTGGACTCTTTGTGGGCCGGCTCTCTCCGGTCCACGGGGGAGAGATGTGGAGAGACCTCGTCTTGCAGAGCGTCTCCTCACCTTGCGTCCTCTCCAGGGGGGGGGGGTTCCAACACACGGTAGTGTCGGGGGTCTTTATCCATAGAATAATCAAAGTATCCAAAGCATAATCCGTGCCTGGGAAGGCGGGCTGTCGTCGGTAGAATAATCCGGTATACAGGTCCACTCGCTCGTCGGCTCTGGGGCTCCTCGGGTGCAGCTTCACATAGGGTCAACCACCCTGGGTAAGCAGCCAGTTCTCTGCCCGAAACGATGGGGTACTGACTACGGTAGTATTCTCACCGCACGAAGCACTATATATTAACAGACTATTATTAGCTTAATAGACTACGTCCAACTCGACGATATAGTGCCAAATATGACTATTCAAATATTAATATACACGATGTCTCAATACCGATGGTAGGCCGAACTTGGCCTTACTCCCACACGTGGCATCGCGGGGAGGCTTTACGTCTGTGACTCTATTGGAGGGTAAGAAACTGGACTGAAAAGAAAGTCCTACTTTAGTAGCGCAGTATATATACGCACTATGAACAAATAGTCCCATTAGTGGTGCGGTAGCCAAATTCCTACGCGGAACTAGGACTTGTTCGTACATGTCGAGCGGTACGTTTGAACTGGGTCTGAGGGGTATGGCAGCCTGGCACCAAGGTCTCGACCAATAGTAGAATGGAGACTATTATGGGATGTTCAGTAGGCTAGAATGGATATTCAATGCATATTGTACAAGGAATATACAAGGGATATCAGGGAATATTAGAGAATATACAAATACAATTAAATATATATATATAAATAAATATATATATTCGGTTTAATCTGGCCCTTCACAACAGTAGTGATAATAATACTTGAAAACGTTTGATTTTAAAAACGTTAATTTATTGCATCACTCATAAAATAATGTCAAAAAGGGGTCGTGGCCGTGGGGTGGAACAATATTATTTACACTGTTTATTTTTCTCATATTTCTGTATTCAGATACAATCTATTGCCTATATTTATGTATTTTTTACTATTAGCTACCCTGCCAATACCTGTACCTCCCCTCCCCCATGCTGCTATGACACCCACATTTCCCAAATGGGATCAATAAAGGAACAACTTATCTTATCTTTTTATTTTTTATAAAAAAAAAAATGTTTTACATAGAATATAAAACAAAACATGACGGCACATAATACAGGAATAATAATAAACAGAACAACACCAGACTAATAATAACAATAACAATAACAATAACAATAATGACAATAGAATAACAGTAGAATAACAAAAGTAATAAAAATAATAAATACAGAACCTAAACATTTTTACAAATTATATTATCACAAACACCACAAAAGACATTAGACATTTCCTCTCCCACCCCCCACCCCAGGACCCCCCAGGACCAACACCCCAACCCCGCTCCGCTGCTAGATGGTGGTCTTAACTTTCTCTGCCGCTGCGACCCACAGCTCAATGCTGGCCTGTCCCACTCCAACTACACGTGCAGTAGAGATTTCCATATAAATGACATCCAGTAGTGTCAGAGACCAATTAATCATTGTGAGTTTCTCAGGTTCTTGAATATCTTATCTTATCTTATCAATGTTTGTTTAGCCCCACCAAGGTCACCCTGATAGGGGCGGTGCTGTTCACCCTGCAGCAGACCCAGTACCTGCCCCTCCAGAAGCACCACCTCATGCTGCTCTACACAGTCTTCATCGTGGTCAACAAGGTCAGTCATCAAACACACCCCTGGTCACAAGAAATAATAATAAATAGATTTTTTTTTTAAACATTTCATGTGTACAATCTTACATGAGCTATAATTTTGAGACTTGGAACATTCAACGATGGCTAATGGTAATTGAAAGATAGAATTCCAAGATAGAATTCCAAATAAAGTACACCTGAAAAGGTGTAATGGTACTTGATTTACCGTAGCTAGTAATGCACAAACCATTTACCATTTGCATTGTTATTTGAAGATGTTCCATTTCCAAAGTGGGTACAAATTAATGGAATGCAGAGGTTACACATTTTAATCAAAGTATCTGAGGCCTACTACTAATTAGCTGTAACAGAGGAACCATCTATGAAATGTAGGGCTTTAAAAGGACATTTAGCCAATTTTGAACCTGAATCCAATCGTTCTATTGTGAGGAGGACATACAACTTACCAATGTGTTTTGTGTCTCAAGAGCTCCCTGAGAAATGTTCAACTGTAGTAGGCCCAACTTTACATTCACATTTACATACATTTATCTGACGCTTTTATCCAAAGCGACTTACAAATTATGAACAACAAGTCAGCAGGAAGGGTACATCTCTGGCAGCTAAGTGACATTGGTCGTCAAACAGTGCTCGATCTTGATAGTTATACTTTGAGTGCATAGTAGAATAGACATATTAGCCTAATAGGTTGTAGTATAAGTATAGTAGCATAGTAGTAAGGTACATAATATTACAGACAGTACATTTTTATTTTCATATATCGTTTGAAGAGGTGTGTTTTTAGTCAACGGCGGAAAATTGGGCAGGTTTCGTCTGTCCTCACTGGTGGGAAGTTCGTTCCACCATTGTGGAGAGAGACCTGAGAATAGCCTGCTTCTCTTTGATGACCCCCTAGGAGTTCAGATAGGAGTGGGTCTGAGGCGGCCAGAAGATGCAGAGCGTAGGGGTCTTGAGGGTGTGTAGTTAGAAGATACAGAGTGTAGGGGTCTTGAGGATGTGCAGTTAGAAGATACAGGTGCAGTTAGAAGATACAGAGCGTAGGGGTCTTGAGGGTGTGTAGTTAGAAGATACAGAGCGTAGGGGTCTTGAGGGAGTGTAGTTAGAAGATACAGAGCGTAGGGGTCTTGAGGGTGTGTAGTTAGAAGATACAGAGCGTAGGGGTCTTGAGGGAGTGTAGTTAGAAGATACAGAGCGTAGGGGTCTTGAGGGTGTGTAGTTAGAGACCATTGACCGGAGGTAGAACTTAAGGAAAGTTGAGGAAATAGTGTCTGCTAGAGGTCTGCAGTTCACTAGAGGTCTGCAGTTCACTAGAGGTCTGCAGTTCACTAGAGGTCTGCAGTTCACTAGAGGTCTGCAGTTCACTAGAGGTCTGCAGTTCACTAGAGGTCTACAGTTCACTAGAGGTCAGGTCTGCAGTTCACTAGAGGTCTACAGTTCACTAGAGGTCTGCAGTTCACTAGAGGTCTGCAGTTCACTAGAGGTCTGCAGTTCACTAGAGGTCTACAGTTCACTAGAGGTCAGGTCTACAGTTCACTAGAGGTCAGGTCTGCAGTTCACTAGAGGTCTGCAGTTCACTAGAGGTCTACAGTTCACTAGAGGTCTGCAGTTCACTAGAGGTCTGCAGTTCACTAGAGGTCTACAGTTCACTAGATGTCTACAGTTCACTAGAGGTCTGCAGTTCACTAGAGGTCTACAGTTCACTAGAGGTCTGCAGTTCACTAGAGGTCTGCAGTTCACTAGAGGTCTGCAGTTCACTAGAGGTCTGCAGTTCACTAGAGGTCTGCAGTTCACTAGAGGTCTGCAGTTCACTAGAGGTCTACAGTTCACTAGAGGTCTGCAGTTCACTAGAGGTCTGCAGTTCACTAGAGGTCTACAGTTCACTAGAGGTCTACAGTTCACTAGAGGTCTGCAGTTCACTAGAGGTCTACAGTTCACTAGAGGTCTACAGTTCACTAGAGGTCTGCAGTTCACTAGAGGTCTGCAGTTCACTAGAGGTCTGCAGTTCACTAGAGGTCTGCAGTTCACTAGAGGTCTGCAGTTTAGAGGTCTGCAGTTCACTAGAGGTCTGCAGTTCACTAGAGGTCTGCAGTTCACTAGAGGTCTGCAGTTCACTAGAGGTCTGCAGTTCACTAGAGGTCTACAGTTCACTAGAGGTCTGCAGTTCACTAGAGGTCTGTAGTTCACTAGAGGTCTGCAGTTCACTAGAGGTCTGCAGTTCACTAGAGGTCTGCAGTTCACTAGAGGTCTACAGTTCACTAGAGGTCTGCAGTTCACTAGAGGTCTGCAGTTCACTAGAGGTCTACAGTTCAGTTCACTAGAGGTCTGCAGTTCACTAGAGGTCTACAGTTCACTAGAGGTCTGCAGTTCACTAGAGGTCTGCAGTTCAGTTCACTAGAGGTCTGCAGTTCACTAGAGGTCTACAGTTCACTAGAGGTCTGTAGTTCACTAGAGGTCTGCAGTTCACTAGAGGTCTGCAGTTCACTAGAGGTCTGCAGTTCACTAGAGGTCTACAGTTCACTAGAGGTCTACAGTTCACTAGAGGTCTGCAGTTCACTAGAGGTCTACAGTTCACTAGAGGTCTACAGTTCACTAGAGGTCTGCAGTTCACTAGAGGTCTGCAGTTCACTAGAGGTCTGCAGTTCACTAGAGGTCTGCAGTTCACTAGAGGTCTGCAGTTCACTAGAGGTCTGCAGTTCACTAGAGGTCTGCAGTTCACTAGAGGTCTACAGTTCACTAGAGGTCTGCAGTTCACTAGAGGTCTGCAGTTCACTAGAGGTCTGCAGTTCACTAGAGGTCTGCAGTTCACTAGAGGTCTGCAGTTCACTAGAGGTCTGCAGTTCACTAGAGGTCTGCAGTTCACTAGAGGTCAGGTCTGCAGTTCACTAGAGGTCTGCAGTTCACTAGAGGTCTGCAGTTCACTAGAGGTCTGCAGTTCACTAGAGGTCTGCAGTTCACTAGAGGTCTGCAGTTCACTAGAGGTCTGCAGTTCACTAGAGGTCTACAGTTCACTAGAGGTCTGCTCTCCGTCGGGCAGAGGTAAAAAATCTGGCAAAATGCCCTTTTAACAACCGGTCAATTACAGCAATTTACTCCAGCTAACTCTGGACTAACTTAAAGTCAAACGGACGCTTTTGATGCTGCAGCAGCTCCATCTCCAACCATCTGGTGAAGCCTCCGTCTTATCCTGTCTTCTAAACGACCTTCCTCCCTCTGAGTTTTTGAAGGTTTTGGCTTTTGGGACTCACATTAGCTGTGTGTTGCCCATAGGGCTGCAGGTTTTGCATCATTTTCCCCAGCTTGCATCATTACCCCCTCCCTCCCCCCCACCCACCCTTCTCTTATCTGGGAGACTTGTGCTTTTGACTGAGACACAGATAAATCCACCATGTCTCCTCTCAACTCTCAGCTGTTAGGTTCCCCCCCTTAACTCTCTTCTGTCAAGTCAATGACAGGCTGTTTCATCAGATCCTGTATATACCCTCCTATTTGTTATTTAATTTTTTTGCCGGTCTTCTGCGAGCTCCCCGTTGCGTTGCTCTCATCCCACTCACTCAGAAGCATACAAGCGCACATACAAATGGCCGACTATATCATCCACATACACACAAAGATACACGCATAGTAGATTAGATTAAATTAGATTAGATTAAAATGTATTGTCATTATACAGCATAAGTACAGTACAGCTCAAATAAGTTTGGCATCCAAGTGCAAATGTAACAGTTAAGTGCAACAGTTAGTATATATACAATCTACAGGTGATTAAACTGGATATGAAATATATAAATTAGTACTACTGGGTAATAGGGCTAATCAGATGTATGTACAGAGTTGTAGTATTAATATACAGTGATACAGGTATAAAGACACTATGGTAGTAAGTCATACTGGCCAGCAGTGTAACTAGTAAAAGAGTAGGTAAAGGATATGTACAGATATAGATATAGATATAGTATCTACAGATATGTAAAAAGGATTATATCCAGGTATGTACAGACGGATGTGGATAGATATACAGTAGATAAGGTAAGAATAAATATATATATACGCAGTAGTAGTAGTAGTAGGAACTGTCTTTTTTTCATGCACACACACACACATGCTCCTACTGTACCATTCACCCCTCGCCAGCAAATACCCCGCCCCGTCATATCCTCCTCCCCTCCTTCCCCGTACACTCACCCCCCTCTCTCCCCCCTCTCTCTCCTCAAGGCGAGGATGATGCTGACCGGCTCCTCGGCCTCGCCCTTCGCTCCCATCGAGTCGGCCGTCCACAACACCCTCTTCGCCGGGCCGTCCGGTTGCGCCGCCCTGACCGCGGAGGCCGAGGCCGTGAAGGAGAGGGCGCCGTCAGTCGATATCGGCTCGACCATCAAGAGGACCTCCTCCGTCGCCAAGGAGGAGTCCCGGAGTGAGACCAACGGAGCGGCGGGGCCCCCGACCTCCTCCCCCGGAGCCGAGGGAGGGAGCGGCTCGGACGAACCCAAAGAACAGCTAGAGGGCGCCACAGAGGGAACGAGTTGTAAGAAGACCGACTAGTCAAGTCTGGGACTGGTAGCCTCTTTACTCTTCAGCTCTACTACAAGTCTTCAGTGTCATCTCCACAGGAAGTCACACGAAGGTTACATGGTTTTTAGGTCCAACCAAAAAAAAAAGTCAGTCAAAATGAGAACCATTATTATTTAAAAGTTTTTATATTTCAAGGTTTCAAATGTTTGCAATCCTGGAAAATGGAAGCCAAAGCCAAGAAATTTGAAATTGAGTAAGAGCTGACCCCAACCTACCCTACTTTTTTTCATTCGGGGGACAATCCTACACCATTCACCCCTACTGCTCTTTTGTTGTTGTTGAAATGAACAGAACAATACCACACTGTACCCAGGCTGATTCCATGTTTCTGGTACAGTTATGTAGCTCTATTTTCAATATATTTATAATGAAAGCAAGCTGAGGATCTTTTATATATACAGTATATATCCAGAATGCTGTATGCCTGCTGATGGTTGAATGTTCTTTGTCATGTTCTACTGTATCTGTACTGTACGACATTATCTAAATCACTTTGTTTTTCGAATGAAAAAACAAAACAAAAACGAGAGATTATATTATATGATTATACAGATATTTTATTCTATTTATACTCAAATGAAATGCACTCGAGCGAATGTAATGATTTTGTCAAAATGGAATGCTGTTTTATTTTTTACCATGTTCTGTTTTTCTTTTTGTGAATGCTTTGGAAGCATGACGACTAAACAGCATGTGCACTATATTTAAACAATGTGTTTTT
>NC_140175.1:90785922-90799730 GCF_963971535.1 Notolepis coatsorum
ATGCCAGCTCAAGGACCTTGAAGCGGATCGGTGCGGCAATGGGACGCCAGTGCAGCTCTCTTGGGGTAACATGGGCTGACTTTGGTAGGGTGGAGATCAGGCGGGCCGCTGCGTTCTGTATGAGTTGAAGTGGCTTGGTGGCGGTAGCCGGTAAACCAGCTAGCAGTGCATTGCAGTAGTGAATTACAATCTTTTGATTGAATGATTGAAGGTGTTTTTCTGTCTGATATTTATTGTCTGTAGATTTTATACACACCGTCACCGACCACATGTCACAGCTAAAGGTGCGTTTTTGAGACTGTAGAAGTTTTGCTTAGATTTGTAAGTTATTCTTGTCGTGTCCACAAGACAGTCAATTACAAGGCTTGGCTTTGTAAGTAAAAATATTGTATGTTCAGTTCAGTTATTATGGGATAACAAAGCAAATTTTCCATCTTCAAGTCAAACTAGTCAAGAATAATGTGAATATAAAGTTCCCAAAGTCTATTATGATCAAAGAAATGACAAGTTCTCCTTTCTTGTAGTGAACCAACCATTTCATAACAATCGCCGCCAAAAGTGGCCATTTTAGTTTTCGTTTTTGAGGACTTTGCAAACCAAAATACTATACTTTATACTTTATACTTATAGCACATGCATGAGCCTGGTCTCCTTTGAAAGATGACATTCTGAAGTTTCTGATACAATAAAGAAAATTCACTTCTAATGCTAATGAAATAGAGTAATATAGGCCTGAACTTGAGTTGTAGAAAAACTTGTTACATGTCCAGAAGTATAGTATTTCCAAAAAAATTAGTATGGCTGACAAAACACCCTGGGTCCATAGCCTGGAGACTGGAGTCTTAGTATATGTCATAATTTCATAAAGATTCGTTCAGAAATTAGTGATTAGAAGCGGTTTTGGTCAAAAGTAAGAGAGCTCAGAAAAAAATATTCTCATAGACTTCAATGCATTCGATTGAGAATTCTCTTCCTGTTTTGGCTCGTGATTTTTCACCTGATTCGCCTGATTCGCTCATTCCCACGTGGTAGAGGCTCGAGAGTCGGGAGTGGTATTTGAAAAATAAATAAATGCCGTCTACTTCGGCGGCGCAGTTATTGGCATGTAACTCGAGAACCGATGAATGGATTTTGTCGCCTGAAACGGCTATCGACAGGCAACGAATATGGCTTTAATTCAAATGAGGCTTTAATAAAAGAATATGCACACCCGGACCGCTAGAGGTCGCCAAAGTGCTGGTGGGCAAATCGTCCTCAAGTGGGCCCACATGTGGGCCGTTGCATGCTAAGAGGAGAGTATCTAGAAATGAGATGTGAGTATGTGGAAATATCTCGTCTTCCAGACGCCCCAGATGAGCAAGACTATCTGATTGTAGCATTTTACCACGCTGACGGTGCCTATTATAATTAGGGACAATGAATGACAGTGACTATTGTGGGAAATAATGTAAAATCTTTTTACTTCACTTTTACTTCATCAATACTTTTACTGTTAGTATATTGTATATTCAGATTAAAATGTTCTATTGCCTATATTTATTGTAACATATAATATATAACCGATAGGGTGTAGAGACCGTATGAGAACCTGCTCTCAATGATCTTTCGAGATAAAGATTGAATGAATGAATGAATGAATCTGCACCTTTGTTTATGCCATTTATTTTCCCTCATATATTTATATTCAGATAAAATTGTATTGCATATTTTTCTATGTCTTTCAACTATTACCCTGCCCATACCTGTACCTCCCCTCCCCCCTCCCCCATGCTGCTATGATGCCCGAATTTCCCCCAAGGAGATCAATAAAGGAATAATCTCATCAGCTACATTTTCAAATGCGGCTGTCCTGAGTACAGTATGGCACAGCATACAGTATCACCACCATGCTGTCCTGTTCATGTGTGTGACTGTTGCCGTCTAACCATCATCCAGCAGGGGCTATACCCCCCCACCCCGACGTCGTGGGCTGCAGGTACAGGTGTCGACCACTTGGTGGCGCGAGGTGTCACCTTAGAGGGCTGGGTGTCTGAGCTGGCCGGCAGCTGCGTACAGGAGGGGACCCCTCTCTGAGGGAGAGCCAATGGTAGCTGCCCGCTGACACACACGTGAGCATGTGTGTGTGTGTGTGTGTGTGTGTGTGTGTGTGTGTGTGTGTGTGTGTGTGTGTGTGTGTGTGTGTGTGTGTGTGTGTGTGTGTGTGTGTGTGTGTGTGTGTGTGTGTGTGTGTGTGTGTGTGTGTGTGTGTGTGTGTGTGTGTGTGTGTGTGTGTGTGTGTGTGTGTGTGTGTGTGTGAGACATGCA
Organism: Notolepis coatsorum; assembly: GCF_963971535.1. Taxonomy (NCBI): domain Eukaryota; kingdom Metazoa; phylum Chordata; class Actinopteri; order Aulopiformes; family Paralepididae; genus Notolepis; species Notolepis coatsorum. Next base: position 90,788,227 of record NC_140175.1, read on the forward strand.
GAGTGACAACAAAGGCCAAGTCCATCAAAAAGGCACAAAGAGCTCTTGGCCTCTCACACACGCACGTACACACACGTACACACACGTACACACACACACACACACACACACACACACACACACACACACACACACACACACACACACACACACACACACACACACACACACACACACACACACATTGTTTTCCTTTTGTTCTACTTACACGAGCTGCTTAAATATTCACACCTTCACCGTAAATTGTACATCTTTATTCATATCTTCAGACCGGAGCCGTCTTAACCATCAAGGGACAATATTATAGCTGTTCCAGTACCATTTTTTATAAATTTTTCTTTTTTTTTACAATTCCATTCAAATGAGGGGTCTCCCCCGTGGAGGTACACTTCCTGTTTGAGCCAGATTAGACCTCATTTTGTGCCGTGAAAAGGCCCGTGGGTGTGTGAAGTGAGGGTGGCAGCGGTGCACCTGCTCTGCCCCTCGGTGCCCCGTCTCGCTCTCCGCCATGACGTCACAGGCCGGGGGTCTGTCCTTCAGACCGGCGAGAGAGACACTGACGGGCTTCTCTGGACAGGACACTGTGAGCTCTGTCTCCTCTGAGCTCCAACCAACCAACCCGGCGGAGAACGTCCACATAAAGGGTCTCTTAGTGGCCTGCCACTCGGCCTTTAACCCTTTCACTGCCATATGACTGATTGAATTGATTGATTCAAGTCAAGTCAAGTCAAGAGTTTAATTGTCACGGCATACAAGTATACAATGAAATGCGGGTGGTCTTGCCCGCGACGATGTGCAATACAGTGGTACAACATATAATAGAATCCAATAAAAACAGTGGTACAACATATAATAGAATCCAATAAAAAAACAACATTGTGCAATAAACAGGTAACAGGTAACATGGTGTGACATCTCGGTATCTGTACATAGTATTTACAGAGCATATAGGACATGCTAGGTAGCTTTAGTAGTGCAATACACTGTTCCTGTTGTTATACTAATTTAAAGTGGCCTTTCCTCTTGGCCACAAGTGTGCGTGTGTGCGGCGTGAGTGTGTGCCCGCTCGTGTTAAAGTGCTTGATTGAACACTTTATTAACAGATTGCAGAATGGGTACAGTACAGTACGGCTCAATACATACAATTGTTAAGGGGATGCAGACCAGAGAAAGACTTTCGTCTTGTTTACATCAGGTCCCCCATTTTCAATTCATCATAACATATATGACATACATGACATACAGATAGACAGTACTGCTACATCTATACATTTATGACATACCAGATTTGCAAATACAGTACTGTTTGTGATACAAAAGAGTCCAGAAAAAGAGTGTATATACATTTGACGTAGAACTGTACATTGGAGGAGGTTGGGTAGGTGGGGTTGGGGGGGGGGGGGACTGTACATTGGAGGTGGGGGGGGGGGGGGGGGGACTGTACATTGGAGGTGGGGGGGGGGGGGGGGGGGGGGTTGGGTAGGGGGTGGGTGGGGGACACTGTACACTGTACATTGGCATACTGACAAAGCCCTACTTGGTCATTTACTGTACAACTGGGTAGGACATTTGTAGGGGCCAGTTTCGAATTGCAGTCTCCCGTAGGTGTTCTTGAGAGTGTTTTGAAAGTGGGTAGTGATTCACTTCCTTTACAGCTTTAGGTAGGGCGTTCCACATTGATGTGGCATAATTGTGAAACGTGTTTAGTCCCTTGTTTGAGCCGAATCTGGGTTTAACATGATTTGTGAAGCTCCCTCTGGTGTTGTGATCGTGGTATTCACTGACCTTTGGGAAGTATTTTGACATGTACTTGGGTACCTTGGTCGTGTAGTGTATCTTGTAGACCAGGCCCATTGCAACCTTTAACCTCAGCCTTGTTAATCTTGAAAGAGCCGGAGGCTCCGGTACCTTGACCTGGACCAAGGTTCCTTTTGTCACCAGACTCTTGACAGCGGTCTTAACGCGGGCCTTGTTCTTGTCCACGTCATAGCCGCCGGCAGCCAGAGCCTTCTTTACGGCAGCCAGAGACACACCGCTCCTCTCTTTAGAAGCAGATACTGCCTCGACGACCAGGTCACTGACGCTGGGACCTGCCTTCTTGGGTTTGGGAGCTGCCTTCTTCTTAGCGGCCTTAGCCGGAGTGACGGGAGCTGGAGCGACTTCTGCCATCTTCTCTCGTTCTGTCTCAGATTCAACACACAACTAGAATTATGATGCTCAACTCCTGTTCTTTTTTTCCCGTTCTTTTTTGTGTCTTACTTCAACAAAAAAAAAAAATACCAATGAATAACCTGTTAAAGTTTAACCCTTTGTCATGTGGTAGTGAAAGCGTTAACCCTTTGTCGTATGGCAGTGACAGGGTTAACCTTCTGTATTGTCGCAGTGAAAGGGTTAACCATTTGGTAGTGGAAGGGTTAAGTGCTCATGTTTACCTGTTGACTAGTGTTAGTCCTTGTATTGAGAGGGCTGTGTCAAATAACTAGAGACGGGTTGAGAGGGCTGTGTCAAATAACTAGAGACGGGAAACATCTGAAGGGCCTGGAGCCATCTAGAGCAGCTTTGGTTTGTCTGTCCCCACACAAGTAAACCAATCACAGCCATGATTTCTCTGACATCACATGGTGAAACAGCCCAGCCAGCCAGCCAGAAATCTGCTCTGAGCTGCCTATCGAGCCATGACAAAAATGTATTCCAGTCATGGATATAAATGGGATACAAATGTGGGTACCAAGCTACATTCACGACAACACACACACATGACCTTTGAGAATAGAATTATTTTTGTTTGGGTTTGAAGTACGGATTGGGCCTTTAAAGGCACAACCCGCAAAGTTTTGCTAATATAAACTGTGGGGTAGCGCAGTTATGTTCTTGAAGAATATGCATGGATTTTGTGTTTGGTGTTGGCAATTCTCTAACCTGTTTGACACCTAAAGGTTTTACTGTTATTGTTATTATGTTATTGTTATTATGTTATTGTTATGTTATTGCATGAAACGTAATGATGTAATGTGACAATGAAGAGAAGCAGGAGCGTACAGGAGAGACGTGGAGACGGAGGAAGAGGAGCAAGGAGAGAGTGATGGTAGTGGGAGACTGTGAGTGGCCGTAGCAATTTTCAACTGAAACGGGCCCCACTCGCTAGCAGGGCCCCGGATTGACAAAGCAAACACATCCTGGATTGATGAAGCAAATGTGGGCAGCATGCCAACGTGGATAACTGATGATATAAATAAAATAAACTGGACTTTTGAAGAAGTCTATATTCATCATGCAGTGACACACACATGCGATGAGCGGCACACACAGGAACACACACATGCAATTTTTGGGTCGCTGATGAAATTTAGTCTCTGCGCTTGACCCATCCTGTTGTCCTTCCCCCCAAGGGCAGCCTGGAGCAGATAGGGTCTTCGTCAAGGAACACGACGAACGTGACTTCCTATTGTGATTCTGGGTGAGGTAGAATATAACACATCATATCTAACAGAAACCTCTGAACTTAGGGCCCCATATTTGATCTTGAAATTGGCCCCTTGAACCTTAAGGTACCGCCTATGGAAGAGTCACATCAGGGCATTATGACAGAGTGCTGGTGACGTGCACTCTCTCTATCTCACTCACTCACGCATGCACACACACACACACACACACGCACACACACACACACACACACGCACACACACACACACACACACATGCACACACACGCACACACACATACTCACACACTCGCCAGTGTTTCCTCGGAGAACTCCATTTGAATGCCGAAGCAAGCGGCCATCCACCGCTATTCAAGATCTGACTTGTAAAGAACAGCTGCAGGGAGAATGCCAAAAGCTAGCTACTGTAATCTGACTGGCCGAGCTGAGAGAGAGAGAGAGAGAGAGAGAGAGAGAGAGAGAGAGAGAGAGAGAGAGAGGAGAAAGAGAGAGAGAGAGAGCAAGAGAGAGAGAGGGGAGAGAGAGGGGGGAGAGAGAGAGAGAGCAAGGCTTCCCCACTACAAAGATGCACCTCAATCGACCATGTGTTTAGAGATGGCAGCCACCCATTTTGACATCCCCAGCTGGCTCATGACCCAGTTTGACATCACTCGACGTTGGTGCGTGAGGAATACACCATTTTACGTACTTGTTTCCAGTGACTCCTCGCCGTCCAGTCGCTGCTCGTTGGCCAATGCGTCTAGCGGTGCGAGGATGAGAGGAAAGCGCGAGAGCTCAGACAAGAAAACACAAGACGCGCCGCTGAGAGAACAGTTGTATTTCTGCCACGTATATTTCAACATGATGACATTCTTCTCTGCGGTTGTAGCATCTGCCATTCAGCAGCGTTCAATTTTTAATTGTGTTTGGAGCTTCCTCTGTTGGCCCTATACTCTCTCAGCATGGCTCCTGTTCAGCCATGTTCTGCTTTTTTGTTCTCTGCCGTAAGCCCACCCCTTCCGACAATTTGTTGATTTTGTTCTCATGTGTTTTTCTGATGAGATTAAAATCATATTGATACACACGTCGGGGTCAGCATTCAGGTTTTAATTTCAGTCGGAGATTTCATGTTCCTGTTACATTTCTAGTTTACAATGAAACGGGGAACCCAGAGCAAAAGTTGGTCTATTTCTCCACTGTGTGTTTTCCCAATTGAGAACATGACCAGTGGTTGGTACATGGTGTGCCTCTGTGACTGGCTGCACCCCATCCACCCCGTCCACCCCATCCACCTCACCTCCTCCTCCTCCTCCTCCTCCTCCTCTTTTCTTCTCTCGCCGAGGAAGCAGATGGCACATTGGACTTGGTCCTTTTCATGGAAGACCTACTGGATATTCTTAGCTCGGACTGAGGCAGCGTACCGGGTCAACGTGACCTCCTCCACTGCGTCACAAGCCCACAGCGCTGTATTGTTGCCAGAGAGGGAGGGTCTGCCGATGCGCTCATGGGCAATGCGTGGTCTGTTCTCTGAGGTCTGTTACAGCCTGTTCTCTGAGGTCTGTTACAGCCTGTTCTCTGAGGTCTGTTACAGCCTGTTCTCTGAGGTCTGTTACAGCCTGTTCTCTGAGGTCTGTTACAGCTTGTTATATTTATTATGGAATTATAACAAGGACAGAGCATCAGATCATGCCATTACAACGCGTGTTACAATGTTTTCATGATTACCTAGGCTATAGTCATATCTTTAGCCATAACTATAACATTGGACATAACGAGTTAACCTCTTAACTCTTTAACTGCCACGCTGTTTTTCCATCTGTACTCCCTGGCGGCAGCGTTTTTTGACCATTTTCACGATGTTTGCAGACCCATCGTATATTCTATAATCTATATTATAGCTATGGAGACAATAGTAGGCTATGGCTCATTTGAAAGGAAATATGTATACTCCAACAGGTAAAAAAAACATTTAGTTCTACATACCGTCGTTCCTGCGCTATCCCATGCAAAAAAATCGTCCCGTTTCAAAATAATCCAGTTCCGTTTCCTGGAACGCGAGATATGATGTGTTTTGTGCGCATATGACTATTTTGTGCGGGTTGCTCGCCTGATACCTATATTATTTCCAGGTCAAAGGTAACATGACCATAGTAGAATGATAGTAGAATGATTCACAAACCATGGTGGGGGGTGTCCCTTCGTGGAATCGTTTTCTGACGCTGGGATCATTACAAAGGCAGGTTTTATGATGGGGTTTGGTAAAATAGACATTACCTTTGTCAGCAGGTCCACCAAAACCCTGTCCACTCTTGCTCCAAAGTGTCTTGGGTCAGAATAGGAACAATAAATAACGTTAGTTGGCCCTGGCAGCGCCGTTAGCGTTACATCGAAACAGCCTGTTTGAAAATACTAGAATCCAACATAGTGAAAACGCACCTTATCATCCATAAGTGTGATCGTTTTGTCCTCTTCATAATAATCTCCAATAGTTGCCGGTACCATTTTCCTCTGGAGTGCTCTCCCGGCGGTGACTGCCGTGGAGCGTTGAACAGAATACGTTACCTCCTCGGCCGGTTTGATTATAGTATTTTTATGATTTACCAGAAGTGCTGAGTCCAGTGTAGTCTGGTGAAAACGCACCTTATCATCCATAAGTGTGATAGTTTTGTCCTCTTCATAATAATATCTAATAGTTTGCGATCGCCATTGAAGGTACCTCTCTATCCAGTCCTGCTGCCTCCGGAGTGCTCTCAACTACTGCAGCGACTAATCCTGCCAGCGTGAGTGAGCAAACTGCCCCCCCCCCCCACAGTAAACTAGCCCAGTTAAAAAGGTAGGCGATACTGCCACGTATCGGGATTCGATCGTCATTTCAATTCCAATTCACTCAGAGCTACCACGATCACACAAGAAGGTCCGGCTGACTGTTTAGTATAATAATAATACAAAAATAAAAATAAAAAATAAAAATAGTATTTACGTTTAGTATACTCGTTTTTGGCGTTCAATGAGTTAACAGTCCAGTTGATAACAATACCACAGAAAATTTGTGTTTTACACATGTTTTTCTAATGGTATAGGTATGTTTATCCAAACTGACGCTCTTTAGCTGTTTGGTCTTATAACCCGAAATTGGAAGCACGTAATAGGCCAAGTAGGGTGTCAATCCACCATGTTAGCTTTCAACTGATGTATTGGTTCAGAGGCACTAAAACAGCAGAACGCCGTCAAACGAGGGTAAATGTGCTGCGACGTACGGGTCCGTCGGAACGTTGAAGCTTTCACGGAAACCTAAAAGGATAAGAGCACACAGCAGGTTTTCCAAATTACCCACAATGCCTGTTGTAAATGAATGAATGAATGAAAACTTTATTTAACAGATTGCAGAATGGGTACAATACAGTACGGCTCAATACATACAATTGTTAAGGGGATGCAGACCGGAGAAAGACGTTTGTCTTGTTTCCATCAGGGTCCCCCATTTTCAATTCATATAGACATTTATGACATACACAACATACATGACATTTATGGCATAGGGACATATAGGTATTTAGTACTGATACATTTGTGACATAAACGGTATTCAAATATACAGTACTATTACCCCTAGATATGATGGGGAGGGGACTGTACATTAGGAGGGGGTGGGTGGGTGGGAGAGAAATATACATACGGCGGAGAGGGAATATATACATGCGGTGGGGAGGAGACTGTCTATTGTGACTGTGAATATGCTGTGACAAGAAAAGTTACCAAAATCTAGTAGTAAGAGTTGTCAGTGATGTTATTGTCACAACGATATGAATGGTTGTGACAGCACATTATAGGATTAACTTTATAACATAACTGCACAAATGTGAACAAATGAAGCTGTGTTGTTTCCACAGACCAAAACACACCGGCCTGCAAGGATGAGGGAAAGGTTAAAACTGTCTACAGTATAACAAACTCCACTGGGTTTGTTTTGCTGATGGGAGAGTTTTCTCTTGTTCAGCACAGCTCCATGACTTAAGGACTTAGAATCGACTAAAGAAGCAATTTCTTCTAAGAAAAAGTTACTCACCGGTAGTTCAGGTTTAAGCACTAACATTATTGTGGGGTGTTTTCCCGAAAATCATATATACTAAAGAAAGTAGATTAACAAATGCTTCCTACATGCTCATAAAAGGCTAAGTGCAGCTTCAGAGGTAATATCACCATTCCGTGTCACCTGCTGGAGTCATCTGAGCTAATCTACAATTGTTTGTAATGACCACCAATGCTCTCTATGAACAAAAGTGGAAGTTGAATAGAATAGAATAGAATAGAATAGAAATACTTTATTCATCCCGAGGGAAATTTGGTACTATACAAATCTCTCACTGATGCAACTGTGAACGGCCTTCGGGAGAGGCGAAATAAGATTTTCAAAATACAAAGCATTTGTATAATGAGGGAAGCATGAAAATGGGAATAAAACACAAAATAGATGACTTTGATGATTGTTGCAACTTGAGGTGTCACCCAATTGATTATTGTTCATTATTGTCATGGCATAGTTACAATAATGACTGCACAGCAGCTTGGTGGAGACAAGAGTGTGGGCCACCACTGGACTCGAGCGCTCCCCGTATTGCACTCCACAATAGGGAGGTGTAGTGGTTACATCATTGGTGTTTCCCGCGCGGTCCACCATCCTTGAAATGGCCATGTATTTCCAATGGACCCATTTCTAAATCGTCTCATTTAAAACAAACAAATGAACATTGGCATGGTGTACCTTTCTGTGTGTATTCATCCACAATCTATAGCTCAACATGAAAAGATTCGCAATTAATCGTAAAAGTAGCAAAATAACAATGTTTATGTTTTCGTTCACTGAGGAACTACACTCTGGCATGGCAGCACTGAACGACAGGCGTTCTACTGTTAAGTGTAGTTCCTTTTTAATGACAAATTAAAAACCTTATAACTAACTTTATTTCAACCAAAAATGCTTAAACAATAATGTTAGTGATAGAAGGGAACTCATTTTGTGAAAAAATGGAAATGTTCATGAGGCAGAATTATTACAATAGCTGATAATACATTTTCCTACACCTCCTTATTGCACTCCACAATACTCCTCTGCCAGTGTATTTTGAGCCAGTGTGGGGTACCCACTGTCCCAGAGGAAATGCTAACAATCAGGGGTGCTGCTTATTGCCTCTTGACCCACAGATGAGTATGTATACGTTGTTTAATGTATATGTTTTTTTTACTCTGTCATTAAGCCAGATGACTGATTCATGATCATACTAAAAACACAATCTAGTGTGGTTGAAATAATTTGTCAGATAATGTAGTGATAGGGCGGTTAGGTGGCGTAGCGGAGATTGTGCTCGTCACCAATGCAAGAGGCTGCGGTCTTGCGGTGCTTGAGGCTTGGGCTGATCGCTATATACTAACCTGTAACTGAGGGGTTACAAAACCCTGACTGTATTAAAGATTGTGATAGATTAAACCACTGCTAGTTATGTACTTTAATTACTGGCCAGACAGTACATCAAATATAGATGGTGAACACTCACAAGAACACGGCATTGACAAAGAAATAGTATTTGAGGGTATTTTATTATTATGCAACATTAGGTTACAGAATGAGAATTAGGGTCGCGCTTGTATGGCGAAGAATATGCGTAAAGTCAGTCAATAGCATGAGTCACTAAGAATAGCAGGAATCCTACGATGGGTCTAAGTTGACACCACCTGTCGTATAATAGCAACTATAGAAGGCAACGCTGGTACCGCCTGGAGACAATGGGTTCCCTCCGGGGTGTAATGCCTGGAGGGTAGAGGAATGTTCGGATACTCAGTCTGATTCAATGAAGAATAAAGAGACTCCACGTACAGGAGTCGGTCCTTGTAAATCCCACGATCAGCAGCAAAGCAATAGTTGTAATCCAAATGCTCGATAGCACTGATGACAGCTAGCCAGCCTCTGTCCATGAGGCCAGCCCGAGTTGTAATCCTCACGAGGTTGAATCCCAAACGATAGTGGAAATCAACGAGGCTCTTCTCCGGGTAACACGTTCCAAATCAATATAATCCAACCGGTAATGGTTCTGCAATCGCCGACGTTGGTTCTCCTGTGCACATGTCCAACGGTTCTCCGACTAGGCCTCCTCGGGTGTGGGCACGTATTTAGGCCACACACCCTGGCTAAGGTACACTAGCTAAAAACACGACGAACCGCTGGGTAATGCTACACACGAACGAACTGTGGCCGCACAATATACAATAAATGAACGACTATTTACTTCACATTAGATTAGGTCGAACTTGACGTTACTGCATTAAACTCTGACACTTTACTATTCTATTCGCACATGGCTCTCAGCGCTCTGTTAGACGTACGGTTGCTCACTTCACTGTTACCGAGCACAGACAGACTTTAGACGAACTGCTGCTGTGCGCACCTGCGCCGTATATATACTTAAGTGGTTATCTAGTCCCAAACCGCAGTCTTTGTCTGGTATCAATACGATGTCTCCGGGCATGTTCTGACATGCCTGAACTTGTCTTTGAACCTGACGTTGGGGGCCTGCGAACTGGCGCCTAGGGGCGCTGTCCAATAAGGAGAGCGAATATTACTCTGGTTTGAACGCAGGTAAAGGGATATTCCGTGTATATATAAATAATATACAAAGTATATCAAACAATAAAGGTAGATTCTCAGTTTTAATCTGGCCCTTCACAACATAACCCGTTTGGCTAGGGGGGAGGGCAAGTCATGGGTGGGAATCTGGCGTTGTGGACAGCGACGCCTACAGGTCAGGTCTCGGCGCTTGCTCAGCGGAGGCAGAACTTGATGAAGGCAGCGTGACCTCCCACGCGTTACACTTCACCAATGAGAGTCCTCGCTGCCAGGTGAAAAAAGAGTCACTGGCTGTCGCCAGCGCGTGTCGGAGGAAGCGTGCGGATGACTTCAGGGTTCCCTTGTACCGACCAGTGGGAGAACATGCGCACAACAACCAGGTAGGGGAGGGGGGGAATTGGCACAACGACTAAATTGGGACGGGGAGAAAACAGAGAAAAATCGGAGAAAGAGAGGATTAAAAAAATATATAATGTGATAGTGTGTGCTTCTTATTGTTTTGATTATTTCGTGATTACAAAGTTTTATCCATTTAAAGTGCCTCTGTCTCCTACCACCCCATCGCGTCACAATCAGCCAGTATGACATGTGGTCGATCTCTTCCTATCTTTCACTGTTCCCTCTCTTCTCTCTTCATTCTTCTTCCATACCTCTCTTCTACCCTTTTGCTTCTTCTTCCTCTTGTCTCGCTCCCTCAATCCCCCCCCCCCCCCTCTCTTTCTCTCTGTCCATCCATCCCTCACTCTCTTGGTCTCACAGTGCCCTCATGGCCCCTCCTCTCCTCCTCCCCTCCCCTCTGCTCTGCTCCTCCTCTTCTCTTCTCCCCCTTCTCTTCCTCCTCTCCCCCCCTTGGCTCCTCCTGTATGTAAAGCAGGTGTCAGGCAGGGCAGGGAGGACAACCACTACCTCACAAAGGAGGCGACAGGGTCTGGTGCCCCCCCCCCCCCCCCCCCACCCCCGCTCCCACACACACACACACACACACACACACACACACACACACACACACACACACACACACACACACACACACACACACACACACACACATTTTACACATGTACTCTTTCTTTTGGTCCTCTCTCTCTCTCTCTCATCTCTCTCTCTCTCTCTCTCTCACGCACGCACACACACACACACACACACACACACACACACACACACACACACACACACACACACACACACACCACACACACACACACACACAACACACACACACTTACACACTTGACACATATTATACTCTCTACTCATGTATTCTCATGCCACACACACATTTGACACTCGTACTCCCTTCTTCACTCACTCTCTCTCTCTCCCTTTCTCTTGCCCTATATGTCTCTCTGCCTCTTTCTCTCTCCCTCTGCCTCTCTCTCTTCCTCCCTCTCTCTCTCCCCCACCCTCTCTCTCTCTCTCTGCCCCCCTTTCTCTCTCCCTCTGCCTCTCTCTCTCTCCCTCCC
>NC_140175.1:90804930-90829930 GCF_963971535.1 Notolepis coatsorum
CCAGGACCGGGCCTAGGATCCTGACAGTACCCCCCCCTCAACGGGTGGCTTCCAGACACCCGAAAACAACGTCCATAAGCAGGTGAGGGAGGAAGCCGGAACCCCGGAGAGGACCCAGGGAGAGGACCCGAAGACGAGGGACCAGGATGCTGAACAAAAAACCCAGGAGGGGCATAGCAGCCAGGGGGGTAGAAAACGGGCGCAGATGCCCGGAGAGGGGGGGTGGGGATGGGAACAGAGGCCCGGGGAGGAGGACTGGACCTGGAAACAGAGGTCCGACGAGGGGGGGTGGGGATGGGCACCGAGACCCGGGGAGGGGGGCAGAACCTGAGAACCGAGGCCCGACGAGGAGGGCTGGACCTGGGAAGCGAGGCCCGACGAGGGGGGGTGGGTACAGGTGTAGAAGCCCGGGAAGGGGAGCTGGACCCTGGAGCCGGATCCCGGACGAGAGGCCCTCCAGCCGCCGGACTAGGGACCGGTTCCGGAGAGCCGGAATGGAGGTGCGGCGGCGACGACCCCCAGAGCAGGATCCCACGCAGGCCCCGGCGAAGACCACGGCGAAGACCCCGGCGGAGACCACGGCGAGGACCAGGACGCCGATCACGGCGCAGAGCTGGACCAGACGGGGAGCCAGGATCCGTCGAAGAGCCGGGAGCCGGCACGGCAGCCGGACCAGGTGGAGAGGCCGGGCAGGGCGTGGAGACCGGATCGGTCCCGGCGGCGAGGCGTGGTGTAGGATCCGGGGATGAGGAGCCAGGACCCAGAGCTGAGGCTGGACTGGGCGTGGAAGCTGGACCAGCTGTGGAGGCCTTACTAGCCATTCTAGCCTCGGGGGCTAGGCTAACTGTGGGCCCTGGACTCACTGTGGGAACTGTGCTAGCTGAAAATGCCTGGCTAGCTTGGGACATCTGGTCCGTCTCAGGTACTAGGCTCACCCTGAACCTGGAGCCTAGTCTGGCAGTGGAGACTGTGCTAGCTGGAGACATCTGGTCTGTCTCAGGTACTAGGCTCACCCTGAACCTGGAGCCTAGTCTGGCAGTGGAGACTGTGCTAGCTGGAGACATCTGGTCTGTCTCCGCTACCAGGCTCACCCTGAACCTGGAGCCTAGGTTGGCAGTGGGCGTCTGGTTAGCTACTGTAGCGGGGCTAACAGGCGGGGCTGTGCTAACTGGGGACGGCCGGTTAGCTATTGGGACGGGGCTAACGGGCGGAGCTATGTTAGCTGGGGATGCCTGGCTAGCTTGGGACATCTGGTCCGTCTCCGGCACTAGGCTCACCCTGAACCTGGAGCCTAGTCTGGCAGTGGAGACTGTGCTAGCTTGAAACGGCCGGTTAGCTATTGAAACGGAGCTAACGGGCGGAGCTAGGTTAGCTGGGAGTGGCTGGTTAGCTCTTGACACTAAGCTAACCGGCGGAGCTATGTTAGCTGTGGACGTCTGGTTAGCTGTATGAGCGGAGCTAACGGGTAGAGCTGTACCAACTGGGGACGTCTGGCCATCTATAGTGGCGGAGCTAACAGGAGGAGCTGTGCTAACGGGGAACAGCCGGTCAGCAATTGGCACGAAGCTAACGGGCGGAGCTAGGTTAGCTGGGAGTGGCTGGTTAGCTAATGGCATGAAGCTAACGGGCGGAGCTAGGTTAGCTGGGAGTGGCTGGTTAGCTCTTGACACTAAGCTAACCGGCGGAGCTATGTTAGCTGTGGACGTCTGGTTAGCTGTATGAGCGGAGCTAACGGGTAGAGCTGTACCAACTGGGGACGTCTGGCCATCTATAGTGGCGGAGCTAACAGGAGGAGCTGTGCTAACGGGGAACAGCCGGTCAGCAATTGGCACGAAGCTAACGGGCGGAGCTAGGTTAGCTGAGAGTGGCTGGTTAGCTATTGGCATGAAGCTAATGGGCGGAGCTAGGTTAGCTGGGAGAGGCTGGTTAGCTCTTGACACTAAGCTAACCGGCGGAGCTAGGTTAGCTGTGGACGTCCGACCGGCGATGGACATCCGAGCAACCTCAGCGGCTGTGGGAGGATCTAGGCTGACCGTAAGCCTGAGAACAGTCGGCAGGCTAGCTACACTAGCCTTCGGCTTATGCTTCTCCATGAGGACCGCAATATGTTCAGCCATCTCCCACATCGCCGTCTGCAGTGTCGGGTTCTCAGTGGCGACCTGGTCGATCTTCCGGAGTAGGAACCCCCATTTGGCCAGTGAGTAACTCTTCATGTCACCGGCCATCAGGGCCAGGACAACGGTGATGGTATCGCTTGCCTTTCCTGCTGCATTCGTTAATGTTGGTGGCGACATTCTGTCACGACGGGGTTAGGTTGAATGCAATAATACAGAAAGGGAAGGAATGGAGGAGGCAGAGGCGAGGAGTGAAGCTTGGAGAAGGGTGTTTACTGTAGAATCCAGTGCAATACAAGGAGAATACAGAAACTAAATAACAAACTTCACAATACAAAAACAACAAACACTAAGACTTACTAGAGGGAGAACGGTGCGACACGACGTGGAGGAACAGGGGGTAACTGGAGGAATGTCGCCACAACGAAGGGGAGACAGACAGACACCTAAATACCCCGACTAATTAACAATTAAGAACACCTGGCCAACACAGAATCACAACAACACCTAGACAATAAGCAAAGAACAACTAAACACAACTAAACACAAAAGCAACTCCTAACAACCCAAAACAGTGCATGACATCACACCAGGGAAGGGAAAGACAATGACAGTACACACCATGACACCACATTAATCAAACTATTAATTATAGTTAACACAGTAGTCAGGATGTCCAGTGTACTGGAGCGCACCGATTGTTTGTCACCACTAGAGGGTGGTAGGGCGCCAATGTCAGGCCGAGGGCCAATGTCAGATAGAGGGCATTGCCCAAAGTTAGGTGGAGGATACTGCCCAGTGTTACCATCCTGCCCAGTCCAGCCAGGACCGGGCCTAGGATCCTGACAGTACCCCCCCCTCAACGGGTGGCTTCCAGACACCCGAAAACAACGTCCATAAGCAGGTGAGGGAGGAAGCCGGAACCCCGGAGAGGACCCAGGGAGAGGACCCGAAGACGAGGGACCAGGATGCTGAACAAAAAACCCAGGAGGGGCATAGCAGCCAGGGGGGTAGAAAACGGGCGCAGATGCCCGGAGAGGGGGGGTGGGGATGGGAACAGAGGCCCGGGGAGGAGGACTGGACCTGGAAACAGAGGTCCGACGAGGGGGGGTGGGGATGGGCACCGAGACCCGGGGAGGGGGGCAGAACCTGAGAAGATAGGTGGAGGATACTGCCCAGTGTTACCATCCTGCCCAGTCCAGCCAGGACCGGGCCTAGGATCCTGACAGATAGGGATGCGTGGCGGTGTTTGCAGGGCTATATCTATATTCTATATTATAGCTATGGAGACAATACTATGGCTCATTTGACATCAACTATCCATCGTTCAACATGGGAAAAAGAATACGTTTTTTCATGTATATGTTCGCGTGTTATACCATAGTTTCAGAGTGATCCTGGCTAATTCCTGAAAACGGCGCTATGGAGCAATACGTGAATTTAGCTAAAAGCATTGGCGTTGCTCGCCTGGACACGCTATTATTTCCAATTCAAAGGTATATAATAGGTATTATGTTTCATCATGAATGCATGAAAGGGGCGGGGGGTAATTTGTTTATTCTTTTATCGTCAGCAACGGCATACATTTTGGAGTACGTTACATATGATCGTTGCGATCAATGTGAAATCATGGTTGGATCAAAGTAGGATTGATGTCATATGGTCCTTACCTTTACTAGGAGGTATCCCAAAAAGAATATTCCAATTGTCTGATCGCGATTTCCAGTATTGGTGTCCATTGGGTCCCCGACATAATCTGGCACAACACATGAATCGAGGGGCATTGGACGCGTTTCAATGTGATCGGGTGAACCGCTAGACTTGCCTGAACCAAAATTCTGCGCCCGGAGGGGTTTAGATGTAACACATGGTGTGCAATAAGGTTTCAAAGGGTGGGTGATACTGCCACCTAGCAGGATGTGGCCGGTATTGCACTCTAGCGATCTCAGAATGATTTCCTATGGTAACACCGAGGTCTGTGAACCTGAAATGAATAAAAAGATTGAATAAAAGAAATAACGATGAGCGAGTTAACCCGACTATCCTCGGGTCTGGCGCTGAAAGTGTTAAGAACGCCGCTGTTGGTGAGGATGTTTTGAAATTTACCATCAAAGCAAGACTGCAGGTATTACCTACTAAGTACAATCTGTCCACCTGGTATCCTCACATTCACAGTCCATTCTGTTAAACCACCAGGATTCACAACAACACCTGAATCCATTGCACACATAACAAATGGTTGTAATGCATACAAACACCTGTACATAGCTCGTCATGATCGTATTGTGGGCATTGTGTCTGATGCGGTACAAAACATCTTACCATCTAGTGCAGCAATGTACAAGCATACTAGAGTGCGACCAGAATGGTTTGGTTTTTACCAATGATGTATTTGCTAACATCCCAAATACACCTGATGTTGTTTTTGTTGACACCAGCCACAAGGAGGTGCTAATCTTAGAAGTAGGCTGTGCCTTTGAGCTGTACATGGACCAGGCTTTCCAGGACAATATATAATATATATAAAATACCAACTATTGCTCGATGTGATAACCAGCTTTGGGTACAAGTGTAGATTTAGTATACTCATATTCGGAAGTCTTGGCGATGTATATAAATGCACCATGAGTGGTCTGAGAATTGCTGCAATGTCAAAGAGAAAAGTCAAACAAATTGCCAAATATTGCTCTGTCTCAGCTATTATTGGCAGCTTAGCCGCGTGGAGAAGGAGGTGCTATGTGTACCCTTAAGAGTTCAGTGCTGCTTGGCCCCGATATATTAGATTCCCTGTTTATGTAATATAATTTGTGGAACCAAATAAAGTATTCAAATATGTGTATGTGTGTATGTGTGTGTGTGTGTGTGTGTTTAACAACCAGAAGATTGTCTTCCAATCAGACTATTTTTCAGACGGTGATGACTTACTTTATGTCATGGGGTCTTCTCCTTCCTGGTGAGTGATCTAGTTTCCTGTGTCTCCTGGGGACAGAAGTCCCGGTTCCGTCTCCGTCTGTGACCGCCACAATTAACTCAGCGACCAATCATATCAGCAGGAGATGGAGGTGGATGTAAGAAACTGGGAGAATGGCAGGTCCTCACAACATTTCATCGTCGTCATCATGTTCATTGTGACATCCAGACTGTGTATCAGCCTGATCATTACTGGAGCTGGCAGAGGCTGAGAGGAAATAGAATCAGAAATATAAACTCTATACATATATCGGACGACAGCCTTGTATATTTAATTGATCCCAATCGATTGACCCCTTTTCACTGTTTCTAAACTCTAAAATGGTATTTTTTTTTTAAGATTTTTTTTTGTGCGTTTTATCGCTTTATTGCTACTGGGCAGTCCAGTAGAGAGAGACAGAGGAGGAATGGGAGACAGAGTGGGGGGAAGACATTCGGCAAATAACGACGGGTTCGGGAGTCGAAACCTGGTCGGCCGTGTCGCGGCTGAGCGTGCTACAGTATGTGGTTCGCCACTGGGGCGCCCCCTAAAATGGGTTTTGAAAGGGCTTCATGGGTTATACATAATATAATAAGATTTTATGTCTTATTTCTTACTGATGTAAAGCACTTTGAACTGCAATCCCCTGTATGAAAGGTGCTATATAAATAAAGTTATTATTATTATTATTATTATTATTATTATTATTATTATTATTATTATTATTATTATTATTATTATTATTATTATTATTATTATTATTATTATTATTATTATTATTATTATTATTATTATTATTATTATTATTATTATTATTATTATTATTATTATTATTATTATTATTATTATTATTATTATAATATTACATCACACGGATAGTATTTGTTAACGACAGCGCTGTTATCGTTTGAGTGGTTGGTGGTGGTCTGTGGTTTTTCATCCTGAGCAGAAGGCCAAGGGGATTTTGTCAATACAGGGTTGTATTGTTGTTCAAAGACATCTGAAGGATTTAGTCATTGGCTCAGGAGTAATACTTGGTAATGTCTCGAGCAAGGTTAAAGTACACAAGGTTAAAGTTCACAAGGTCAAAGTACACAACATGAGAGAGCAAAACCACCAAACATCTCCTGTTCCACAAATACAACACAAAGGAGAGAAACAGGCATTAATCTCTGGCAGGACGTCTCAAGGATTGTTTGTGTGTGTGTGTGCATGTGTGTGCGTGTGTGTGTGTGTGTGTGTGTGTGTGTGTGTGTGTGTGTGTGTGTGTGTGTGTGTGTGTGTGTGTGTGTGTGTGTGTGTGTGTGTGTGTGTGTGTGTGTGTGTGTGTGTGTGTGTGTGTGTGTGTGTGTGTGTGTGTGTGTGTGTGTGTGTGTGTGTGTGTGTGTGTGTGTGTGTGTGTGTGTGTGTGTGTGTGTAAATAAGGCTACCACCAGTCTTTGTAAACCCTGTTCTGTCAGGTGTAGTGGACAGCAGCTTCAAGAGCAGGTGAACTGTGAACACTCTGACACCATCACGACTTTCTATTTGTGTTTTTATATAATATTCCTTCTACTGTAGCTAGTCAACAAGAAACAAGTCTATACATCTATGCAGTGTATCATATATTGCTCCTTGACCTAAATAAACCCGGCACGTTTTGCTTTTGATGCTTTTGATGTTTTCTCCATTTTTGGCTGATATGGTTTATTGCGTAATTGTATCACCTTACTCAGTAGTGCTATTGTTCACTGTCCATCCACTCCATGAAGACATCAAAGACAGGAAGGAAGAAAGGTCCTTTTAAACTCACTCTAATTCTGCTATACAGTAACCACAGAGAAACAGCCTGAGAGAGAAATGTCCTCACACACACACACACACACACACACACACACACACACACACACACACACACACACACACTCGCACGCACACACACATGCACACACACACACACACGCACGCACGCACGCACGCACACACACACACACACACACACACACACACACACACACACACACACACACACACATACAGTATACACATATATATACACACACATACACACACACATATACACACACACATACATACACACACATATACACACACACATACACACACATACACACACACATACATACAGTACACACACACACACACACACACACACACACACACACACACACACACACACACACACACACACACACACACACACACACACACACACACACACACACACACACACACACACACCAATAACCCCCAGAGCTCAGCACATCTTTTGAATCTGAACCCGATCGCCTCTCTCTCTCTCTCTCTCTCTCTCTCTCTCTCTCTCTCTCTCTCTCTCTCTCTCTCTCTCTCTCTCTCTCTCTCTCTCTCTCTCTCTCTCTCTCTCTCTCTCTCTCTCTCTCTCTCTCTCCTCTCTCTCTCTCTCTCTCTATGCCATAATCTGGTCTTTGTCCCACAGTGCACTTCCTGCCTCCTCACCTCATCCTGTTCCCTTTAAGCTGAGGACATCTCAGCATTGCTTTGAAATCAGGAAATGAAAGAGCCTCCGCGTTTTTCGGGGGGCACGGTTTGAAGAACTATTCTTCCATAAACAGGCTCCGATAAAGGTTACCGAGTCACAATGAGAGATAGCGTGCCAGTGTTCTTCCTCGCGGAAGGGCTTATTCCCATTGGCCGCGAGCCTTCTACCCTCGGACTAAAGCTGTGGGTGAATGATACGCAGTGTCTGTCTTTGACAGCCGTGAGATAAGGCATTGCCCTCAGGTATTAGGTGTCATACCTTTTCTCTTTTTCTTTTTTTTTTGCTACCGGGAAAACGTGGCTGAGAGGAGCGACCGTTTCTGTTCTTTTAGTTTCTTTCCTTCCTCCTCCCGCCTCTCTCCTCACCGGAGCACCTCGATCTCCTCCTCCTCGTCTTGAGTGAATAGAGAGAGTTTCACGACACAACAAAGCCTTCCGCTCTCATTAAGTCGGACCGCAAAGCCAAGCAGCGGTGAGGAGCACAATATCTGAGGCCGCTGAGTAATCCCCCCTCCGCTCAATCTAGACGCTGGCACGGAATTTCAAATGTCCATAATAATAACTGCCAGAGAAGGATGTGAAGGACACACACTCAGGCATGCAAGCAAACACACACACACACACACACACACACACACACACACACACACACACACACACACACACACACACACACACACACACACACACACACACACACACACACACACACACACACACACACACACACACACACACACACACACACACACACACACACACACACACACACACACACACACACCAGGAACAAGCATCCATGCACATGCGCACACACACACACACATATACACACACACATGTATTCACATATACAAATATACACACACAGACACATATACACACACAGACACACATACACACGTGTGTATATATATATACATTTGCATACTGGTACACCTAGTTGCAAACTTATTCATGGATACACTGTGTAGTATAGTCACATACACACACACACACACACACATACACACACACACACACACACACACACACACACACACACACACACACACACACACACACACACACACACCAGGAACAAGCATGCATGCACATGCGCACACACATACACACACACACACTTACACACACACTAATAAGATGCAAATAAATCTGATATTGATTATCCCACTGCATCAGAGCAGAACTAAAATGTCCTCCATTTCAGAATGTCATTCTGTATCCAGGAACATGAGGAGAAAGCAGATGTACCGTTTAGATAGTGTGTGTGTAGATAGTGTGTGTGTGTAGATAGTGTGTGTGTGTGTGTGTGTGTGTGTGTGTGTGTATGTGCGTGCGTGCGTGCGTGCGTGCGTGCGTGCGTGCGTGCGTGCGTGCGTGCGTGTGTGGGTGGGTGTGTGTGTGCGTGTGCGTGTCTATGTGCGTGTTCAGGTGTGTACACCATGTCTTAAAAAAAAACAATATCTTCAAAGGAACAGGCACCGACTTCATTGAGCTTCCAGGGTTCTAGAGGCCTTTAGCAGGAGGCTCAGTAGAACACGTCATGATACTTTATTAGATCAATCTTACGTTGACAAAGAAGTCTGTGAAGCCGGCACACCAGAAAACATCAACTCACACGCAGTGAGAGTGAAATGGTACCTTGTAGGGGTGTGCAGACATCATTATCTGTATGTGTATGTGAATCTGTATCTGTATCTGTATCTGTGTCTGTATCTTATATGTATCTGTATCTGTATCGGTATCTGTATCAGTATCTGTATCTGTATCTGTATCAGTATCAGTATCTGTATCATATGTATCTGTATCTGTATCGGTATGTGTATCTGTATCTTATAGAACAGGGGACGTTGTCACACAGGTAGGTTGTCACATTCATTATATTTCACCACCAGAGGGTCCTGTCTCCCATACTTTGGTATTTAAATGTCCAGAATTGGGGTCAGAGTTCACCTACATTGTCATCTTTGGAGTGAAACAGCTGAATTTGAGGTGAGAGGACTTTTTGTGTTTTTCATGTCCATTTGTAAATATCCGCTCCTCAGTACTTCTAGGCTTTTACACAATTGGTTTATAATGAAACAATTATTACCCTTAAAAAGTGTGAAGGGATAGCTGTAGTTTAGATTGTTGTTAGCTAGCTAACTAGTTGTTAGATGGCTGTTAGCCTTGATGCTATCAAGACATTCCAGTTGGGGTTGGTTGTCACATTTTATTTGGGGTTGGTTGTCACATGTTGTGTAGGCTATTATTGTTAGGCTGATTTATTGTGTTCTTATTTTGTTATATAGGATGGCCTAAAGATGTGTTTCATGTTTATGTTCATGTTAAGATGCATTAAGTTATGTATTTGTCAACTTGTCAATGCAATTAAACTTTCAAATTGAGTTCTGCCTTCTTGTCTTCTTTTTAAGATGTTTCCCATTAAAACACATGGTGACAACCAACCCCATAGTGTGTGACAACCATCCCCATGATGGGGTTGGTTGTCACAATGTGTCAGAGTGTCTTTGATAGGTGACTAACTCTTTGTTACAATACGTTGGAAAATGAGAGGGATACACATTTCAAGCCAACATCTTAAGCTTCAATTTAATGTAGGAATGACTATTGATACAGTAGATGTTTTGATGATGAGCCATTCACACTAGAGTAAAAAGTGTGACAACTATCCCCGTTCTCCCCTATATGTATCGGTATGTGTATCTTATCTGTATCTGTATCTGTATCGGTATGTGTATCTGTATGTGTATCTTATGTATCTGTATGTGTATCTTATGTATCTTATCTGTATCTGTATCTGTATGTGTATCTGTATGTGTATCTTATGTATCTTATCTGTATCTCAAGTTTCAAGTTTCAAGTTTCTTTAATAGTTGTCATACAGAAGTACAGAATACTTTTATACAAAATGCTTCTTACTGTTACGCTCCAGAGACTGTGCTAGACAAGATAAGTATGAAATAAAATAGTATAGCATGTAAATTACATTTACATTTACATTTAGTCATTTAGCTGACGCTTTTATCCAAAGCGACTTACAAGTTCTGTACGACAAGCCATCAGGAAGGGCACAACTCTATCAGCTGAGTAACAATGTTCATCAAAGTGTTGAGTGCTACAGTGTAGGTTAGTTTATTAGGACAAGTGCATGACAGTATGGTTAGTTAGGGTTAGATAATTTTTTTTTCTTTTCTTTTTTTAATTCAGATAATGGTTGAAGAAGTGCGTCTTTAGTCGACGGCGAAAGATTGGACGTGTTTCGGCTGTCCTAACTGGGGTGGGTAGTTCATTCCACCATTGTGGGGCAAGGACTGAGAATAGGCGACTTCTCTTTGATGACCCTCCCGGAGCTTGGATAGGAGTAGGTCTGAGGCGGCCAGAAGATGCAGAGAGTAGGGGTCTTGAGGGTGTGTAGTTAGAGACCATTGACCGGAGGTAGGCGGGAGCAGTTCCCTTTGCCGCACGGTATGCTAGGTCGAGGGCCTTGAAGCGGATTCGTGCAGCAATGGGGAGCCAGTGCAGGTCCCTAAGAAGTGGGGTGACATGGGCCGACTTCGGTAGGTTTGAGATCATTAGAAGTAAAAAATGAGGTCACAGTGTTCAGTATAGACATATGTACAATGTTCGATGCAGAATAGAAGTAACTGAGTTACCATATAATATACAATATACTATGCAGTGTACTAATATACAATACTATATAGTGCAAAGCAGAAATGGGATGAGGTACAATTTAGGTACAATTTACAGTAAGGTGTACGAGTTGTAGTGCAAATCCTTTATCAATAAATATAAAGTGTGTTTAGGTGATCTAAAGTGTGGAGAGTGGGTGCTGCAGTGTGTTGTTTGTTTAAAGTGAGTGTGTGCGTGTGGATGTGTGTGCTGTGTGCATTTGATGGTTGTTGTATAGTGTTTATTGTTCGTTGAGCAGTGTAACTGAGGGGTACAATTCCCTGACTGTATTGAATAAGTATGGTATCATTAAACCACTACTGAGTTATGTACATTACTACTGGCCATACAGTACACATGTATATGAGATGAACACCCACACAATAACACGGCTTAACAAGGAAAGTACTGTTTGTAATATTTATTAGAAGAGCACCAAGATTATCTTACATTTATTAAGAATTAGAGTTGCGCTTGTAAGGCGAAGAATGTGCATGAATAGGTCAAGAGCGTAAGTCCATGAGCATATTACGAAGGGGATAATTAATACCACCTGTAGCATAAGAATTATATAAGGTACACTCGTAGGTCAGCTGGAGATACTAGGGGGGTTCCCTCCGGTTGTAAGCCAGCAGGGGAGAGGATTTGTCGGTAGCAAAAGTCTGGATCAACGAGGAATAAGGAGACTCCAGGTACAGGAGACGGTGCAATAATCCCTTGATCCGTAGACAAAGCAACAGCTATTCTCCGGTATGCACTGCCGCATGGATGAAAGCTAGCCAGCCTCAGAGTCCTAGAGGCGGGCTCGACGGTGCTCCTCACAGGGTAAATCCCACACGGTAGTGGGGTAGACGATTCTCTGCTCCAGCAGCCACAGGACCAAAGCAATATAATCCAGCCGAAAAGGGCTCTGTAGTCGTCGGTGTAGGTTATCCAGTGTACATATCCACACGGTTCTCGTCTAGGGCTCCTCGGATGACGGCACAAGGTTAGGCCGCCCAGCCTGGATAAGCACACTAGCTCGGTACGATGAAACGTTAGTAATGCTGGTCACTGTAGAACGGTAGCCGCACGATACACTATACATAATAGACTATTACTTAATAATAGAATAGGTCGAACTTGACAATACAGCGTTAAACTCTGACACTTCAGCTATCAATTCGCACGCGGTCTCAAGGCTCTATTTCGGGGCAAAACGGGCCCACTTCACAGCACGTTGTATCGTGGTGAAGGCTTCAACTTATTGGGGTAACACACTGCTGTATCCACCTGCACCGTATTTATACGTAAGGTGAATAATCTAGTACCAGCCTTATTTCTGTCTCATATTACTGCGCAAATCTGGGCATGTTGAGACATGTCTTAGCGGTGACTTTGAACTAGACATTGGGGGTATGGCCGTGGCGCCTAGGGGGTCGCTGTCCAATAGGAGAACGAATATTATGGTCTGGCCTGTACTAGGTAAAGGGATATTCCGTGTATATGTACAAAGAATATACAAGGGATATCAGACGATATACAAATACTATACAATATATCTCAAGTAATAAATATATATATTCGGTTTAATCTGACCCTTTGTAACAAGCAGCCTGATGGCCTGGGGATAGAAGCTTCTTCTGAGTCTTTCTGTGCTCGCCTTGAGACTCCGGTATCGCTTGCCTGACCGCAGCAGTTCAAAGAGGCAGTTGTTCGGGTGGCTGGAGTCCTTGATGATTCTCTTAGCCTTACCCCTGCACCGCTTGTTGTAAATGTTCTGGAGGGTGGGGAGCCCCCATCCAATTGTGCGTTCGGCTGAACGTGTCACTCTTTGTAGTCTGCTTCGGTTTTGTGCAGTGCTATTCCCAAACCAGGAGGTGATGTTGCCAGTCAGGATGCTCTCTATTGTACATGAGTAGAAGTTCTTAAGGATCTTCTGACTGACTTGGAACTTCCTTAGGCGCCTGAGGAAGTAGAGGCATTGTCGTGCCTTCTTCACAACACTGTCAATGTGTGTGGTCCATGTCAAGTCCTCGGATATGTGGGCTCCGAGTTACTTAAAACTGTTCACTCTCTCAACCAGTGCCCCGTCGATGCTGAGGGGGCTGTAGTCCTTGACCCCCGACCTCCTGAAGTCCACAATCATCTCCTTTGTTTTGCTGACGTTCAGGGAGAGGCTGTTCTCCTGGCACCATCCCGCCAGGACCTTGACCTCTTCCAGGTAGTCCCTCTCATCGTTTGCAGAGATCAGGCCCACCACTACTGTGTCGTCAGCAAATTTGATGATTGTGTTGTTACTCCGCTGAGCCACACAGTCGTGTGTACAGGGAGTAGAGGAGGGGACTCAGAACACAGCCCTGGGGGGCCCCTATGTTGAGGGTGATGGATGAGGAGGTGCAGTTGCCTGCTCTCACCACCTGGGGTCTGCCCGTCAGGAAGTCCAAGACCCACTGGCAGAGGTCATAGTTCAAGCCCAGGTCCCTGAGCTTGGCTATGAGTTTGGAGGGGACTATGGTATTGAATGCCGAGCTGTAGTCGATGAATAGCATTCTCACATAGTTCCCCTTCCTCTTGTCCAGGTGTGGTGCTGCTGTGTGCAGCACATGGGCTATGGCGTCCTCCGTGGACCTGTTGGGGCGGTATGCAAATTGCAGGGGGTCCAGGTTGATGGGGAGGGAGGAGCAGATGTAGCCCTTTACTAGCTTCTCAAAGCACTTCATGGCTATGGAGGTGAGAGCTACAGGGCGGTAGTCGTTGAGGCAAGCAGGCTTGGACTTTTTAGGTACAGGGATGATAGTGGACTTCTTCAGGCAGGTGGGGATGACAGCCTGTTCTAAGGACAGGTTAAATATGTCAGTGAATACCGGGGCCAGTTGGTCAGCACAGACTTTTAGGACGCGGCTGGGGATGCCGTCCGGTCCTGCTGCCTTCCTGATATTCACTTTTTTAAAGGTCCGCCTCACCTCATGCTCTGTTACCCTGAACACTGAGTCTCCATCAGCAGACCCCCCCCCCCCCCCATTGCCGTGGCTTGTAGGCTGGTGTTGTTATTACCTTGCATAGAAGGTATTGAGATCATTTGCTAAGGAGATGTCACTGTTCTGTATCTGTATCTGTATGTGTATCTGTATGTGTATCTTATGTATCTTATCTGTATCTGTATCTGTATCTGTATGTGTATCTGTATGTGTATCTTACTTTAGACTGTTTTCTTTCTTTTTACCATCTTTTAACCAGTGATCTTAACTGATCACTGTGACTTTTGCTCTTATCGTTTATACTGTTGGATTTATTGGTTTTATGTGACTTCTTACTGGACGTGACCTAAAGCTATCGGCGCTTGTTGTTGCCATAGCTACAGCTACACGCTACAGTACTCACAGTGCTGAGCTCCCCCGAGGAAATGGCTCCAACATCAGATGTCGCAGAGATGCGAACGGAACTGAAGAACATCGAGATACTAGTAGTGGATCTTCTCAAGCGTCAAACGGAGCTAATGTCCAAGCTGGCTAGCATGGAAAAAGCGGACGCAGGCCGCACCGGTAGTCCCTCCTGGGCGACAGTGGTGAGGGGCCGACGGAAGCTCTCCCTTCCTCTATATGATCCCTTTGAATCACCTCAACTATCAAACCGATTCAATCCTCTTTGTAGTGATTCCAGCCTCCTTGGCTCTCCTTCGCTTCCGTCTCCTGCTGCTAGTACTGTAGCTTTGCTCAAAGACTATCCGATGATAGCTACTAGCCAGGCTCTAAGCGAAGCTGCCAGGACGGCCCTCTCCAGCTCACAACTCAACCATGGAAGTATATCTACAACCCGGAGCAGAAAGCGCTCTGCCCTGTTTGCTCTCGCATCGCCAAGCTCCCCAGACTCACGCGATGGGTCCGACTCCCCAAAGTTTAAACGCCCTCGTCTGCGGTGCTCTGCAGCCCATACCAGGATGATCATTCAAACGGCGAGTGTCATCGATGGAAATGCCGCTGTGAACGAGCCCCTCCACACGGCGCTGCTGCCCGACCAACCGTCTAACTCCGCCAGCAATGCAGACGCTACTCCTGCGGCTTTTCACCATAGAAACCTGGCCATCTACGACGGGGAATGCATCCAGGAACAGCCAGAGATCCTACTCATCGGAGATTCCATCACCAGGTTTTTGCAAATACCACACGGCATTACGTATTGTTTTTCCGGTTTAAAAGTTACTGACTTACTAGAGTGTACTCCCGAAATCATCGAGAGATATCCGTCCGCCCACACCGTTATTATTCATATCGGAGCAAATGACGTAATGGCTAGACAATCCGTTAAACTCCAATCTGACTTTGAATCACTAATACTCACTATTGAAAGCCTGGGTAAAATATGCATTGTGTCTGGCCCCATTCCATCCATAGGTCGTGGATCTGAGCGATTTAGCCGTCTGTTCTGGTTGCACAAATGGCTACAGACCCACTGTACTACTATAGGACTTTGCTATATAAATAACTTTGATCTGCTCTGGTCCAGGAAAGACCATTACAGACCCGATGGCATCCATCCAAACATATCAGGGGTAAATGTGCTAATACATAACGTCATACAAAGTATAGCATCACTGGCCTGACAACCAACCATATCTAGCTATGTAGACTATATACAGAAGCAGCCTAAACTACAAAAAAACACGTTGAGTGTCATCCCGATTCTGATCACCAAAAGACTAATCAATTACTCATTATCACGTCCCATATGTAAATCTAACCTTATCAATATCAGTGTTCAACCACAGACTATCTCACACCCCACTACAGAACCCGTACAGCTAAAACTAGCACTGTTCAACGTAAGAGCGCTGAAACAAAAATCATTTCTGATAAATGAACTCATAGTAAAACATGGTGTACATTGTATGTTTTTAGTAGAGACATGGTTAGACAATATCACTGGTGTAGCAACACTGATTGAGACCTGCCCTTCCAATTTTAAATTCTATCAATCAAACAGACAGAGTGGGAGGGGAGGAGGAATAGCAGCAATCATCTCCACTCAATTTGTGTGCAATGATATTGACCTGGGAACATTTTTATCATTTGAATACCTTGCTATTGTATTAAAAACAGAAATGCCAGTAATATGTGTGACATTGTATCGACCACCAAGGTACTCGCCACTCTTCATACAGGAATTTTCAGAACTCATATCGATCTGCATTACCAGGTATGATAGAATCATTCTTAATGGAGATCTAAATATTCATATCAACAAAAAGGATGACCCCAGGGGTTGTGAGTTTCTGAACCTACTGGACAGTTTTGGACTGATGCAACATGTTCACGAGGCCACCCACCAACATGGCAACACTCTGGACCTACTAATAACAACAGGGCTAAACATTGAGAATATATCAGTAAAACAAATTCCAATTTCTGACCATTATTGTGTGTTCTATGGTACAAGCCTAATATTACATAAGACCAGAAGCGAATTCCTAGTTCACAGAAGGCTTCTGGACGCTAGAGCTGAAGCAAAATTCTCTAGTATGATGAAATCATACGACCAATGCAGTAAATCCTCCTTAAATCAGCAAGTGCAAAACTTCCACAGCACCTTGTCAACTGTGTTAGATACTGTTGCCCCTCTAAAGGTTAAAAAGGTAAAAACTGATAGAATCTCTCCATGGCTAAATAAAACCAATGTTAAAGATAACAAGAGAAAATGTAGGATAGCCGAGCGAAAATGGAGGAAACTCAAACTCACAGCTCACTTTAATTTATACAAAGACGCCATGGGCGCATACAATAAGGCAATACAACTTGCGAGAAAGGAATATTTTTCCAAAATGATCTCAGAAAATATGGGTAACTCCAGGGTACTTTTTTCCACCATTGACCGGCTGATTAACATACCACCCCCCCATATACCGCAGCAATCAGCCACAAAATGTGAAGAGTTCGCAGTTTTCTTTAATGAAAAAATATCATTGATTAGAGCAAGCATTACCGCTGATATGGATCTGGCTATGAGTGAAACCCCACCTGAGATAACTATGGGGGAATTCACATGTATTACATTACCTGACCTCTGTAAGATTGTCTCTGAGTGTAATTCCGCCACCTCCTGCCTCGATCCTATACCAACAGCATTTCTCAAGCGGGTGTTTGATAGTGTCTCAAATCATGTCCTTGAAATCATAAATATGTCTCTTCAAACAGGCACTTTTCCAGATGCATTTAAAACAGCTGTAGTAAAACCACTACTAAAGAAAACAAACTTAGATGTAAACGAACTAAAAAGCTATAGGCCAATATCGAACCTTCCATTTATCAGCAAGATATTAGAAAAGATAGTCTCAGTACAAATAAACTCCTTTCTCAAAGATAATAACATCATGGAGGAACTACAATCAGGTTTCAGAACAAATCACAGCACTGAAACTGCCCTTACCAAAATAGTTAGCGACCTCAGGCTAAACTCCGATGCTGGCAAAGTCTCAATTCTTGTCCTATTGGACCTTAGTGCAGCGTTCGATACGATTGACCATAATATCTTGATCAGTCGTCTAGAAAGACTGGTTGGCTTTTCCGATCATGTACTAAATTGGCTCATAACATACATTAAGGGGAGAAGGTTCTATGTTAAGCTTGGAGACAATGTATCCGAGGAACATGACAGCAATTTTGGAGTCGCACAAGGAAGCTGCCTTGGTCCATTACTCTTCTCACTATATATGCTGCCCCTCGGGGACATCATTCGAGACCACAATGTATGCTTCCATAGTTATGCTGATGATACACAACTATATATCTCCGCAGAACCAAATAACACTACAGCCATACAGTCCATTACAAATTGTCTGTTAGCAATAAACAAGTGGATGAACAATAACTTCCTAAAATTAAACGAAAGCAAGACCGAAATCCTATTGATCGGCCCAAAAGCGAAAAGGGAAGTGCTTTGTAAAAACCTGGGGAGTCTGTCATCCTATGTAAAGACTGAGGTTACAAGCCTAGGTGTCATCTTGGACTCAGACCTGACCTTTAAGTCTCATATAAATAAGGCCATGAAAACGTCATTCTTCCACCTAAGAAACATAGCGAAAGTAAGACCTTTCGTAAATAAAAAGGATGCAGAGAAACTTATTCATGCTTTTGTATCAAGTCGGCTTGACTATTGTAATGCACTGTTCACTGGTCTTCCCAAAGCAACCATTGGGAAGCTTCAGCTTATCCAAAACTCTGCAGCTCGATTACTAACTCATACAAGGAGAAGAGAACATATCACTCCAGTCCTGGCCACTCTGCACTGGCTTCCAATAACTCATAGAATTGATTTTAAGGTCCTTTTCCTAACATATAAAGCTCTTAATGAGCAAGGCCCAAAATACATAGCAAATTCCCTAGTTAGTTATCTGCCCTCAAGAACGCTACGGTCATCCACTACAGGTTTACTAGACACGCCCAGAAACCAAAAAAGGATAGGAAGTATGGCATTTGCCAACTATGCCCCAAAACTATGGAACACACTACCAACACACATCAGAAACGCCAGCTCTATACACATTTTTAAAGGAAAATTAAAAACGTACCTATACAGTCTAGCTTACAAATAGTTATGGCTTGGAAAAACCTGATGGATCCATGAGGCTAGGATAAGCCTTGTGGACCCAACTTTTTAGATGAAGGAACGGGTACATAGGAGACACGCCTCCAGTTTTTCAAACGTTTTTGACACGCCTCAGCTTCTGAGCTGAAGGCGTGTTTTTGCGGACCTCCCAAACTTTCAAACTTTTTAGATGAAGGAATGGGTACAATAGGAGACACGCCTCCAGTTTTTCAAACGTTTTTGACACGCCTCAGCTTCTGAGCTGAAGGCGTGTT
Organism: Notolepis coatsorum; assembly: GCF_963971535.1. Lineage (NCBI taxonomy): Eukaryota > Metazoa > Chordata > Actinopteri > Aulopiformes > Paralepididae > Notolepis > Notolepis coatsorum. The sequence goes on from NC_140175.1 coordinate 90,824,028, forward strand.
TTTGCGGACCTCCCAAACTTTCAAACTTTTTAGATGAAGGAATGGGTACAATAGGAGACACGCCTCCAGTTTTTCAAAAGTTTTTGACACGCCTCAGCTTCTGAGCTGAAGGCGTGTTTTTGCGGACCTCCCAAACTTTCAAACTTTAGACTGTTTTCTTTATACGTTTTTCTTTTTCTTTCTTTCTACCACAAGACGCGGCCACTGATGGGTCCATGGGACTTGGATAAGTCCTGTGGACCCAACTCTGGCCACTGACCACATGAGCGAACGGGTACATACGCACACAATACACGGCCACTGATGGATCCATGGGACTTGGTAAAGCACTATGGACCCAACTATGACCACTGATAAAAACGTAACTACACTAGCATTATAAGACCTAAACATTGCTACCTACCATACAAGTGCATTGGTTTAGTGCACTTCCGGTTGCCACTGAGCGGAAATGTTTGTGCGGACCTGTTCTCCCAAACTGGTAAGCAAATGACTGTTTTTACGTTATTTTCATTTTTACGTTACTATTATTATTATTATTATTTTTTTTAAACATTGATCTTAACTGATCACTATGACTTTATTGCTTTTATCGTTATATATGCCTATAATTGTGTACAGCACTTTGAGCTACATGACATGTATGAAAGGTGCTTTATAAATACTTACTTACTTACTTACTTACTTATGTATCTTATCTGTATCTGTATCTGTATCGGTATGTGTTCAAACAACAAAAGGATCTGTCTGTGTATCTGTCGAGGGCGTGGGTGTGGTTTATAAGTCACATTAAATCAGTTCTGTATCGTTAGTGGCTTAGCTTGGCATCGCTACTGCACTATCTCGCGTACGTGCACGCGTACTGAATAAACCACAAATGTACCTCTAATACCAGTATTAGTCTGACCACACCCCTCATCAGCTTACCTTCATAAGCAGGTGTGTGGTCACCTGCTCTCCTCCTTCTCGCTTTCACCACAAGGAAGAGGTGCCTCTGTAGATCCCCACACTTGACACCATGATGGAAGAAATTGGATTAGGAACAGCTTGGGAAACAAGGATACGTTGACATCATATCTTTATTTTCTCTCTCACTATTTTCGAGAAAATACGGCGATATTGTCTTCGTACTGGAGTGTCTAGAAGATGATGATCATTCTACAAACCCTCCACCGGTTTTCGTATTGGGAGCACGCCGCTGCATGCTTCTCAACTGCAGTTCCTTGCTGTGTTTGTTGGGGTGAAACCTGTCAGGCCACAGCTGAACTGTCGGACATGCCGCTGTTGTGAGGAGCGGTGCGTTCCAGGTTGGGTGAGTAGTGTTTGCTGGCGGGCTCCACTTGTCTGTTAGTGCTATGGGGGCTACTTGACAAAGTTTATGGAAACCGGCCCCAGGCTAGGGTCCTTTGTTTAGCCGTCTAGGCGACAGAAGGCCTTGGTCTGGCGACCATTATAGTTTTAACTAGTGGGCCGCGACCATTGACACTGGTGATCCCTGTGTGTTCTGGACGAGTGGATTCTCTCTGTCACCGTGTTAAGACCCCATCTTTCATATCCAAATGAGAGTATTCCTTCACGAGGGGATATGTGCATGTAATGTGCGATAGCGGCAGATTCATGTTCAAAGTCAGCTATACAGGCCAGTTGGTACTGTGCTGATTCCGCCGGACGTGTTAATGTCACCGTTGTGAAGCGGTGTTGACGTCTTGTTTTCTCTTTTCTCTTAAAAAGTGAGGAGGGTTCAGAACGGCGGCCTGTCTGGGTGAGTGTTATGTCATTGTTTACATGTTCATAGCTTACGGTTAGCCGGTCGGTGGCCTGGCGCGGGGTAGCTTGGCTTCTCGCGCGCCGCCGGGAGCTCGCTCCTGATCGCGTGCGTCGTAGATCGGCGTCTCGCGAGCGGAAGCAATAGCACCCGAACGGTTGGAGCAGCCGTTAGCTTGATGCTATTCTGTTGAACGTGCTTTGATTTTTAACATGTTTTACACTCTTGACCACGACGTCATCCTTGACAGGGGATGTTCGTCGACCCTGCCTGAGCCTAGACGGGGATTGCGTCAACAAAGAGGACTGTAGCGACTGGTGGAGCGGCGACGCTGCCCGGATCGAACAACACGGGACGGCTGTGTTCTACGGTGGCTTGTGACTGCACTTCGCTGATCTGCGTTCCGGGCAGGTACGGGGTTGGCCAGACCTCATAACACGTCTTCTGGTTTTACCTTGCTAAATGTATTGTGAATAACGGTGTTTTTTCCCAAAACGTGTGTTGTTGCAATGCATTTGAGATACGTTGCGGGTTGTGTGTGAGCTGTTTTTGTCACTGGCAGTTAGCTTCTCCGTGCAGGTCGTGATGTATTGATCTGGTTGTTGTGTGAGAAACATCATGGTGTTTATGTGTACCGTGTACTCACTACTAAGGCAACTAACCTATGAAGCTATGCTTGGTGACGAGTGAGTAAAAGAATGTTCTTTCTCAGACTGTAATGACAATGAACAGTGAGTTCACACATTAACGGGTTTTCCTGTTTTAACTGGCCGTATTGAGGGTAAAATAGGAGGATTGTGTTTCCCCCCCCGGTTCCCTGGGGACTTTATCACCTCCTATCAGACATGTTGTGCATTGATTGTGTCTTTTGTGTGGTAGGGATACGATGTAACTCTCAGCTTGATTGCTGAGGTTGTGCTAAATCTGCTGGAGAAACTTATTTCCTAAAGGGAAATTGGTTTGGTTGCTGTCATGTGTGCTTAGCAAGGCCTGTGGTCGATACTAATCAAGAATGATGTATTCTCTCATTGTGAAAAAAACGGCGTTCCTCTGTTGAGTGTTTTTGCCATTTTTTGTAGGTGATGATGGGTTGTGTGTGTCATGTGACCTACAACTGGGTTGTACTGGCCACAGAAGCACATGTGTATGTTGGACCGGGGTTCTTAGAGCCCTCTCTATTCTGTGTTTTTCCTTAGTAAAAATCAGATAGCAGGTTAGCTCGTGCGCTGTGTGGAGCTGTGAAACGCTTCATAGAGCTGACTATGACTGTGTCATATTCTCTTTTTGTCGTTACGTCGTATCATGGGTGTGGGGTCGTAAAGGGGTGAACTGGTAACCTTTCCTCTCCCCATTGTTCTGTCGGTCAGGGGTACACCCCCTGTCCTTCAAGGTTCCCGTCACGTGGCGGTTCGGCACGTTACGGGGGGGGGGGGGGGGGGGGGGGGGAGGGAGTTCCTGGTCCCACGGCCTGGTATATTGGGCGTGTGCACCGCAGGAATTCCCCCGCCATAGAGTACGTCACCGTGCGCGTCTCTGTTGGTAGGACTTCCGTGTGCTGTTCAGGTCCATGTGATGGATCTGTTTTCAGGGGGGGTGGTCAGGGCTCCTCCTCACCAAGCGCCTACTCAGGCCTTCTGTGAGTTCGGACTCCTTCTTCCATGTGAGGAAGCCTCCATCAGAGTACAGAGCCTTCCTCCTCAGATTGTCAAAGTGAGTGGACCCTCTAGAAGGGTCCTTTTCTATTGTATGTATATTCGATTCAATTCGTTTATTGAGTGTGTATGGGTTCGGTGCCTCTTCCCCGGAGGCCCTAAAACCAGTTTTTTACATGGCTCAAGGTGCAATATATTCTTTTCAATCTGTACAGCTCGCGTGGGAAGTCTCTCTGGGGATCCCCGTCTCTTTCCTATGGGAGGGTGGTGGGATGTAAAAATGTGAACATTTTTACCCCGGCTGTGTAGACTGGGATACATACTGTTGATGCTTCCTTCTTTCTATTCCAGAAGTGTTGGAGTTAGGGAGTGTCACACCCCTCTTGTCGTTCCCCTGGGCGCCTTGGGGATTCAATGACAGGTCTAAATAGCCTGTTCATTGATGGGGGTGTGTCCCGACGCACGTATAGTGCTAGCTCGCTGTAAACAGGCGATTGACTGGCACGCCTTAGTTGCTTGTGGTTGAAACAGCGTTTTTATAAAGCAACTGAGATGGGGGTTTTTCCTCTTCCGGCGACCACATCCCATGACCTGGGTGGGTTGTCGACGGATTCTCGTTCATGTCTGGGGGATGATGACGGGATGGATCTGAACATATGTAGTGGGGTCTCACGCCCTTGGGGTGGGCCACCAGGCGCGGTTCGTCCCGACGTCTGGGTGGCGCCTTCTTTTCATGTTAAGATCAACACGCATATCTGCCCTTCTCCTGGAGTAGGCATGTCGGCGTGGTTAGGGCACGGGACTGGTTCTGGTCACGCTGGTCCAGATCAGTTGAACCCGTTGTCCGCCGGGGATGCAGATCTGCTGTTCTGGTACCCTGAGGGACTTGGGCTTTTTTCAGGGGGAAAAATGCCAGGTCGGTCTGGGTGTCACAGGGTTAAGCGCTATGGAGACCCTGGTTGGGTATGTTTTTACTCAGCACTGTCGTCATGGCTTACAGCCATGCCATTCTGTACGCGCTCGATCTCGTCGGATCTCGGCCGCTACACAGGTTGGTCCTGGTTAGTACTTGGTTGGGAGACCGCCGGGGAATACCAGGTACGGTGTGCTTAGGGGCTGGTTCTCCATTATTTTTCGCTCCTCTCTCACGCATGGCGAAGAGGGGCCTGTGGGGGTGGTTTTTTGACCTCCTCTGGTGACCCTGTGCTTCCCGTACCGCCAGGCCCGGTCCGAAGTGATGTTTGCGACCCGTAGGCCTGGGTTAACCCTTTTTGGAAACTGAAACACTTGTACTGCGGTATAGCCGGTGTATACCCGCAGGTGTGTTTTGGAGTTTTTTCTTGAGGGGTTATAGGAACAACCACCGCATTGGGTAACACCGAGGTGGTTGATTCCCTGGTGTGTTGGAGCAGTGTCAACTCCCGGGTTCACCGTTTGAGGGTGCCCCTGCACGTTCATGACGTCTGCCAATCGTGTCAGCCTTCTCTGCCTCGACCCCTCTGGGTGGGGGTTGTTAAATGGAGGCTTGGTCATGCAACACCGCCAGCTTACGCTCCTTCCGCCGGGGCGGCTGTGTTCAGCTGTCCCCTCTGGCGCCTGTCTCGTCCGCAGTCTCCAGGCTAGGGTTAACAGCCTGTTGCCTGGTTTTTCCCCGGTGCGCTGCCTGCTTCCGTTGGTTAACCTTTTTTGTGTGCTTACGGCCATGCTGACTGCCTATTCTGCAGGGTCAGTGTGCCAGGCGGTGTACTATTGGGGGGACGGGGCCCGCTCGGCTTACGGCCATACCGACCTGAACACGCCCGGTCTCGTCCGATCTCGGAAGCTGGGCAGGTTCTGGCCTGGTTGGTTCCGCCTGGGAATACCAGGTGCAGTAACTGAGGGGCCTTTGTCCGAATACGCTGGCGATGTGGGGGGCGGGGCACTACGTGCCCACCTGGTGGGGTCTTGATGCTGGCATCATGGACTTCTCCGGGCCCCCATTCCAGGGAGTCCAGTCCTTTTGGTGGGTCTGGGTCTTCCTTCGTGCTCCGCTGCTACGGCCTTGCCACGGGGTTGGGTTTGCCCTTGACCCCGTGATTCTGGGGGCAGTAACGAGGTTGTTCCTCCGTTCGTTCCCGGGTGGCATGCGGGTTGTGCGTGTGTGTAGTCGTGGGGTCAAGCCACGGTCTGCTCACCCTGTGCGTTGAGTTGCTTGAGTGCCTCTTCGCACGGTCGGGTCCGTCGCCCTCCCGTGACGTCCCTAATAGGGGGGCTACCCTCCATTAGGGGGGGTCGGGGGGGCTCGGCCCTCCCTGTTCTGATGGTTTTGGGGGGCTGTCAGCGGGGTGTATTTGTCAGCCAAGTGGCTCCGCTTGGCCTCCCTTGTGCAGTAGCGATGCCAAGCTAAGCCACTAACGATACAGAACGTTGGGTTATGACTATAACCAAGTTCTGTTAGTTAGGGGCGATGCTTGGCATCGGACGCCGCTGCAGCCCTTGTCCTCACC
>NC_140175.1:90834930-90859930 GCF_963971535.1 Notolepis coatsorum
GATTAACACTGAAGATACCGTATTGTTTTTTCTCTGGACTCTGCTAACTTGTGTGTGGTACACCGAAGATCAAGTCACTTGGATTTATACTGGATCAGTCACCTCTCTGCCTCTGTGTGTTCGTTGGGATAACTCTGATTTCTCTCTCTCTCCGTTTCCACCGGGAGTGAAAGCTGGGAGTATCTGCAGAGCTGCTTAAACGTCACTAGCCAATTCCTCACCACTACCTACTGGGAGTATCTACAGAGCCGCAACATCTTCACATGCCAGATTCCCCGTTTGTTCGATTGCTGTACTTCATTCCATCTTGTGACTCTGTAAATAAATACGCCCTTGCTTTGGCTAACTCTGAACTTCCTCTCTGTGCCGTTGCGTTTGAGGTCGGTTACAAACCATAACCGCTCCGACCACATCACCCCCATCCTCCACCATCTCCACTGGCTCCCCATCATGTACAAGATTCAGTAAAAAATTCTACTCATCACCTTCAAAGCCCTCAACAACCTGACCCCCCCCCCCCCTACCTCTCTGACCGCGTTCTCCACCACACGCCTACCCGCTGCCTCAGGTCTGCAGATGCTAACCTCTTCCAACCCATCAGCCTTCGCTGCAGCTGCCCCCACCCTCTGGAACGCCCTGCCCAACCATAACCGTCATGCAGATACCCTCTCATCATTTAAAAAAGCCCTCAAAACCCACCTTTTTACCCTTGCCTTCAAGCCTTGAACTCCTTCCTCTCTCACCTTTTATAATATATATATTTTTTTTTTCTACTAAAACTGTATTGTTTGTTTTCTTCTGTAAATAAATTTGATGTATTATTATTATTATTATTATTATTATTATTATTATTATTATTATTATTATTATTATTATTATTATTATTATTATTATTATTATTATTATTATTATTATTATTATTGTTGTGAAGGATCAGATTAAACCGAATATATATATTTATTTATGGATATATATTTAATAGTATTTGTATATCGTTTGATATCCCTTGTATATTCTTTGTACATATACACTGAATATCCCTTTAGTCTACTACAGCCCATAATAGTTCATTCTCTCATTGGACAAGAACCTGGCGCCAGCAGACAAGCCCCTTGAGTCAAGTTCAATAGTGCCGACGAACATGTCCCAACTAGCCCCGGTTCCGCGTAGGAATACGGCTACCGAAATACGAATGGTACTATTTGTTCACCGTGCATATAAATATGGCGCAAGTAAAGTAGAACTTTCTTTTTAGTCCATTAGTCCTTTACCCTCCAACCTAGTAACAGACGTGAAGCCTCACCCACGACCCACGTGTGGTGCAGTATGGCCTATTTGGCCCCAGAATAGGCATTGAGACCTCGTGTAAATTCATAGCTGAATTGTCATAGTTTGGCACTGTACCGTCGAGTGGGACGTATTTCTATTAAGTTAATAATAGTCTATTATGTATGGTGCATCGTTCGGTTAGAGTTCTAAAGTGAGCAGCACCCCCATCGTTTCCTCGCGTTATCTAGAGTCTTAACCAGGCTGGGCAGACCACGCGTGGTGCTTTCATCCGAGGAGTTCTGGGCGAGGACGAGTGGACCTGCACATTGGATTACCTACCCGGACGACTGCTGAGCCTATACGGCATGGAATATCTATTTGCTTTGGGTGCTTTGATTTGTGGAGCGGATAACAGCCAACGCCGGTGAGTGTTGGAATTACCCCCGAGAGGAGCCCCGGTGAGACGGCGCTCAACCCAGACCGAGGCCGCCTCGCTTCTCCTTCGTTGTGGACCTACAGCCTACAGCTACCGTCTACAAGAGGGCCCAAGTGTATTCATCTGTGGATCAAGATCCTGCGGGCACTGTGTTCTGTACCTGAATTCTCCCCAGGAATCGTTGGCCAGATGGGATGCAGCTGACGGCTCTCCAAACCCCCCCCCCCCCTACTGACTTACAACCAGCAGGACCCCTTTAGTATCCCGCTATAATCCTTAAGTACCATCGCTATAGTTCCCTAAATAACCAGGTTGTATACTTGCTTCCTGCGTAACCAGAGATTGGACATTCAGTGTTGATTTGCCTACAAATACTCATTTGCCTTACAAGTGCATTCAAATCATAAATGTAATTAAGTGAATGTTGTATATACCTTTTGCTATATTAAACCTTCGACTGTTATATTTGTGTGGACCTGATTTCATATGTGGGAAAGTGTTCATCATACTTAGATATCGTGTACTGTATGGCCAGAAGTTAAAGTACATCAAGCGGTAGTGGTTTAATGATACCATACTTATCAATACAGTCAGGGAATTGTACCCCTCAGTTACAATTGGTCCTTCGAGCCGGATGGTAACTAGTGTAATATTAATATAGTGTTATTAATATTGAAATGGCCTATGATGAACACTCCACGAAACGGTCCTCCTAACGTAGAACGCCCGCGGCGCAGACGACAGACACCTCAGTACTTAGAGGATTACGCTGTCAGTCAACTACCTAGCCTTCTACAGACGGTAAACGCGGTAAAAGTAGAAAGTAAAATTATGTCTGACCTTAACGACCAGGTTACCCCGACCACAGAGGCCCTAGTGGGTTCTAATGTAACTGACCAAGCTCACGGTGGGGACCAGGAGGGAACAGACATGCCTTTACCCCCCGCCAATACCGAAGAAGTAGTCCCCGACCAGCTCCGGGAGGAAGACAACCCTCCAGAGGTGGAACCCTGCACGGAACAAGATGAGGAGAGTGCCGAGGAGATAGAGCTCCAGGACTCCCCAACGAGTACAGCCAGGAGCGGCTCACCTCTACAAGCGTCTTCCCCCAGCGAGGCGGAGAGGATGCTGTCACAGGCGTTCCTCGTCAGCCTGACAGCCTCTACCGAACGCGATCGACTCCAGGGTGAACGCGATCGACTTCAGGGTGAACGCGATCGACTCCAAACACAGCAACGGAGCGAAGAAGAGCACATACGCCTGGAGATGAGACGCCTTCAGACGGAAGAGAATATGGCAAGAGACCGGTCCGACACCCAGCGCGCCGCTGACGGTGCCCAAAGAGAAGCAGAGCGCGACATCGCTCTCATCCAGCGCGAAGCCGAGCGCGACAGACTACAGGGCGAGCGCGACAGACTACAAGCGCAGCTAATGGAGCAGCTGATCACCAAGGCAACACCCTCTCCCTCCGCCAGGGGTTCAAGGGCCTCGTCGAGACAACAGTCAAGGGCAGCATCCCCTAACCGACCAAGCGACCCTGAACTTGACCACCAGAGAGAGCCTATACCACCCGCAGACCCCTTTCCCCGACCGGTCCAAGCGAGACCCAGCTACAAGGAAGGAGCAGCATACACTGCGGAGAGGCTAAATAAACGACTACAGGATCTAGAGGACCTGACAGAAGAAGAAGAGGGAGAGGAGGAGAACCAAGCCCGACGACAGCACAGTACTCCACCGGACCAGGAGGTCCAGTACAGCCCAGGCTATACCCCCGCGGCGCTGCGCTACAGACCCCCGACTCTATTCACGGGTGAGCATGACGCACGACCAGCCCCGAGGAACAGCACCTGGACCAGCGGGCCATGGTACCCTGCCGGTACCAGCCCACAGAGAGGCGCAAGAGGAGACTCGCCTAGGAGGCCTCTCTCCCAACGCTCACCGATGTGCCAGCCATCCACAGCGTCATACATTGGCACACCGACGTTTCCAGACTTCACCCATGAGAATCGAGCACAGTACACGGAGCTCCGGATGTGTTTAGAGACAATGATGGTGGATGTCGTTGACGAACGCCACAAGTATGCAATATTACTGAAGCACCTGAAAGTACCCCGAGTGCACAATATAGCGCTAGCCTATGCCACCTCTACGACCCCATACACCGCGGCTCTAGCAGCGCTGGACCAGAGATATGGACGTATATGGGATTACGTAATCCAAGAGATAAGGCATATTGACCGCCTACCCCCAGCAACAGACAATCGCTCACTAGACGACCTGTCTATAAAAGTGCAGTCCCTAGTAGGGATGCTGGGAGCGCAACGAGAAAAGGGTATGCACGAGCTATACGCCAACTCTAACGTCGAGAGGATTTTAGAGAAGCTGCCGCCCGCCAGACAAGAGCGCTTTAGGCGGCAAAGAGACCACCGTGATCCTAACGGTCCCGAACCATCCCTCCTCGATTTAGCCGACTTCCTGACGAGAGAAGTCAGCAGCCTACGCTTGGATACATTCGTGCGGAGCACACCAAGCTCCAGAGAGGGACCTAGGAGAGTAAATGATGGAAGAAGATCAGTGACTGTCATGCACCAATCAGAATCAGTACCGAGCAGTAAGAACCACAGTACCCCCTCGAGAAAAGAGAAGTGGAAGATGGTGTGCCCGTACTGCGAGAAGGAACACTGGCTGTCACAATGTGACCTGTTCAAGAAGATGAATGCAGAAGAAGTGAGTCAATGGATAAAGTCCAACAGGCGCTGTTACCGATGTGCGCGCAGTCACATGGCAGCCGAGTGCCGCCTAAAGAAGAGGTGCAGTCGGTGTGACGGAGCCCACCTAGATGTCCTACACGACAGTAACAGAAGAAAGCCTGCACCTGCACCATCGAGCAGCACAAAGGCAAGTGTCATGTACATTGACCCCGCCAGCAGCAGCGGCGCCCAGGTGCTCTTAAAGGTAGTCCGTGTAACATTGAGCCACCAAGATAAAGTCATGGACACTTACGCCGTCCTTGATGACGGGTCAGAGAAGACCCTTCTCCTCGCATCCGCTGCGGCCCAGCTGGGACTGCGGGGGAGTGAGAACCAGATGACGATTCGGACAATAAGAAGAGATTTAAAGACGATAAAAGGCGAGAATGTCTCCTTCACTATCGCAGCAAGCGGGCAGCCAGAGAGACGGTATAGGATTACAAATGCTTTCACCAGCCAAGAAATAGGACTATCACAGTACACCTACCCCATCGCCAAACTGATGGATAAATATGTGCACCTGCGTCAACTACCTATCCCGCTCATAGACGGCGCCACCCCGACCCTGCTGATAGGCTCCGACCATGCAGACCTCATAGTCCCGATAGACCGGGCCCATACAGGACCCAGAGGCTGTCCTGCAGCAGTCGAGACCCGCCTAGGATGGACGTTACAAGGCCCCCTCGCTAAATCTCTCAACCGAACAGCAGCCACTAGCTGCCTCCACTCCAGAGTGACAGAAGAAGACACCACTCTCCTGCAGCATGTCGAGAGGCTATGGACACTAGAGACAATGCCCTTTAAGAACGAAAAGAAAGACATTCGTTCTAAAGAAGACATTTACGCCATAAACCTCCTCGAGCAAGGGACAAAGAGAGTCACAGTCAGCGGAGTGATGAGATACGCAACTCCACTCCTGAGGCGAGAGGGAATGCCCACCTTTCACGCCACGAAAGAAGCTACGGAGCGGTATCTATTGAACACAGAGCGGCGCCTAGCCAAAGACCCCGCTCAAGAGAGTGTGTACCGCGCTGAGATTGAGAAGCTAATCACAGCGAGACACGTAATGAAGATTGACATTAAAGAGGCCGATCAGACGACCGAATCATGGTACGTGCCGCACCACAAGGTCCACCACAACGGCAAGGATCGCATTGTGTTTAACTGCAGCTACCAGATCGGATCCCAGAATCTGAATAAAGAGCTCTTGCCCGGCCCCACACTCGGCCCCTCTCTACTAGGCGTGCTACTACGCTTCCGCCAGGACAAGGTGGCTATCAGCGGGGATATCAAAGGGATGTTCCTGCAGGTGAGACTAGTGGAGGAGGATAAGCCCCTACTGCGGTTCCTATGGAGAGAGAGGATCGGAGATGAGCACCCAGCCATCTACCAATGGGAAGTCCTCCCCTTCGGAACCACATGCAGCCCGTGCTGTGCTACATTTGCACTGCAGAAACACGTCGCAGAGGACCCAGCAGCAGATGAAGAGGTCCGACACAGTGTGAAGAACAGTTTCTACGTGGACAACTGTTTACAAAGCATTTCGACCCAAGAAGAAGCCGAGGCTCTCCTACTCAAGCTACGCGCCTCCCTGATCAAAGGCGGCTTTGATCTCAGGCAGTGGGCCAGCAGCGACACGCAAGTATTGCGCAGCCTCTCCCCCGTGGACAAGGCAGCCAGTAGCGAGACCTGGATGGCGACCATCCCAGTAGAAGCCCAAGAAATGACACTAGGACTAGTCTGGCGCTTCAAAACAGACTCGCTCCACTATAGACACAAACCCCTGACCACGGAGCAGGGAAGGTCGACGGCGATACCGACCACCAGACGGAGTGTGTACAGAACACTCGCCAGACAATATGACCCGTTGGGATGTATTCTACCTTACACCACCAGGGCAAAGATGATTGTACGAGCACTATGGGACAAGGACCAGGGCTGGGACGACCCAATACCCGCACACCTTGCCTCCACATGGAGATAGTGGGAGACGGAACTCCGCTCACTCCCAGGCGTCAACATACGCCGCAGCTACTTCCCACCCACAGTGAGGCCAGAGACATGCAAGATGGATCTACACGTCTTCAGCGACGCCTCCGAAGTAGCCTATGGATCTGTGGCCTACTTGCGTGCCCAAGAGAAGGGAGGAGAGATACACACCGCTTTCATCCTGGCTCGCTCAAGAATAGAACCAAACACAACCCAGCTGACGTCATCACCCGGGGAATGTCCCTAGATGACCTCACCCGTCACAACATCTACAGTGACGGACCAGAGTTCCTCAAGCTCCCGGAACAAGAGTGGCCTACGCCCACCCCACGGGAGGCGAGTAAAGAGGAGGCTGAAAATAAGAAACCTATGTTCTGTGGATTGAGCACAGTCGCCTCCACAGACCCCAACATAGATGATTGCCTCACCCTACAGAGTGCGCAGCTAAAGACATTCCTGTGGCACCACCCAGAGATTCAGCCCACCACTGACATTTCAGCAGCTGACTACGAAGAAGCAAAACTTCTTCTACTACAACGAGCCCAGAGAGACTCGTTCCCCGATGAGCTAGACTGTCTACAGGGAGGAAAGCCCGTCCCATCAGACAGCAGACTGCTCCACCTGGCACCCGAGAGTGACGCCCATAATCTCATCAGAGTGGGTGGTCGTCTGCGGAGAGCCCCCGACCTACCGGATGACGTTAAGTACCCGATAGTCTTGAACAGCCGACACAAGGTCACAGAGCTGATCATAAAGAAATACGACGAGGATGTGCACCACGCAGGAGCAGAGAGAGTCTTCGCGGAGATCAGACATCGATATTGGATACTTCAAGGGAGAGAAGCAGTGCGACGCTTCCAGCGAACCTGTCTAGACTGCCGAAAGTGGCGCGCGCAGCCCAACATACCCCGGATGGCTGACCTACCTCCCTGTCGCCTCCGACTCGGCGACAAGCCCTTTCACTCCACAGGCATGGACTGTTTTGGCCCGTTGTATATAAAGAAAGGAAGAGGAACCGAGAAGCGGTGGGGTATTGTATTCAAATGCATGACCACCAGAGCGATACATATCGAACTCCTTCCAACCATGAGCACAGACTCATTCCTTATGGCCTTCCGAAGATTCACATCGCGGAAAGGAAAACCGTCTCCATTGTTGTCTGATCACGGGACCAACTTCAAAGGCGGAGAAAGAGAGCTGAGAGAGAGCTTCCAAGCTATGGGCCCAGAACTTAAGACCCACCTCGCTCCATCCCAGATTGACTTCCAGTTTAATCCCCCGAACGCACCCCACTTCGGTGGAACCTGGGAACGAGAAGTACGTTCTATAAAGACAGCCCTGTACGCCGTGCTTGGGGCCCAGACTGTGGCGGAAGAATTCCTAATGACAGTCCTCACGGAGATCGAGGGAGTATTGAACTCCAAGCCCCTCGGTTACGTCTCAAGTGATGTAGCAGATGTCGACCCAGTCACCCCCAACACACTCTTGATGGTGCGGCTGGACCCCGCGCTACCCCAGACAATGTACAGGCCTGAAGAAGCGAACGGCCGAAGAATGTGGAGGTACAGTCAAGTACTGGCTGACAGGTTTTGGAATAGCTTCCTACTCCACTATCTACCGTCTCTACAGACCCGCCAGAAGTGGGTAAAAGAGAGAGACAATTTGACAGAAGGAACAGTCATCATGATTATCGACCAGTCACTACCCAGAGCTATGTGGCCGGCTGGCCGCGTAAGCAAAGTGATCACCGGTGCCGATGGCAAGGTCCGAGCAGCTGAAGTGCTCGTCCAAGGGCGGACTTACACACGACCCGTGGCGAGGCTAATAGAACTGCCAAGACTCCCAGACACTATCGATGACGACTGTTACGACCCTGGCTCATGGGTACGCAACCTATGTGTAATCAACACCAAAACCCTGTGCTCTAACTCAAAAAATGCTACTAAACCAAGGAACTACTAATATAACTATAAACTAATGTACTGGTAACCCAACGGACAAGGACTGTAAGAACCTGACAGCTCTTTCACTAGGCACAGACCGTGCATGTGTGTTTCTGGGTCTGCCTTTGAAGCTCCCCAGCAGGTAACCAATCAGCACTAATTGGCTAATTGGCAGCCCTCACCTGCCTGCCCTGGTGAAACAGGAGTGACCAGGCCTCTAGTACATAACACCTCCCCCACCAAACTGGTTGCCCAAGAGGCAACCACTACACAACAACCCATAAACAAAACAAAAAACAACTGTGACCCCTTAGTTGTCAGGGCCTCTACCACCACAGCGATAACGGGTACCACAAACACTGGTACTACGATCGTGAGAGGGCGTCTGCTAGCACGTTGTCCCTCCCACGAATGTGGCGAATATCCAAGTTATACGCCTGGAGGAACAAACTCCATCGCATCAAACGATGATTCGAATTCACCATGCTGCGAAGAAAAACCAAAGGGTTATGGTCTGTATACACAACAAGGGGTAAACTGGAGGATCCCACGTAAACATCAAAATGGTTCAAGGCAAGAACCAAAGCGAGCGCCTCCTTCTCTATAGTAGAGTAGTGCAGTTGATGCCTGTCAAACTTTTTAGAAAAGTAGCACACTGGGTGCTCCACCTCTAATGCATCCTCTTGCAGGAGGACGGCTCCAGCACCGAGGTCACTAGTATCCACTGCCAACTTGAATGGCAGTTGAAAATCGGGAGCTGACAGAACGGGAGCGCTAATCAGAATACCCTTGATGCTCTCAAAAGACTGTTGACAAGTCTCAGTCCACACGAAAGGTACCTTAGGACTGAGCAGAGTGGTCAAAGGGGCAACAACAGAAGCAAAGTTCCTACAGAAACTCCTATAGTACCCTGCCATACCTAGGAAGCGCTTTAACTCCCGCCTGGTGATGGGAGCAGGGAAGCCCACTATAGCCTCCACCTTAGCTGTAACGGGGCACACATGCCCACGTCCAACCACCTTACCCAGGTAGGTAACCGTGGCCTGTCCAAATTCACATTTCGCAAGGTTAACTGTCAAGTTAGCATCACCCAACCGCTTGAACACTTCGGCCAGATGCTCCACATGTTGTGACCAAGAGGAACTGTGGATAACCAGGTCATCCAGATATGCCTCACAGAACGCTACCCCGCCCAGGACCTTGTTCACTAGCCGCTGAAACGTCGCTGGGGCATTTCGCATGCCAAAGGCCATCACTGTATACTGGCAGAAACTCTCTGGTGTGACAAAAGCGGATATCTCACGTGCTCGCGGAGTAAGCGGAACCTGCCAGTATCCCTTTAGCAAATCCAATTTACTTACAAAGGCTGCTGAACCCACCCGATCGATACAGTCGTCCATCCGAGGCAGAGGGTACGAGTCCGGCTTGGTTACTGTATTAACTTTACGGAAATAAGTACAGAACCGATGAGTGCAGTCTGGCTTATCAACAAGCAGGCAGGGGGAGCTCCACGCACTAGAACTGGGCTCCGCAATGCCATGTCTCAGCATATAGTCTACTTCCTTACTCAAGATCCTTCGTTTTTCCGGATTCACCCTATAGGCATGTTGCTTAATTGGTCCTGCACTACCAACATCAATGTCATGCTCGAGTACATTAGTACGACTAGGGACATCAGAAAACAAACGTGTATGCTGTCTAAGTAGGCGCACCACATCCGTACGCTCAGGAAGTGGTAAGTACGACAGGTGTGAGTCCAAGTCACCTAGTATCTGGGTGTTTGGCAACCGGCCCTGAGAAATCTCCTTCGACACAGAACAGTCGGCTACAATAGGAGATGCAGAAACTGTTAGAACAGCCACAGGCTTGACCCCTGACTGGTCAATCTGAGCCCTATCATTGTACGCCTTCAACATATTGACGTGACATAATCTACTCTTGCGCCTGCGGTCGGGAGTTTTAATCAAGTAGTCGACCTCACCAACTTTGCGCTCAATGGAGTATGGCCCACTGTATTTAGCCTGTAATGCAGACCCAAGAATAGGCGAGAGAACCAACACCTTGTCTCCCGGTGAGAACACCCTATGTCGGGCCCGCCTATCATACCACACCTTCATTTTTCCTTGGGCTACCTTTAGGTTCTCTTTCGCTAGTTCACATGCTCTACTAAGCTTAAGCCTGAAGTCACACACATAGTCCAACAAATTAGTAGAGGAAGGAGTCTGGTCAGCCAACCACTTTTCCTTCAGCAGTTTCAAATGACCCCTCACTGTGTGGCCGAACACCAGCTCAGCCGGGCTGAATCCAATAGACTCCTGGGTTACCTCCCTAGCAGCAAACAGAAGCAAAGGGATTCCATCATCCCAGTCTTTGTCGAACTCCGTACAATATGCCCGCAGCATTGTTTTGATAGTCTGGTGAAATCTCTCCAGCGCCCCCTGGGACTCTGGATGATAGGCAGAGGAAGGGCAATGTTGGATAGACAACTGCTGGAGGACCTGAGCAAAGAGACGGGACATGAAGTTAGACCCTTGATCTGATTGAATGACCTTTGGTAGGCCAAAAGTCGAAAAAAACCTAACCAGAGCTTTGGATATAGCTGGGGCTGTGATCTTGCGTAAAGGAATGGCTTCAGGAAAACGGGTCGCTGCACACATAATAGTCAAAAGGTACTGGTTCCCTGTCTTAGTTCGAGGGAGGGGACCAACACAGTCAATGAGGATCCGCTCAAAAGGTTCCCCAACGGCAGGGATAGGCTGCAGAGGAGCCTGAGGGATCTTCTGGTTTGGTTTACCAACCACCTGACACACATGGCACGAGCGACAATATTGTGCCACATCTGACTTCAAACCAGGCCAACAAAAATGTCTCAGCACACGGTCATAAGTCTTCCTGACCCCCATGTGACCAGCAAGATCATGATCATGTGCTAGATGCAGTATATCAGGACGATACACGGCTGGAACAACAATCTGAAACACACTGCCCCAGTCATCCAGACTGGACAGGTTAGGTGGTGTCCACTTTCTCATGAGCACGTCATTGCTAACAAAGTATCCTTGAGACGTATCTACCATTTCATCCTCTAAAACCGCCTCTTCAAAGAGGGACGACAAGGAGACATCCTTGTTTTGCTCTAGTACCAACTGCTCATGAGACGGTATCACCTTACCAAAACCCTCATCAGGGCCACTTTTCAACTCAACAAAGAACGTGTCACTAAGTGTCATATCACCATCTAAGTTAACAACCTCATGGGTGTCACATTTGACCTTCGACATTGCACGTGTTACCGCACACACAGGAAACACTCCTGGATGCTTCTGTGCGAGCTCATCAGGAACCTCAGAAACTACAGGGACGGGAATTACAACTGGAGTAGCCAGCACTTCGCCACCGGCCAAATCGTTCCCTAGAATGAAGGACACCCCCTTTATGGGAATGTGAGAACACACTCCTACGACAACATTGCCTGATACTAAGGGAGAGTTTAGCGAGACCTCATGCAAAGGAGTATTCACAAAGCCTCCTCCAAAGCCCTGAACAATGGCACCGGAATGCAATGAAGAATCTTCCGAAAATGGCAAAATCCCATCCAGAATGAGAGACTGGAAAGCTCCTGTATCTCTCCATATTGTAATAGCCTGCCTTGATCCTAATTCACCAACCAGTGAAACAAATCCCTCCATCCTAAATGTTGAGGAGCCCTCTAGCTCCCTGTCTGCACCTTTGATACTTCGCACCCCACCCTCTAATGTCGGCATAGGTGTCCTGTCTATGATTTCTACCAGAGCCACAGTTTTTACATTTTTCTGCTTAAGCACAGGGCACCCAGCAACGATATGACCAGGCTCCTTACAGTAAAAACAGATAACCCCCTCTGGGAATGCACTAGCAGAGCCACCTTGCCTAGGAGTCGAAGTAAACCGACCAGCAGACACGGGTGCCGGGAACCGGCTCCCCTGAGAAGGACGCCTACTACCCCTGGACTCCACACGGCCCTCCTCTACAAAGACAGACTTGTGTGTTAACACAAACTCATCAGCCAAGACAGCAGCGTCGGCTATCTTCGATACCTTATGCTCATTTAGATGTGTGGAAACGTTATCAGGAACACACCTCTTAAATTCCTCTAGGAGAACCAACTGTCTGAGCTGCTCCCTTGACTCTGCTTTTTGCGAGGTGCACCACCGGTCAAACAGGTTCTCCTTCTCTTTTCCAAATTCAACATAAGACTGCCCCTCCTGCCTACGATAACCTCTAAAACGCTGACGATAGGCCTCGGGGACCAACTCATAAGCCCTCAATATGGAAGCTTTAACAAGTTCATAATCAGCGCTTTGTTCAAGGGACAGAGCAGTGTAGGCTTCTTGTGCCCTACCAACCAAAACACATTGTAGCAGCAGTGTCCAGGCGGTATCAGGCCACTTCAATGTGGTTGCCACCCTTTCGAAAAGGGGAAAATATCTTTCCACGTCTTTCTCAAAAAATGGTGGCACCATCCTAATATTCCTGCCTACATCAAACCCGGAACGTGACTCTGGATGCAGAGCACCCGCCTGCAAGGCAGCATACTTATATTCAAGCTCCTTCTGTGCACGCTCGTGCTCCAGCAACAGTTGTTTCTCCTTAAACTCACGCTCATGCTCACGCTCCTCTTTCCTCTCTCTCTCCTTAAGCTCACGCTCCTCTTTACTCTCTCTCTCCTTAAGCTCACGCTCCTCTCTCCTCTCCTCACGCTCTCGCTCTAGCTGCCTTTCCTTAAACTCCAACTCCCTAATCCTCCACTCACCCTCTACACCAGGTAATAGCGGAGACGCGCCAGACGATGGAGGCTCCTCCACCCTCTCCTCAAGCACCTGTTCCCTAATGAGCAAAACCCGCAAAGCACCCAAGGCAGATGGTTTCAAACGTTTCTCACTGGGAGTAAGCTCGACCTTGTAGTGCACAGCAAGCTCGAGCAGTTGTTCTTTGGAAAATTTGTCTAATAAGTCATGAGACGGGCGATCAACAAAGTCCCTGATGGAAGCCATTGTCACTGAACTAGACACCCCAAGCTACACACCCAACCTCACAGACACGAAGAACCACTAACGAACCACTGAAGAACAACGAAGAACCACTGAAGAACCATGAATAATGCTAATTGCCAACAATAACAACCAGAATGGAACACGGTGGAAATGTGAGCTCTACGGAGCGCACCTTTCCAGGTTGCACAAACAACCAAAAAAATATTTAAAAAAAAACACCCACCCTAAATAGACGTGTCATACACGCAGGGTGTTAGGTGCTACCAGGTATGCTCACCAAACACTTAAACAAACAAAATAAATCCAACAAAATTTTCCAAACAGGTGCGCCTTCTAACCTGATGTGACCACATATGCTTCTACGTCTAAACTGCAGAAAACCCCGGCCTACCACATGTCTACCCTAAGAAACACTAAATCAAGCCCTACCACACTACCTGTGTTTCCTGGCCGCCCTAACCTACCTACCCTTAAACTAATGCCCTGTAGACCTAACTTTCTTCAACCACACCTGCTACCAGTCAAAGATCATATACAATCATTTCATTGACCGCCCCAGGAGTACGTGGTGCACCGGACGCTAACCCACAACCAGAAAATAATGTCCCTATCTACATGTGGTGCCTACTAAACTATATATTTTAACAGCATAAGTAGTCACATCAAATTACAAACAAATACGGCATACTCACCTGTTTGACGAAAATGGCTCAGCCCCCACGTTACACCACCCAAACCATAATATGATGACACCCCGTGCAACACAAAAAAAAATCACCAAACAAAGTTCTAGGGGTAAAAGATCCCGGACGAGCGCCCAATTGTTACGACCCTGGCTCATGGGTACGCAACCTATGTGTAATCAACACCAAAACCCTGTGCTCTAACTCAAAAAATGCTACTAAACCAAGGAACTACTAATATAACTATAAACTAATGTACTGGTAACCCAACGGACAAGGACTGTAAGAACCTGACAGCTCTTTCACTAGGCACAGACCGTGCATGTGTGTTTCTGGGTCTGCCTTTGAAGCTCCCCAGCAGGTAACCAATCAGCACTAATTGGCTAATTGGCAGCCCTCACCTGCCTGCCCTGGTGAAACAGGAGTGACCAGGCCTCTAGTACATAACAACGACCATGACCCCACGACTTTGTGAGTTGACTGACCCTTACAGCGGACCTTGAGTGGTAGACAGTGCGGTTAATCTGTCTCTGCTTAGCTAATTAGGTGGGACTAATTAGGGGGCAACTGTTGTGAAGGATCAGATTAAACCGAATATATATATTTATTTATGGATATATATTTAATAGTATTTGTATATCATTTGATATCCCTTGTATATTCTTTGTACATATACACTGAATATCCCTTTAGTCTACTACAGCCCATAATAGTTCATTCTCTCATTGGACAAGAACCTGGCGCCAGCAGACAAGCCCCTTGAGTCAAGTTCAATAGTGCCGACGAACATGTCCCAACTAGCCCCGGTTCCGCGTAGGAATACGGCTACCGAAATACGAATGGTACTATTTGTTCACCGTGCATATAAATATGGCGCAAGTAAAGTAGAACTTTCTTTTTAGTCCATTAGTCCTTTACCCTCCAACCTAGTAACAGACGTGAAGCCTCACCCACGACCCACGTGTGGTGCAGTATGGCCTATTTGGCCCCAGAATAGGCATTGAGACCTCGTGTAAATTCATAGCTGAATTGTCATAGTTTGGCACTGTACCATTGAGTGGGACGTATTTCTATTAAGTTAATAATAGTCTATTATATGGTGCATCGTTCGGTTAGAGTTCTAAAGTGAGCAGCACCCCCATCGTTTCCTCGCGTTATCTAGAGTCTTAACCAGGCTGGGCAGACCACGCGTGGTGCTTTCATCCGAGGAGTTCTGGGCGAGGACGAGTGGACCTGCACATTGGATTACCTACCCGGACGACTGCTGAGCCTATACGGCATGGAATATCTATTTGCTTTGGGTGCTTTGATTTGTGGAGCGGATAACAGCCAACGCCGGTGAGTGTTGGAATTACCCCCGAGAGGAGCCCCGGTGAGACGGCGCTCAACCCAGACCGAGGCCGCCTCGCTTCTCCTTCGTTGTGGACCTACAGCCTACAGCTACCGTCTACAAGAGGGCCCAAGTGTATTCATCTGTGGATCAAGATCCTGCGGGCACTGTGTTCTGTACCTGAATTCTCCCCAGGAATCGTTGGCCAGATGGGATGCAGCTGACGGCTCTCCAAACCCCCCCCCCCCCCCTACTGACTTACAACCAGCAGGACCCCTTTAGTATCCCGCTATAATCCTTAAGTACCATCGCTATAGTTCCCTAAAGAACCAGGTTGTATACTTGCTTCCTGCGTAACCAGAGATTGGACATTCAGTGTTGATTTGCCTACGAATACTCATTTGCCTTACAAGTGCATTCAAATCATAAATGTAATTAAGTGAATGTTGTATATACCTTTTGCTATATTAAACCTTCGACTGTTATATTTGTGTGGACCTGATTTCATATGTGGGAAAGTGTTCATCATACTTAGATATCGTGTACTGTATGGCCAGAAGTTAAAGTACATCAAGCGGTAGTGGTTTAATGATACCATACTTATCAATACAGTCAGGGAATTGTACCCCTCAGTTACAATTATTATTATTATTATTATTATTATTATTATTATTATTATTATTATTATTATTATTATTATTATTATTATTATTATTAGTTATTATTATTATAATATTATTATTATTATTATTATTATTATTATTATTATTATTATTATTATTATTATTATTATTATTATTATTATTATTATTATTATTATTATTATTATTATTATTATTATTATTATTATTATTATTATTATTATTATTATTATTTTTTTTTTTTAAACAAACACATAAACAAACATGACAACACACGATAAGATACACAAGCATTAGTTGACAGTGCACATCCAATGAAATCACATTTTAGTTAATTGTCATATATAGGATATACCCTTACAAATTTATTTGGAATAACAAACCACCTCGCATAAAAAGATCCACCGCACAGAGAAGTAAAGCAGACGGTGGCATGGCAGTCCCAGATTTTTTACAATATTTTAATGCCTTCACATTAAGACCATTGAAGAAGATATGGTTTGACCCCGAGGCTTTGGTATCTTGGAGAAAATTAGAAGAAAACATAGTAGCCCCACAGAGATTGAAAGACATAGCATACACTAAACTTTCAATCAAGCATTGTGAGCGAGAATTTGGCCCAATAATAACCCATGCAATCAGGACATGGCGGGAAACTCAAAGGAAATTTCCTAACAATCAAGTATGGCATAATCACACTCCCATATTCAATAACAATGCTCTCTTAATGGGAAAACGACCTATAAGATTCCCTGTATGGGAAGAAAGAGGCATACACTCATTAGGGGATATTTTTAATAACAAGGGCCTCTGTAGTTATGTCGAAATATGCATAAAGTTTAACCTCACCGAGTCCACATGGCTTTTTTACATACAGTTAAAACTTTGTATGAGATCTCACGGTGTTCCATTACACATACCAATTGAACACCACAGATACCACAAATTTTTCTATGACAGAAATACATTGGGAGGTTTTGTATCAGGTTTTTATTCACAATTACTAACGTCCTCGTACGAAACCCTTCAACTAGACAATGTCTGGAGGAGGGATATACCAGACCTGGAAAAGGACTTTGATTGGCAAGGAGCCTGGGCAAATGTCCGACTTACATCAAGGAACCCGGATCATCAACAAATCAATCTGAACTATATTCACAGGACATACTTGACTCCTATAAGGCTGTGCAAAATGGGGCTTATACAAAACTCCAAATGCTCCCAATGTACAAATGGGGACGAAGGAACATTTATGCACATGTATTGGGACTGCCCACCAGTTAAGGCATTCTGGGAAGATGTGTCCCAACAATTATCAATACTCGTATTTTGGAATATACCTGTACACCCCGCGGTATTGCTATTGAATGATGTTTTTGAGTTTGCAGTGAACCCACAACTAAAAAGATTGGTTTTATCGGGTATCACAGTAGCTAAAAAACTGATTGCATCACGTTGGTTTCAACCGGAAAAAATGTGCCGGAAAGTGTGGTTTCTTACATATCTTGATGTGATATATCAAGAAATATCAACAGCAAGAATTCTAGGGCTCAATGAATCCAAAATGTTAATGTGGTTAGAAGTGGTGGAGAGAATAAAAGCTAGCCTATAATGGTGATGTCTGGTTAGGAGTGAGGGATAATGGAGGTACTATCCAAGAGGGGGTCCGGGAGGGGGGGATTTGAGCTGGAGCATATGTGTGTAGGGTTTTAGAAAATAGGTATTCGGGGTATATTATATACTAACATTTATATAATTGTAACTTCGTTGGATATACACGGTATACGGTTAAAATGTTATTATTGACTATTTTTGTTTTATCCTGTTTCTGTACTTGCATATATTTTAACCACCTTTACTGAAAGTTTCATTATACATTGTGTGTTGAGTACTGACTTTTAATAAGTTTTGTTTTGCAATAATAAAAAAAATTAAAAAAAAAAAGGGATATACCCTTAATACTTAATTATTATTATTATTATTATTATTATTATTATTATTATTATTATTATTATTATTATTATTATTATTATTATTATTATTATTATTATTATTATTATTATTATTATTATTATTATTATTATTATTATTATTATTATTATTATTATTATTATTATTATTATTATTATTATCATCAAGAAAAGAGGTCAGTGTTTGACATATGTCAATTGGGCATAGGGCATGTGAAGGTCGGGACTTGTGCCGTATCCCCAATTCTGATTGGTCCGTGCTGGTGACATTGATGTTGTTACCTCCCCCTTCTTCCTTTTTCCCAGGAAGGAACGAGAGATGGGAGGGATAGCCGACTGGACGGACGGACGGACAGACAGACAGACAGACAGACGGACGGACGGACGGACGGACGGACGGACGGACGGACGGACGGACGGACGGACGGACGGACGGACGGACGGACGGACGGACGGACGGACGGACGGACGGACGGACGGACGGACGGACGGACGGACGGACGGACGGACGGACGGACGGACGGACGGACGGACGGACGGACGGACGGACGGACAGACAGACAGACAGACAGACAGACAGACAGACAGACAGACAGACAGACAGACAGACAGACAGACAGACAGACAGACAGACAGACAGACAGACAGACAGACAGACAGACAGACAGACAGACAGACAGACAGACAGACAGACAGACAGACAGACAGACAGACAGACAGACAGACAGAAAGAGAGAAGGTGTGGCTGGATGTTTGGACCGAGAGACCTGAAGCAAGAGACATGCAGTCGAGAGACAGAACTAGCCCCACTAAGTGACACGAACTGTCAACATTTCTACCTGCACCAACATACACGCTCGCAAACTCTCAAATTACTATCATTCGCAATCATCTTCGGGACACCATACAATTTCCCCAAACATAATTTGTCACTCCCAACGACATGCACACCTCTTTCCGCTTCGTCGCTCCCCGGACAGCCCAATGCTGTCTCCCACACCAGAGGGAGCCCCTGTCACCGTGTGAGTGCTGTGTATGGGTTGTGTGTCCCCATGCGCTTTCCATAGCCTCTCTGTAACCCCCCCCCCCCCCCCCCCAAAGATAAATCGTTGCTTGATTATGATGATGAATCTGACAGTGCCAAGGCGACTGCTGTTATGGGGATAGGGTGGAGGGTGGGGGTGATTGAGGAGTAGCCAGCCGCTCCCGGTGTTTATACGGCCTCCCCGGTGTAAAAGGCCTAGTTTGAGGCCCGTGTGATGACGCGGGTCATTAGCCGGGAGAAGGTCAAGGGTGTTAAGATCATCCACTTCTGCTTGCTGAAGACTGATAGGCAATAAAAGGAAGTTTTACACTTCTCACCTTCCCAGTGAGATAGTTCCGCTGCACTGCCAAAAGAACACAACAACGGATAAAAGGTGCCAAGATGACGGCAGAAGACAAACAAGGTTGTTTTAGTTGTTCTTGTCGTTTTTTTTTTGCAGCTCAACTTAGGGCGTTTGATGCGGTTGAATCAACCTGTGCTGAACTGAACTGAAACATGGGCTGGACTGACAACAACAGCTTCCTGTCATGGATTCCATCAACCTGGTCACATTTTCAGGGACCGTAAGAATGAATCTGGGTTCCATGTCTGAACGTGACTGTCCTATATGTATTTATGTATATATGTTTTGACGTTTTTGATGTTTGATGTCTGTTTCATGTTTGATATAACCAGTGCTCAACATCTGTACCGAAAAGAATTACCACCAACCATCGTTGTGTGGCATTAAAGTATCTTGTATCTTGCAACTTACTTGACTGGGAAGAAACGGAATAAATAAGAAAGTCCAGCGCACCTAATGAATTCAGATACAATATAGACATGACTAAACATAACTCCATTCTTCCATAGTCCAAAATTGCATACCTCCACGCAGCTAACCAGCTAACCACCGCCTGTTTAAAGTTGGGCCTTCTGTGCCAGACCCTGGTTAGAACACCGTAGTGTGATGTTCTATGTGATTATCTGCCATGCGGTGGTATCGCTATAGAGCCTTTCATTTCTTTCAGGCTGCTTTGAAGGAAGCATATGGCTGCATAGCAGAGAAAGTTATATCAAGGCAAGCAAACAACTGACAACTGGACTGTGTGTGTGTGTGTGTGTGTGTGTGTGTGTGTGTGTGTGTGTGTGTGTTATGTACCAGGAGCTGATCACCTCTGTGTCACTGTGCATGCAGGTGAGGGCTGCCAATTAGCCAATTAGTGCTGATTGGTTACCTGCTGGGAGCTTTAAAGGCAGACCTAGTAACACACATGCACTGTCTGTGCTTAGGGGAAGAGCTGTCAGGTTCTTCCAGTCCTTGTCCGTTGGGTTTATATTGGTACTTTAGTTTACATTTACATTAATAGTTCCTTGAGATAGTAGCACTTTGAGTTAGAGCACGGGGTTTGGTGTTGGTTTGCACATAGGTTGCGTGTCCATGAGCCAGGGTCGTAACAGTGTGTGTGTGTGTGTGTGTGTGTGTGTGTGTGTGTGTGTGGTGTGTGTGTGTGTGTGTGTGTGTGTGTGTGTGTGTGTGTGTGTGTGTGTATGTGTATGTGTGTGTGTGTGTGTTTGTGTGTGCGTGCGTGCGTGCGTGCGTGCGTGTGTGTGTGTGTGGGTGCGTGCGTGCGTGCGTGTAAGAGTGCAAGGGTGTATGTGTGCATTCATGTATGTGTGTTGTGTACACACAGGCAGGTAGGAAGGGAAGGTATGATGGTGTCTTTTGGTCAGAGGTTGACTGACAAACCTGTGTCTCCGGTTCTGAGGAGAGGGTTAAAGCAACTAGCAAGGTGGAACTCTCTGTCCTCTCACTCACTCACTCACTCACTCACTCACTCACTCACTCACTCACTCACTCACTCACTCACTCTCTCTTTATCTCTCTCTCTTGCCCTTTCTCTCTTTCTCTTTCTCTCTCTCTCTCATGCTTTCTTTCTTTCTTTCTTTCTTTCTTTCTTTTTTTCTTTCTTTCTTTCTTTCTTTCTTTCTTTCTTTCTTTCTTTCTTTCTTTCTTTCTTTCTTTCTTTCTTTCTTTCTTTCTTTCTTTCTTTCTTTCTTTCTTTCCTTTCTTTCTTTCTTTCTTTCTTTCTTTCTTTCTTTCTTTCTTTAAAAATAGTATAGCAACAGTAATAGTGTATTGCACTACCAAAGGACCTAACATGTCCTACATGCTCTGTAAATAACTATGTACAGATACCGAGATGTCCCACTATATTACCTGTCTATTGCACAATGTTGTTTTTATTGGATTCTATTATATGTTGTACTACTGTATTGCACATCGTTGCGGGCAAGACCACCCACATTTCATTGTATACTTGTATGCCGTGACAAATACAACTCTTGACTTGACTTCTTTCTTTCTTTCTTTCTTTCTTTCTTTCTTTCTTTCTTTCTTTCTTTCTTTCTTTCTTTCTTTCTTTCTTTCTTTCTTTCTTTTCTTTCTTTCTTTCTTTCTTTCTTTCTTTCTTCTTTCTCTCTCTCTCTCTCTCTCTCTCCTCTCTCTCTCTCTTCTCTCTCTCTCTCTCTCTCTCTCTCTCTCTCTCTCTCTCTCTCTCTCTCTCTCTCTCTCTCTCTCTCTCTCTCTCTCTCTCTCGGCCATGAGTGTATAATTGAGATGAGAGGATGTACGACAGAGAGAGGTGTATCAAAGAGAGAGACAGAGAGAGAGAGAGAGAGAGAGAGAGAGAGAGAGAGAGAGAGAGAAAGAGAGAGAGAGAGAGAGAGAGAGAGAATTTTTTAATTTTAACGACACTTTATTTATAAATCATTCCAGCATTACAACAAAAAGTATTACACAGTCAACTGTATAACACTTGTCTTTCTTTCACTAACACCTACAAACAATTTGACAATCAATTTTTAAAAGCACAACAACAACAACAAAACAACAAAAGAAAACACCACCAACAACAACAACAAAAAAACAACAAAGAAAAAAACTCAAATCAGCTCAATTGCCAACACCAACTCATCTTCCATTACAGAGCACAACACTTCTTTATGTGCCCATATATCAGTGAACTGATCTAGGTTGTTCAATGCTCTATAATAATTCAAATCTATGCTCAGTCTGGCTTTGATAATTTTTCTGAACAGACATACAGCCAGTGGCGGCCGGCCGATAGTGGGCGCTAGAGCGCCGCCCTCCCTGGTTAAAAGAGAGAAGAAGAAGAACATTTTTTTTTCTTTTTTTTGGAACCCTAGAAATAAAATAAACATGTTTAAAATGAATAATATTTACTCATTTTAAGTATGTTTGTGTTTCCAATGCACAATATAACGTTAATATATCAAATATAAATAATAGTTTTTCATTCACAGGAAGTCACTAGTAACTACTACAAATAAAAAAAAAAGTAGTTCACACCGGCCGCCACTGCATACAGCATCATAATCCAAGATCTGTCCTATCTTTCAAGACCGAACGCAAGATGGTTCGGCCCAAAGAGGACAAATACGCCATCGCTCTACTAGATCAGAAGACTACGAGAGTCAAGGTCGACGGAGTGTTCAGATACGCAACCCCACTCTTGAAGCGGGCGAAAATGCCTGTGAGAGAACCGTGGGCCAAGGAGCAGGGCTGGGAAGACCCCATACCCGAGTACCTAGCTACCCCATGGAGAGAGTGGGAGGGTGAAACTTGTCTCACTCCGCGAGGTGGCCATCCCGCGGAGTCACTTCCCCCCTACTGTGCGACTGGGAGAAGTGTCAGACAGACTTGCACGTCTTCAGCAACGCCTCAGAAGTGGCGTACGGAACAGTGACAAAACCTGAGGGCTCAAGAAGAGGGAGTTCTGAACTCCACGCCCCTCAGCTACGCTCCAAGCGACGTAGCTGACATCAAACCCATCACCCCAAACCTACCTCTTGATGGGGGCGGCCGGACCCGGGCCCTTCCTCAGAACGGTGTGCAGACAGGACGAGATGAACGGACGGAGGATGTGGAGACACAGCCAAGTACTGGCCGACCAGTCTTGGGCCCGCTTCCTCCTACGCTACCTACCATCCCTTCCAGCCCGTCAGAAGTGGGGTTAAAGACAGGGACAACCTGACAGTGAATACCGTCGTGATGATAATAGACCAGTCACTACCCCGAGCTCCGTGGCCGGCCGGCCGTGTGAGCAGAGTGATTACTGGTTCCGATGGAAAGGTCAGAGCGGCAGAAGTCATCGTCCAAGGGCGGACCTACACCAGACCTGTAGCTAAGTTGATAGAGCTGCCGGAGATCCCTGGACTCCCCTGACGACGACCATGACCCACTGACTTTGTAGATTGTTCCCAACTCCTCATAACACAGTATGGAGAAGTTGACTGGACATTAATATTAATCTGTGCCCATTTATTTACTAATTAGGTGCGGACTAATTAGGAGGCGGCTGTTCTGAAGGGCCAGATTAACACTGAGAATCTACGTTTATTATTTTATATAACTTGTATATTATTTATATATATAAGCTATATACCTTTAAGCCTCCGTTTGAATCATAGCATTATTCGCTAATCATAGCATTATTCGCTCGCCTCATTGGACACCGCCCTTGACACTGGCGGCGCCAGCAGTCGCGCCCCCCCCAGACAAGTTCAAAGACGTGTCCGGGCAAGTTGAGACATGCCCTTGGCCAGCGCATTGATTCCGGACAAGTAATTCGGTTGCGCTCTAGAAATCACTCTGAGTATATATATTGTAGAAGGCGCAAGCAGCCGCAGTGAAGTGCAAACCTAACCTAGCAAGAAAGTGAAATGCGAACCTAACCTGGCAAGAAAGTGAAATGCGAACCTAACCTAGCAAGCAAGTGTGTGTGAACTTAACGTAACGAGTATCAGAACACGAGGTGAAGTGTGAAGTAACCTAACAGCAGAACGAGTGGACATGTGAGCAGTGGAAGCCTACCCGCGGTGTATCGTTACGGATAGCTAGTAGCTCCTTAGATACGACCCTAATATTGTAGAACCATTGTTGGTGTATTATAGTGACTTGTGTAAGCGAAGTAATGTGGAGAAGAACATAGTTAAGACCATTGGCGTTTGGATCTAACTACACCTGAAGACCTGCATCGGGCTAGCTTCTAGGATCAACGAAGCTAGCTAGCTATCATCACTGCCGTCAGGCTTTGGATTAAGAGCTATTACCCTGCCATCGGGCACTTGGATTACAAGGACTGGATCCGTACGAGAACCCCTTTTTCTTCAGTGACCAGCAGGAGTATCCGACTATTCTTCAATTCCTCTGGAGCTTACCAATCCGTGGGGGAAATCACCAGTCTCCAGCTATACCCCTCGCTTGCCCTGTATCGCCATCTCACTCCATGCAGCGTTCCGGTCGGGTATTATTAACCTAGGAATTATTCATTCCCACTGACTTTGATACTCTGACATTCTACTATCATTCGCCATAAAAGAGCAACGTCCTAATGCAGTTGTATATTGATATTACTATTAAAATACTGTAAACGTGATCTCTTTGTCCCCGTGCCGTCAATTGAGTGTCTGCCATATTTAACTAACTGTACTGTCTGGCAAGTAATAATATTTAGTAGTGGTTTAATCTAAACAATCTTTAATACAGTCAGGGTTTTGTAACCCCTCAGTTACACATAGACTTATTCAAGAGTTCAAGAGATGTGCTAATTTGGTAATTAATTTGGATAGTGGCACTAGAGGAAAGGTCACCAAAATCAATAGCTTCCCTCGTGGGGGTCATGAACGTACACAGCAGATTTCATGGCAATCAGGCCATTATTTATGAGGGGGTAAAATTGCTATTGGATGTAATTCCCACAATAAGTTAAACTCTTCAAGAACCTCAATGGACCTCTTTTCTTTTTTTTTGTGATCCACTTTTTCTCCTTATTTTTTCTATTTTTCTCCCATCCCAATTTCGTATCGCCAGTTCTCCCCTTCAATTCTCCCCTCCCCTGTCTTGAAC
>NC_140175.1:90862430-90882430 GCF_963971535.1 Notolepis coatsorum
CAATAAGCAATAATTATGAGAGCATCGTCAGGTGGGAAGAGGGTGAGACAGAAAGAGAGGAGAGGAGAAGAGAGGAGAGGGGATCAGATGAGAGTATATGAGAGGAAAAGAGAGAAGAGAGAAGAGGAGAGGAGGGAGAGGAACAGAGAGGAGAGGAGAGGGGAGGGGATCAGATGAGAGTATATGAGAGGAAAAGAGAGAAGAGAGAAGAGGAGAGGAGGGAGAGGAACAGAGAGGAGAGGAGAGGGGAGGGGATCAGAGGAGAGGAGAAGAGAGAAGATGAGAGAGAGGAGAGAAGAGAAAAGAAGAGAAGAGAAGAGAAGAGAAGAGAAGAGAAGAGAAGAGAAGAGAAGAGAAGAGAAGAGAAGAGAAGAGAAGAGAAGAGAAGAGAAGAGAAGAGAAGAGAAGAGAAGAGAAGAGAAGAGAATATACAATACCCTGTACATTGTATATATGTGTAGCAGGGTGGATTATCCCTGCTTTATGGGAGTGGTTGTACACGGCCACCTGGTAGCGGGATGCAGTAGAGCTTGATCTAACTGAACCCCCGTCTTTGGGCCCGGAACGTCGAACTGGAGGTCGGGCAGCAGGAGCGGATGGGGCCCAGGATTTACTAACCTGGGGGTGGTACTCTGGTCCTCCTCGCCCTCCAGGGCGGTCAACATAGTAGCTCCCCACACACTCTCACTTCCCCCAGTACCTCCGTTAGCCCTCCCACACCTGGTGACTGTTAGATGAATAATGATTTCCGCTCCCCCAAAGCAGTACCCTTCCTTAATGACCTGTAGAGACCTTTAACACTGAAATAGGGGGTAGGTGGGGAATGGTTAAATAATAATAGCATTACCCGGACCAAAAAGGGTTAAATACACGGACTCAGTAATCGACACGCACACAGTGTTCCCATCCAGTACTTGTTTAGTGTCGATTAAGATTCAAGTTACAGATAAAAGTGTTGGCCTTAATGCTATACACTTTAGGCACCACGTGCTCTCATTCAAGTTGCAGACTAAAGTGTTGCCCACGTCTGGGCTAGTATCAGTAACAATACCTTCC
The DNA here is from genome assembly GCF_963971535.1 of Notolepis coatsorum. Taxonomy (NCBI): domain Eukaryota; kingdom Metazoa; phylum Chordata; class Actinopteri; order Aulopiformes; family Paralepididae; genus Notolepis; species Notolepis coatsorum. The sequence goes on from NC_140175.1 coordinate 90,863,487, forward strand.
TCTAAGGGTTTACATATACTGTTGCATTACTTTAACAACGGGAAGGAAAGGGTTCATTGAATGGGAAATGGTATAATTGAACATGCACGTTATAACACTCAAACAAAATGAAAAGTGGGCCCACGTTACCAAATGAAAGTCCTAGCTAAAGCCGGCTTAAAATGGTTGGGGTACCCCTGGACGCTGCTGCTAGCGTTAATTTCAAACAACATTTATCTTCGCCCTTAGGCCTGCGCCACACAGTGAATCGTATGATACTGTTTCAGCACTCAAAGTGCCGCTGTACTTAACCGAGATGGCGGGCCCACTCTCACCACCACTCGTCCGGGTGGTAAGATGGCCGTCGGGCGATCCCGCGATAACAGCCAGCGGGCCGGGGTAGGCAGCTGGGGCAGTGCCGTGGGCTGGAGGAGCGTGCTGTGTTGTGGCGACCTCTGCTGGGAGAAGAGGCGTCCTCGGCTGCGTCGAAGAGACGTCCACTGCGGGGCTGAAGGGATGAGCTGGCGCGCGGCCTAAGCTGTAGGCTAACCTAAACACAGCTAAACTGTGGGTCTTGGTAGACCCTCCTGCTGTCGCCTATATAGCTAACGCACGGTGGCTATGTCTACCACCTGTCTTCGGCGACGCTCGCCTAGTGGTGCACTCAAAGTGTCTATAGCCGTTAGCTACAAGCTACTATACCGCGTACACTTCTAGTATAACCCGTGGTATTACTGAAGTTTCTGTCGTTCTCTCTTTCACTAGTCCAACACTCCACTATCGCCTGTATTTCTATAATAACCCGTTTTGTAGCAGAGTCTCTCTATCTCTCCCGCTTGCTCCCAACGGGGCTCTCCGAGAGTGCACGTCTGCTCACGTCCAAGTTCACCGTCGAAGAGGGCTCCTCTCGCTTCCGCTCCCCAGGTAACCAGCGTCTTCCTCATCTCCTTTCCCCTCTGCTCTGCCTGCCACCACCGCCCCCTGCTGGCGACCGCAATATGGTCCCACTATGGGACACTCAAGGCAAGAAGAAGGATGATCTAGTTGCACGTTAATAATCCATATTCCGGCCGGAGGGATGAAAGAGAACCTCGCCTTATTTGTCCGGGCGGGATATCAAAGAGAACCACTGGTTACCATGTCTTTGTGCACACAGGGGAAGTAAAAGGTTACGTTAGCACTTCTGAATAATAGTAGAATATTCAGGTTGCTACATATGTATATTGAACACTTTTGTCGAACACTTTTGTTTACACTTGTTACGTACTTTTGACTTCAATTTTTTACTTATCTATTTTATTTGTATCTAGCACACTCTCAGGAGCAGAACAGGAAAAATCATTTCATATAAAAATATTCTGTATTTTTGTATGACAACTAATAAAGAAACTTGAACTTGAACTTGAACTTGAAGAGAAGAGAAGAGAAGAGAAGAGAAGAGAAGAGAAGAGAAGAGAAGAGAAGAGAAGAGAAGAGAAGAGAAGAGAAGAGGAGAGGAGAGGAAAGGAAAGGAAAGGAAAGGAGAAGAGAGAAGAGGAGAGGAGATGAGGGGAGGGGAGAAGATAGGAGAAGAGAGAAGAGGAGAGGAGATGAGAGGAGAGGAGAAAAGAGAGGATGTGAGAGGAGAGGAGAGGAGAGGAGAGGAGAGGAGAGGAGAGGAGAGGAGAGGAGAGGAGAGGAGAGGAGAGGAGAGGAGAGGAGAGGAGAGGAGAGGAGAGGAGAGGAAAAGGAGAGGAAAAGGAGAGGAGAGATTAGGTGAGAGGAGAGTAGAGGAGAGGGAAAATGGATGACTTATCCACTGTAACTTTGTGATTGGCTTGTTTTTTGCTAGCTATACTCAGCTCAACCAACTCCAACCAGGTCATATCACTAAGCCCTGTAGCTCTTAGTTAAACTCAGCTCAACCAACCCCAGACATGTCATCCCACTAAGCCATGTAGCTCTTAGTTAAACTCAACCCAACCAACTGCAACCAGGTCATCTCACTAAGCCCTATACTGTAGCTCCTATTGATTGATTGATTGATTGATTGATTGATTGATTGATTGATTGATTGATTGATTGATTGATTGATTGATTGATTGATTGATTGATTGATTGATTGATTGATTGAAAACTTTATTAACAGATTGCAGAATGGGTACAATACAGTACAGCTCAATACACACAATTGTTAAGGGGATGCAGACCAGAGAAAGACTTTCGTCTTGTTTACATCAGGGTCCCCCATTTTCAATTAATCAGGACATATATGACATACATGACATACAGATATACAGTACTGCTACATCTATACATTTATGACATACCAGATTTGCAAATACAGTACTGTTTGTGATACAAAAAGAGTCCAGAAAAGAGTATATACATTTGATGTAAAAACTGTACATTGGGGGAGGTTGGGTAGGTGTTATGTACCAGGAGCCTGATCACTCCTGTGTCAATGTGCAGGCAGGCCTGATCACTCCTGTGTCACAGGGCATGCAGGTGAGGGCTGCCAATTAGCCAATTAGTGCTGATTGGTTACCTGCTGGGAGCTTTAAAGCCAGCCCTAGTAACACACATGCAGTGTCTGTGCTTAGAGGAAGAGCTGTCACGTTCTTCCAGTCCTTGTCCTTTGGTTTACACTAATAGTTCCTTGATATAGTAGCATTTTGAGTTAGAGCACAGGTTTTGGTGTTGGTTTGCACATAGGTTGCGTGCCCATGAGCCAGGGTCGTAACAGTTGGGCGCTCGTCCGGGATATTTTACCCCTAGAACTTTTTTTTTTTTTTTTTTTTTTTTTTTTTTTCACATGGTGTCATGGTATTATGGTTTGGGTGGTGTTCGTTACATATGGTGTAACGTGGGGGCTTGAGCCATTTCATCAAACAGGTGAGTATGCCGTATTTGTTTGTAATTTGATGTGACTACTTATGCTGTTAAAATATATAGTTTAGTTGGCACCACATGTAGATAGGGACATTATTTTCTGGTTGTTGGTTAGCTTCCTGTACACCACGTACTCCTGGGGCAGTCAGGGAAGGGATTAGCACCATCTGCTTGTCTGGTACCGTATCATGTACTGGACGGGTGGATGGTCAAGTATGATCTTTGACTGGTAGCAGGTGTGGTTGAAGATGGTTAGGTCTACAGGGCATTAGTTTAAGGGTAGGTAGATTAGGGCGGCCAGAAAACACAGGTAGTGTGGTAGCGCAGTGGCGAATCCTTATGGAAGCCAACGGAAGCCATGCCTCCCTAATATTAAAATATGAATTAATATCAAATATGAAATATGAAAAAAAAAATATATATATATATACATTTTTTTTAATATAGTTTACATTCTTTTTCATCTGTGCATCTGTGTTATATTTTTTTTATTTTTTTTAAATGTCTCCCTCTTCTCCTTCTCACTCCCTCTAACACACTGTCAGACTCACTGTGCTCACTGCAGCTAGTATAGGAGAGAGGCAGGGGGTAGGTCTTTTTCTCCAGGCTTCCAGCATTATAGAGTCCAAATCCGATCCTAGCCAATCAGATTCGAGCTGACTGCCACACCCGCAACTTTTACTCATTCACATGTAGCCCCGAAAATGCTTAGAAAAGGAAAACAGAAAGCGTGGAATAAACTCGCCGAAACGGAAAAGTGTCCCACGGACGCGCCGTGATTCCGATCCGCGTGAAAATATTCACGGCCATAGAGGAGACCGTGGGACACCTTTTTGCAACCGAATATGTGTCTCGAATTTGCTCCCACGCGGCGCGCAAAATCGTGCAAGGAAAAATCTGACCAAAAATGAACCAATGCTCCAGCAGTATTAATGACCCTGATGTAAACAAGACAAACGTCTTTCTCTGGTCTGCATCCCCTTATACAATTGTGTGTATTGAGCCGTACTGTATTGTACCCATTCTGCAATCTGTTAAATAAATAAAAAGAAAGTTTGACTGGCCGCCGAGCCATACTGTAGTGTACATGGTGACTGCTTGACTAAAAAAAAAAAATAATAAAAAAATATTAATAAAAATATTTAATAATTTTTTTTTTTATAATTTTTTTTTGGCTTCCCCTGTTATTTTACCCACGCGACGCCACTGTGGTAGCGCTTGATTTAGTGTTTCTTAGGGTAGACATGTGGTGGGCCGGTTTTGACTGCAGTTTAGATGTAGAAGCATATGTAGTCATATCAGGTTAGAAGGCGCACCTGTTTGGATTTGTTTGTTGGATTTATTTTGTTTGTTTGAGTGTTTGGTGAGCATACCTGGTAGCACCCTGCGTGTATGACACGTCTATTTAGGGTGGGTGTGTTTTATTTTTATTTAATTTTTTTTTTGCAACCTAGAAAGGTGCGCTCCGTAGAGCTCACATTTCCACCGCGTTCCCTTCTGGTTGTTGTTATTGGCATTAGCATTCTTCAGTGGTTCTTCAGTGGTTCTTCAGTGGTTCTTCATGGTTCTTCAGTGGTTCTTCAGTGGTTCTTTAGTGGTTCTTCGTGGTTCGTTAGTGGTTCTTCGTGACTGTAGAGTAGAGTGAGTAGCTTGTGGTGACTGGTACAGTAACGATGGCTTCCATCAAGGACTTTGTTGATCGCCCGTCTCATGACATGTTGGAGAAGTTTTCCAAGGAACAACTTCTAGAACTTGCTGTACACTACAGGGTAGAGCTTACTGCAGGTGATAAACGTTTGAAGCCGTCTGCCTTAAGTGCTTTAAGGGTGTTACTCATTAGAGAGCAGGTGCTTGAGGAGAGGGTGGAGGAGCCTCCTCCGTCTGGCGCGTCTCCGCTATTACCTGGTGTAGAGGGTGAGTGGAGGATTAGGGAGTTGGAGTTTAAGGAAAGGCAGCTAGAGCGAGAGCGTGAGGAGAGGAGAGAGGAGCGTGAGCTTAAGGAGCGTGAGCTTAAGGGGAGAGAGAGGAGAGAGGAGCGTGAGCATGAGTTTAAGGAGAAACAAATGTTGCTGGAGCACGAGCGTGCACAGAAGGAGCTTGAATATAAGCATGCTGCCTTGCAGGCGGGTGCTCTGCATCCAGAGTCACGTTCCGGTTTTGATGTAGGCAGGAATATTAGGATGGTACCTCCATTTTTTGAGAAAGACGTGGAAAGATATTTTCCCCTTTTTGAACGGGTGGCAACCACATTGAAGTGGCCTGATACCGCCTGGACACTGCTGCTGCAATGTGTTTTAGTTGGTAGGGCACAAGAAGCCTATACTGCTCTGTCCCTTGAACAAAGCGCTGATTATGAGCTTGTTAAAGCTTCCATATTGAGGGCTTATGAGTTGGTCCCCGAGGCCTATCGTCAGCGTTTTAGAGGTTATCGCAGGTCGGAGGGACAGTCTTATGTTGAATTTGGAATGGAGAAGGAGAACCTGTTTGACAGGTGGTGCACTTCTCAGAAGGCAGACTCAAGAGAGCAGCTTAGGCAGTTGATTCTCCTAGAGGAATTTAAAAGATGTGTTCCTGATACCGTTTCCACACATCTAAATGAGCGTAAGGTATCGAAGATAGGCGACGCCGCTGTCTTCGCTGATGAATTTGTGTTGACACACAAGTCCGTGTTTTTGGAGGACTACCGTGTTGAGTCCGGGGATAGGCGTCCTGTTCAGGGGGGCCGTTTCCCAAAACCTGTGTCTGCTGGTCAGTTAACTTCACCTCCTAGGCGGGGTGGTTCTGCTGGTGCATTCCCAGAAGGGATTATCTGTTTCTACTGTAAAGAACCTGGTCATATCGTTGCTGGGTGCCCGGTGCTTGAGCAGAAAAATGTCAGAACCGTGGCTCTGGTAGAAACCATATGCAGAACGCCTATGCCAACGTTAGATGGTGATGGGGGAAGTATCAAACGTGTGGACAAAGAGCTCGAGGGTTCCTCAAGGTTTATGATGGATGGATTTGTTTCCCTGACTAATGCACTAGAGTCCAAACAGGCTATAACAATTTGGAGAGATACCGGTGCTTTTCAGTCCCTCATTCTGGAGGGGGTTTTGCCGTTTTCAGAAAACTCTTCTTTGCATTCCGGTGTCGTTGTTCGGGGCTTTGGGGGTGGATTTGTGGATGCACCTTTGCATGAGGTCACGCTCAATTCTCCCTTAGTATCAGGCAATGTTGTTGTGGGGGTATGTTCTCACATTCCCATAAAGGGGGTGTCCTTCATTCTAGGGAATGATTTGGCGGGTGACAAAGTGTTGGCTACTCCGGTTGTAACTCCCATTCCTGTGGTTTCTGAGGTCCCTAATGAGCTGGCACAGAAACATCCAGAAGTGTTCCCTGTGTGTGCTGTGGCACGGGAAATGTCAAAGGACAAAAGTGATGTTGTTGATACTTCGACTTGGGACATTACGCTTAGTGACACATTCTTTGTTGAATTAAAATGTGTACCTGGTGAGAATTTTGGAAAGCACACTGTGGATGTACCTCTGCATAATGATTCTCTTGATTGTGGCTTTGTGTTAGGCCCGGTGGTGAACCCAGAGTTGACATGTGTGCCGGAGAAGCATGTGGCAGGAGATGATATGGCAGCGCAGTGTCTCAAGGTCTTCCCAGCCTGTACGGTGGCTGAGGCCACGAACAAATTGGAGGATGAGTGTGGGAAGGATGCTATGAGAGGTGCTGTTGTTTCATGTGACACCGTTCTAGTTGGAGAGGCTACTAAGCCTGACTTAGGCTGCCAGCCTTCCCACAGTAGCTCTATTGTCCCTAATGTTTCACTTGTGGGCAGGGATGGTCCCAGTATGTCAGTGGATGATTCTGACATTGATCCACATGTCCACACTGATTCTCTGCCATGCACTAGGTGTGATGGTCAACCTAGTTACCTGTGTCCTGTGGAGCAGGAGCCGCCTTCGCGACCTGATCTGTTGAGTGGCAGCCATTTTGATTTTGATCAGGACAATGTTATTTTGGGTGACGCCATTTTAGATGGTGTTCCAGAAGTTTTTGTGACTGTCGTACTGCCATGTTCCAGGGACGGTGGGGCTGTACCTGAGGCGGTACATCCTACTCTGGATGTTCACGGTTTGCAGTATCCTGAACTGCCAGTGCCAGGTGGGATGGATATGGGCGCGGTGGTGGTATCAGTGATCTATGGTTTTTGTTTTGCTGTGTTCTGTTCTGTTGAGCGCAGTGAGATTAGTTCTCACATTGATTTTGGTTTGCAGTCTATTTGGGAGCATACAACACGGTTGGTGGTCGTGTTCGACAGGGGCCGACCCGCTATCGCTGTTGTGGTAGTGGCCCTGACAACTAATGGGTCACGGTTGTTTTTGTTGTTTTTGTTTATGGGTTGTTGTGTGGTGGTTGCCTCTGGGGCAACCAGTTTGGTGGGGGAGGTGTTATGTACCAGGAGCCTGATCACTCCTGTGTCACTGTGCAGGCAGGCCTGATCACTCATGTGTACACTGTACAAGCAAAACTGTACATTAGAATATTGACAACCATACTTGGTCATTTACTGTACATTGGAGGGGGTTGGGTTAGGACATAGCTATACTCAGCTCAACCAACTCCAGAATTAGTGTATATGTTGCATGTTGCATCTGGAATATCAAACTGCCTAGGGGTTCAATTAGGTAATATAGCCATATACCCAAACAGACAGATGGGAAGGACACATGTGAGATCCACAGGTAAGAAATCATGAAAGTAGGTAGGTACCAGTGTTAAGTTCATCAGCTATTTTGAATTTTTGTTTTAGTCTTAGTCATGTGTCAAATGCTCTTTTTAGTTTTCATCATATTTTACTTTACTTTACTTATCCTCTTCGTCCCGGTTGGGGCATAAGGCCGCAATCATACACTGCCACTGAATCCTGTCTCGTGCTTTGGCCTGCGCTTCGTCCCAGGAAAGACCCATCTCCTTCAGCTCCATCATCACTGTTCTTTGCCAGGTGTTCTTTGGTCTACCCCTCTTTCTCTTCCCAACTGGGGTCCATCTCAAGGCAACTTTGGGTAACCTTTCATTGGGCATCCTCAATACATGGCCGAGCCATCTTAACCTCCGTCTCCTTATCTCAAGGGACATATGCAAGCTGCCTGTCTTCTTATAAAGTTCCTCATTCGAGATTCTATTTGGCCAAAAGATGTTGCAGATCCTACGTAAGCAGCTATTGTGGAAGACGTCAACCTTTCTCATATCCTGTTTTGTTAACCTCTTAACTCTTTCTGCGCCAAACCCGACATTTCTCTGGGTTTCAAATCCAACCGTTGAGCGCCATACCCTGTTAGGGTTTGTAACCGACCCCAAGCGCAACGGCACAGAGAGAGTTGTTTCAGAGTTAGCCAAAAACAAGGGCGTGTTTATTCTCAGAGTCACAAGATTGAATTAGGTGGAAAACAGAACAAACAGGGAATCTGGCATGTGAAGAATGTTTGCGGCTATGCAGATTCTCCCAGACGGTGATGGTGAGGAATTTGCTTGTGACGTCTGAGCCGCTCTGCAGATCCCCCCAGCATACACTCCAGATGGAACACGGAGGGAGAGAGAGAAATCCCAGTTAGCTCAGCGCACAACAGATAACAGAGAGGTGACTGATCCAAACAAATATCCAAGTGACTTGATCTTCGGTGTGATACACACAGTTAGCAGAGTCCAGAGAAAAAACAATACGGTAATCCAAGGTGTAAATCCAACAACAAAAAATAGGTGAGAACAGTATAACAAAAACGGGATCTCTTCTGTGTTTCACAAACACACAAAAAACGAGTGATCCAAAAGGAACTGTTTCCAAAAACTCACCAGAGCGCAACGCGTAAAGCGGGCAGATAAACGAGGCGTAGCTTCGTACGGGGAATCAGGTTCTCCAACAGGGATACTTCACGAGAGTCCTGGGGAGCAACAGACAGCGACGGGAAAGAAAGGCAGATGCAGGGAATATTCAAAACGATCCAACATCGATATTAGGGAGATCAGAGTATATAAAGCCCTCTGGGGTGCTGATTAGAACACACATCAGGTGCGTGATGGTAATTGATACTTGACTTAGAAGTGTGCGTTCGGCCACGGACCAATCATCACAGAATCCTCACAGAAACCTTAAAGGAACGGAGCGTGGCGGGGAATGCAATAATTAACAAAATACCTTAAAGGAACGGAGCGAGTGGGTGGGGAGCGGACAAAACCTCACAGTACCCCCCCCTCCACGGGAGCCACCCGGCGACCCACTCGGCCCCGGCCTGCCCGGACGGGACCGAAGGAAGCCGGTGATCAGGGGCACTGGAGAGGGGGACAAAGACAGAGGCCCGGAGAGGGGGACCGGAGACGGGGACAGAGGACCGGCGAGGGAGGCCGGATACGGGGACAGGGACCCGACAGCGGAGGCCGGGCACGGGGACAGAGGACCGGCGAGTGAGGGAGGCCGGAGACGGGGACTGGAATCCAACGGCGGAGGCCGGGCACAGGGATCCTCTTCCGTCCCTACACCGAGTAGGGCTCTGCTGCTCTGAAAGGAATCCTCCTCCACCTCGGATGCTGCAGACGGGCAGCGCAGAACACAGGGGGTCCCAGGGGACGGGGGCGAGAACACGCCATCCCCCCGTGGAATAGGGAGCGATGGCGAGCCGGGGTCCGAGGGAGAACACGCCATCCCCCCGTGGAATAGGGAGCGACGGCGAGCCGGGGTCCGAGGGAGAACACGCCATCCCCCCGTGGAATAGGGAGCGATGGCGAGCCAGGGTCCGAGGGAGAACACGCCATCCCCCCGTGGAATAGGGAGCGATGGCGAGCCGGGGTCCGAGGGAGAACACGCCAACCCCCCTGTGGAATAGGGAGCGACGGCGAGCCGGGGTCCGAGGGAGAACACGCCATCCCCCCGTGGAATAGGGAGCGACGGCGAGCCAGGGTCCGAGGGAGAACACGCCATCCCCCCGTGGAATAGGGAGCGATGGCGAGCCGGGGTCTGAGGGAGAACACGCCATCCCCCCGTGGAATAGGGAGCGATGGCGAGCCGGGGTCTGAGGGAGAACACGCCATCCCCCCGTGGAATAGGGAGCGATGGCGAGCCGGACCAGGCGTGGAGGCCGGGCGTCGAAGCTGGACCGGGCCAGGCGTGGGAGCCGGACCAGGCGATGAGGCAGGGCTAGCTGCCTGGGCACAAGCTAGCTGAAAGGGCAGTCCTAGCTGTGGGAAAGCTACACACAAAGTGGAGGCCATGCTAGCTGGGGAAGCTACACGTAAAGTGGGGCTAGCAGAGGGACTGGGTTAGCTGCCTGGGCATGGCTAGCTACAGGGCCTATGCTAGCTGCAAGGGCTGCATTAACATAGAGGCTGTGCTAGCAGCCGGGGCTAAGCTAGCAGACTGGGGCCATGCTGGTAGTAGAGGCCTGGCAAGCTGCAGGGGCTCTCTCTGTGTCGGCTGGGGTCGTCATGGTTGGATCGTAATGTTAGGGTTTGTAACCGACCCCAAGCGCAACGGCACAGAGAGAGCCAAAAACAAGGGCGTGTTTATTCTCAGAGTCACAAGATTGAATTAGGTGGAAAACAGAACAAACGGGGAATCTGGCATGTGAAGAATGTTTGCGGCTCTGCAGATTCTCCCAGATGGTGATGGTGAGGAATTTGCTTGTGACGTCTGAGCCGCTCTGCAGATCCCCCCAGCATACACTCCAGATGGAACACGGAGGGAGAGAGAGAAATCCCAGTTAGCTCAGCGCACAACAGATAACAGAGAGGTGACTGATCCAAACAAATATCCAAGTGACTTGATCTTCGGTGTGATACACACAGTTAGCAGAGTCCAGAGAAAAAACAATACGGTAATCCAAGGTGTAAATCCAACAACAAAAAATAGGTGAGAACAGTATAACAAAAACGGGATCTCTTCGGTGTTTCACAAACACACAAAAAACGAGTGATCCAAAAGGAACTGTTTCCAAAAACTCACCAGAGCGCAACGCGTAAAGCGGGCAGATAAACGAGGCGTAGCTTCGTACGGGGAATCAGGTTCTCCAACAGGGATACTTCACGAGAGTCCTGGGGAGCAACAGACAGCGACGGGAAAGAAAGGCAGATGCAGGGAATATTCAAAACGATCCAACATCGATATTAGGGAGATCAGAGTATATAAAGCCCTCTGGGGTGCTGATTAGAACACACATCAGGTGCGTGATGGTAATTGATACTTGACTTAGAAGTGTGCGTTCGGCCACGGACCAATCATCACAGAATCCTCACAGAAACCTTAAAGGAACGGAGCGTGGCGGGGAATGCAATAATTAACAAAATACCTTAAAGGAACGGAGCGAGTGGGTGGGGAGCGGACAAAACCTCACATACCCGAGATTTCTCTGGTTTAGATCCTTTGATCTTTGTCCTTTGATCCCCATTCTAAACACTCGCGCGGACCTGTCTGTGTCTCCCTGGCACCGCTGCCTACGTTAAAATTGCAATGGCGATCGAATCCCGCCATGTGGCAGTATCGCCTACCTTTTGAACTGGGGCTCTAGTCTCTGGGTATCTCTCTCTGTGCAACCCCTCCCCCTCAAAGTGAATCAGCACACAGCAATTTGTCGGAGATCCGATCGCCTGAACCTATTGTTTCCCGTATTTTAGCCGTGCCCAATGCACACGAATAATTGCGATCGCAATGGGATTATTCATTTTGGAGTACCTTCTGACTAAGGTAAGGTCTATTCTAGGTCTATTTTACCGAACCTAAAACATGCTTTTGTATCGATCACAGCGCCGTCTTTTACCGAACCTAAAACATGCTTTTGGTAACGATTCAGCTTCGTAAAACGACCCCCCCCTTGATGATTTTGTGAAGAAACCTCTATATATGGTATATACCTTTGATTTGGAAATAATATAGGTTTCAGGTGGGCAACCCGAACGATTTGGGCATATGCATATAACACGTCATATCTCGCGATCTAGAAGAAATATTATTATTTTGGAAAGGGGCGATGTTTAGCGTGGAATAGCGCACAAACTAAAGTATGTAGAAATGAACTGGTTTATCAGTGTTGCACTATAAACAATGCCTGTCAAATGAGCCGTACTATTGTCTCCATAGCTATAATACAGAACACGCGATGGGTCCGCAAACATTGCAAAAATGGTCAATAACGTAAAGCCATTGAGTAAAGATGGGAAAACAGCGTGGCAGTCAATGAGTTAAGGCAGTGTTTCTCAAAGTGGGGGGCGCGCCCCCCAGGGGGGGCGCAGAGGCATGACAGGGGGGGCCTTGAGATTTAAAAAAAAAAAAAAAAAAAAATTGGATTACAGAAAATTATCACTAAAGTGCTATCTGTTGCAGCTGCACTGTTCTCCATGAAAATACCATTTCTCAAAATCTGAAAATCATTATTTAATAAAACACAGAAAAGGATCACCAAGTTACTCTGGATAAAAAAAACCTTTACAGACAACATTGAGACAAAGCTTCCTGACATCTCCATCCAAACTCTTGGAAGAACTCTTTGAAATATCATCTGATACCACCTAGAGAGCTAGTTTCAGAGTGTGGTGCTGAGTACCAAGTATCTCATCTCATGGCCCACCAAGTATCTCATGATGCAGCAGTTAAGGTGTTGATACCATTCAGCACCACATACAGTATCTGTGTGAAGCTGGCTTTTCATCCATGACAGCTCTGAAAACAAAATATAGGGCCAATTTGAAAGGTCACGATATTGGTGTTTTTTCAATAAATTTAAACATGGCCCATTTCATGACTATTTTGTTGGGGCGAGGGGGGGGGGGGGGGGGGGGGGCAAAATACTTTGGTCCGCCAAAAGGGGGCCTGACAGAAACAGTTTGAGAAGCACTGAGTTAAGGATTGGGCAAAAAAACTGGGCTGTTTTTGTTTTTGATGATTGCATACCTTTTTTGCAAAGCTTTACTTTATACTTTATACTTATGCATGATTCTGGTCTCTTTTGAAAGGTAACATTCTGAAGTTGCTAACACAATAAAGAGAAATCACTTTGAGTGCTAATGTATTAGAGAAACAGAGGTTTAAACACACTGAATAAAATATTTTCTCCTTGCTTTTGTGTTGACTTGTTGCCAGATGCCTGTTTTTGCGTTCCAGATGAGAGGTAGGAGCTGGAAAACACAACGGTTCCATAGCCTGATGTCTTTTTTGTTTAAGATTTATTTTAGTGTTTTTACAGCTTAATTTTATTGGCCATACAAGACCGACAGAGGAGAGGGAGAACGGGAGAAGATGTGGGGAGGACATGCAACAAATCATCTCCGGGAGCGGGAGGCGAACCTGGGACGGCTGCATAGGTGTGCGAGGCACTATGCGGTGCGCCACGAGGGCGCCCCAATAGCCTTTTTTTTAGAATGGTTTCAGCGTGATAATCCAAAATGGCTGTCCACTTCAATTCATTCAGACGCGTGAGTTAGGACAAAGGACTTTTTCGTCACCTTCCCCCACTCTCACCCGCCCCGTCTGGGATCGCTTTTGGAGCAGATGCTCCTTGGCTACAATGGTGGTCAATCCTTTTCGCCATCAGCGGTGATTGGTCAGTTCGGGACCATATACAGTCGGATATGGTCACTTGACGGAGCGGCCTGTCAAATGACGCTTGCCAGATATATCGTCTTGTAACTCGCGACCCGAAGCACGCAATTGGTTGAGTGTGGTGGCAATCGAAAGGCGGCAAATTCAACCTTCGAACATTGTATTGGATGATCGGTGAAAATGCAGCCCGGAGCCGGCAGACGAGCACATAGTACCGTGAGTGCTTGATGGCCCGCTATCTTGTTTTAGTCAAGAGAGATTTCGGCAAGGTTTTATTTTGTAAACTACATTTTGCGTCGTTGTTTGTAGTCAGCGACATTGCATTCATTATTTAGTCACGTTAGTGTCACATGATCTCCATTAACGTGACGTCTCGTCTTGTTGTCGTCAGGGGGAAAAGCTTTGTTGACAACCATATTAGTCATAATTTTCGTTGACTAAATTAACACTGGTAGGTACTAGGGGTGTAACGTACACAGAAGCCACGGCTCGGTACATACATTGGATTTGGGATCACGTTTCGGTACAACAGGAAAAAAGCAACACAAATCCCAAATGCTCAATTTCTTTTCATTTATAGTCCCCCCTGAGACATATTCAACCCTAGTTCCACCTAGTGTTGTATAGTCCCCCCTGAGACATATTCACAACCCTAGTGTCATATAGTCCCCCCTGAGACGTATTTAACCCTGGTTCCACCTAGTGTCGTATAGTATAGAGACAGACAGGAAGAGAGACGTAGAAAGGTCACTGAGTCATTGTAAAAATGTCCTATACAATTCAATATAAAAAACCATCATGATGTAAACAGATGTATATGAGAAGGAGTCTGGTGGAAACGGAGGAAATGAAGAACTCTCCCCCTCCACCAAGAATACTCCGTCATACAACCGTCTCCTGATGCTGCCTAGCGACGCCGCGGTGACAGGCCCCGAGATTGGAAATATGATTGGCTAATCCTGGATGAGGATGAGAAGGAATTCAGTGCTTTTTTTTCTTCTTTCTTCTTCTCTGAACACCAAGGTAAACTTAAGTTGAGGACAGGGAGTTAATTGAAGTGTCACTCTATTTCGGATTTGAATGACGTCTCTGACAAATGAGAATCGCTGTTCCCCCTCTCCCTTGCCGCCCTGCTCTGCATAAATCTCCGTTTGGAGGTCACCGCCACCGCCACTGCCGCCGGCATCCGGTCAGTTGGTTCACACCAATATCCTTTTAGTCACTCAGAGCCACGGAGCGGTTTATCTGCCCGCCGGTGGGGTTGATTGACACACATATTAGCTCCTCTCTCCTGAGGCTCAGACAAAAAACACCATCCTATTTCCCCTCAACTTTCATTTTTTCTCCATTTAGATCTCGGGCCGTATCGGGGTGTCTGGTCTTTGTCGAATATACTGTACTCAGGGCCGCCTCAGGGGGTGTGCGAGCAGTGCGGTCCCACAGGGCCTCGCGGAAAGGGGGGCCTCGCACAAAAAATAAAAATAAAATTTAATTATTTTTTAATTTATTTATTATTATTATTATTATTTTTCTTTTTTTTGCAAGGCCCCCCTTCCCGCGAGGCCCTTTTTCATCACAGACCTAAAATCTAGTTTTGCTTATATGCTTATATATTTCACATTAGACATGTTTGTAGAATGTGTCTGACTTGTTCCTGGCTCTGCGGCTCTGCAGACTGCAGATACACTATTGGAGCTCTGGGGCTCTGCAGCAGACATACTATTGGTTTCAACGAAGGGAGGGGTTACATGTGTACAGTCGGCCGGCGTGCGTCAGCTGCGTCTGACTATTTCGCGCCTGCAGCATTGGAGGTTATGCCAGCCAAGACAAAGAGGATGGTCGTTCGGCAGATGGACTGAAGATGAAAGTTGTTGCATGTTAGAAAGTTCAGTCAAGCTAGCCATGTCGGCTTAGCTAAAGGCAGGGACAGCTAGTTAGCTTTAGCTACGTTATAATATCGAGTGCTAACGTGTGGTTCAGTCGGGATAGCCATGTCGGCTAGTAGCTTAGCTAAAGGCTAACTAGCGTTAGCTAACATAGAGAGAGCGCGTGCAGCATTGTTATGCCAAGATGAAGAGGACGGTCGTTCGGCAGATGAACTTCAAGTTCAAGTTTCAAGTTCAAGTTTCTTTAATAGTTGTCATACAGAAGTACAGAATACTTTTATACAAAATGCTTCTTACTGTTACGCTCCAGAGACAAGATAAGTATGAAATAAAATAACATAGTATAGCATGTAAATTAGAAGTAAAAAAAATGTGTACAATGTTCGATGCAGAATAGACGTAACTGAGTTACCATATAATATACAATACTATGCAGTGTACTAATATACAATACTATATAGTGCAAGGCAGAAATGGGATGAGGTGCAATTTAGGTACAATTTACAGTAGGTGTACGAGTTGTAGTGCAACTTCGTCAACTCCACGCGGTTGTCTCCATCCTCTTGGACGTTTGGTGAGTTTTTAATGCACTCTATTCTATTCCCGCCGTGGAGATATCTCTCTCTCTCTCTCTCTCTCTCTCTCGGGCCGGCTAGCTATCGTGGCTACGTTATGTTGGCTAACGTTATGTGGAGCCAGCGGGCCGGCTAGCTATCGTAGCTGACGTTCTGTTGGACCAGCGGGCCGGCTAGCTATCGTAGCTAACCTTATGTTGAGCTAGCGGGCCGGCTAGCTATCGTAGCTAATGTTATGTTGAGCTAGCGGGCCGGCTAACTATTGTAGCCAACGTTATGTTGAGCTAGCGGGCCGGCTAGCTGTCGTAGACGTTATGTTGAGCCAAGCGGGCCGGCTAGCTAACGTTATAATGAGCCAAGCGGGCCGGCTAGCTAACGTAGCTAACGTTATATTGAGCCAAAGCGGGCTGGCTAGCTAACGTAGCTAACATTATATTGAGCCAAAGCGGGCCGGCTAGCTAACGTAGCAAACGTTATATTGAGCCAAACGGGCCGGCTAGCTGTCGTAGCTAACGGTGTGTACCTGGTGTCAGTACCTGGCTATTCTATTTGCAGTTAGCCTCCTTAGCTGATGTCGGCCGTTGGCTCCTTGCTACTTTGTTTTCTCTGGTATAGATCCTCTTCTCTTTGGATTTAAGTGTTGATCTTTGTCCTTTTGGATCTATGTATATTCATGTTGCCTTTGAAGTTATCTTTTCCTTCTGTTTTGTTCTTCCATTAAAAGTTTAATATCCTTTAGGGGCTCATCTTAGCTGTCTTGCTTATCTCTCTCTCTCTCTGTCTGGACCACAGACCCATCTCTCTCTCTCTCTCTCTCTCTCTGTCTGGACCACAGACTCATCTCTCTCTCTCTGGACCACAGACTCTCTCTGTCTGGATCATCACAGACTCTCTCTCTCTCTCTCTCTCTCTCTCTCTCTCTCTCTCTCTCTCTCTCTCTCTCTCTCTCTCTCTCTCTCTCTCTCTGAGCATTGCATTGCTTATAGTTGTCAATTGTGTCGGTCAGTTCATTGCAATTTTTCCTTCAGTCACATTTAGTTTTATCCTGCACCTGTCCTAAAACAGGTTGGATGTGCACACAACTGCTCTACTGTGTTTGTAGCAGAGCAACCATACCTGAAGCCTTGTAAACAAAGACATCAACACTAGAGTGTGTACTTCTATCTACACAGTACAGCCAAAGCATTCCCATTGCTAGGCAAAAACTCCACCTGTTTTCTACACTGCTTCTTCCCTTGCTGGATTTTCTGCATTACTGCCACTTGTACATGTGTGTTGTGGAGAAATTTGTACAGTGTTACAAAGCAATAACACTGTTCGCGTTTCTATCTAGCACAGGGCCTCGCATTTCTCCCAGGCGGCCCTGACTGTACTAATTGCCTCAGAGAATCGGCGCGTCGCAAAAATGGTTTCACTGAAATCCGAAAATGTTATCCGAGACGAGTTGCCAAAGAGCTGCGAGATCAGGCGTCATCGGGGGGAGGGGGGGGGGGGGCAGTGGGGGCGGTCGAGATAAAAAACACGGCCCCCATGTGGAATGGGATTGTTTGGGGACAGCGACTGTATGCGGCAATATAAACAGAGGCTTTTCTTAATCTGCAAACCTAGAGCCCCCTGTGGCCCCCTGTGGCCCCCTGTTGCTCCCTGTGGCTCCCTGTTGCTCCCTGTGGCCCCCTGTTGCTCCCTGTAGCTCCCTGTTGCTCCCTGTGGCTCCCTGTTGCTCCCTGTGGCTCCCTGTTGCTCCCTGTTGCTCCCTGTTGCTCCCTGTGGCTCCCTGTTGCTCCCTGTTGCTCCCTGTTGCTCCCTGTTGCTCCCTGTGGCTCCCTGTTGCTCCCTGTGGCTCCCTGTTGCTCCCTGTGGCTCCCTGTTGCTCCCTGTTGCTCCCTGTTGCTCCCTGTTGCTCCCTGTGGCTCCCTGTTGCTCCCTGTGGCTCCCTGTGGCTCCCTGTTGCTCCCTGTTGCTCCCTGTGGCTCCCTGTGGCTCCCTGTTGCTCCCTGTTGCTCCCTGTGGCTCCCTGTGGCTCCCTGTTGCTCCCTGTTGCCCCCTGTTGCTCCCTGTGGCTCCCTGTGGCTCCCTGTTGCTCCCTGTTGCCCCCTGTTGCTCCCTGTGGCTCCCTGTGGCTCCCTGTGGCTCCCTGTTGCTCCCTGTTGCTCCCTGTGGCTCCCTGTGGCTCCCTGTTGCTCCCTGTTGCTCCCTGTTGCCCCCTGTTGCTCCCTGTGGCTCCCTGTGGCTCCCTGTTGCTCCCTGTGGCCCCCTGTTGCTCCCTGTGGCTCCCTGTGGCTCCCTGTGGCCCCCTGTTGCTCCTCCTCCCTTCCGCTTCTAATTCCACTGCAATCACCTGTTTTTTGTTTTGTTTCTTGATTAGATACCCGCTCCCCCCTCGCCTCTCCTCGCCCGCTACCCCCTCGCCTCTCCTACCCCCCCCTCGCTCCCCCCTCGCCTCTCCTACCCCCCCCCCCCCCCCCCGCTACCCCCTCGCCTCTCCTCGCCCGCTCCCCCCTCGCCTCTCCTCGCCCCCCCGCTCCCTCCTCGCCTCTCTTCGCCCCCCCCGCTCCCTCCTCGCCTCTCTTCGCCCCCCCCCCCCCCCCCTTCCCCCTCGCTCCCCCCTTGCCTCTCCTCGCCCCCCCTAGATGAACCTCAGCCAGGTCCTCAGATGCATCTTCTCATTTGTTATTGTTCCATGAGATATGCTGTTTCCTCCTGCCTGATAAGAACGATGATTCCTAATATTCAAATGCAGAAGTGACATGTAAAACCTTTACCGTTCTGGGGGTGTGGGGCTTGGCTAGGTATAGCAGATAGCCTCACATAGGCAGACACTACTACTACTACTACTACTACTACTACTACTACTACTACTACTACTACTACTACTACTACTACTACTACTACTACTACTACTACTACTACTACTACTACTACTACTACTACACACACATCAAGGTTACTGGTAGTTGCCAAAGTGTCTGAGGGGAAGGACAGGGTTAGTTTTTGGCAAATACTGCTTTTACTGAATTTTAGGAACCCTTTTCTTCTCTCCTTTCCACTACATTAAGCAGC
>NC_140175.1:90892430-90964930 GCF_963971535.1 Notolepis coatsorum
GACTGGTCTCAGAGAAGTGTGGTGGGGTGTCCAGGTGCATGACTGGTGGCATGTCTGGGAGATTATCCAGGATATGTGGGTCAGTGGGGTTGGTGTGATTGAGTAAAGACTCAAAGTGGTTTGCCCAGCGGGTGAGGATCTCATGTCGGTCCTTAAAGAGTTTAGAACCGTCGACTGATCGAACTGGAGCAGTCGCCCGCTTCCTGGGGCCATGCAGTGCTTTGATGGCATCGTAAAAGCCCTGGATGTTGTGGCAGTCTGCCAGGCTTTGGATCTCCTTCGCCTTCTGTATCCACCAGGCATCCTCCATAGTCCGGAGGGCTCGCTGGGTTGCTGTTCTTGCTGCAGCAAAGGCAGCTTTCAGGGTGGGAGAACCAGGGCAGGACAGGAGGGCTTTGTGGGCTTCATGCTTGGTTTTTAGCAGGGACTGTATCTTGGCTGAGTTACAATCAAACCAGTCCTGGTGTCGTTTCCTCGTCTGGCCAAGTGCCTCAGAGGCTGCGCTGTGGATAGCCTGGCGCAGAGCTGGCCAGTCAGCTGATTCCTCCGGGATCTTATTGAGGTTTTCAGCAAGGAGCTGTCGGAGGTGGTTTTTTGAGGTGGGGGTATTCAGTGCTGCAGAATTTAGTTTCTTATTAGGTGCTACCCTCGGTCCACGGGGTTGGATACTCATGAGGAGTTTGGATCTGACCATGAGGTGATCAGTCCAACACTCGGCTCCACGCATGACTCGGGTGGTAAGGACGTCCTGTCGGTCTTTTTGGCGTACAATCACATAGTCCAGGAGATGCCAGTGTTTAGAGCGGGGGTGCTGCCAGGTAGTTTTGAACCTGTTCTTCATCTGGAAGATGGTGTTGGTTATGACCAGGTGGTGTTCTGCACAGAGGGAGAGGAGCCGAAGCCCGTTGTCATTTATCTTCCCTACTCCATGTCGGCCAATAACTCTGTCCCATACCAGGTGCTCCGTGCCCACTCTAGCATTGAAGTCTCCCATTAATATGAGCTTGTCCGTAGCTGGAGTTTTCTGTAATATTGAGTCGAGGGCTCGGTAGAAATCCTCTTTGATGTTGAACTCAGCATCTAAAGTTGGTGCATAAGCACTAAGGAGAGTGGCGAAGCGTCCCTTTGCAAGGGGGATGCGCCATGTCATTAAGCGTTCGCTAACACCGATGGGGGACTCTGGGATGCGTTGCAGCAGTTGGGACTTCACAGCGAAGCCTACTCCATGGATGCGGCGAGTGCCTTCAGGGACCCCCTTCCAGAAGAAGGTGTATCCTGCACCAACCTCTGTCAGGGAGTCCTCTCCATGTAGTCTAGTCTCGCTGAGAGCTGCAATGTCGATGTTATACCTTGCGAGTTCCAGGGCCACGAGTGCTGTCCTGCGATGTGGCCTGTCAGGTGTTTCAGCCAGGTCCAGCAGTGTGCGAACATTCCACGAAGCAATACATAAAGGCTTATTTCTTAATATTTTAGTTTTTCGACCGCAAAAGGGGATGCTCCGATGCTCCGATGGTTGCGGTATACCACACACAGACAGACACACACACACACTGCACACACACACACACACACACACACACACACACACACACACACACACACAGAGACAGACAGACACACACACACACACGCACACACAGACAGACAGACAGACAGACAGACAGACAGACAGACAGACAGACAGACAGACAGACAGACAGACAGACAGACAGACAGACAGACAGACAGACAGACAGACAGACAGACAGACAGACAGACAGACAGACAGACAGACAGACAGACAGACAGACAGACAGACAGACAGACAGACAGACAGACAGACAGACAGACAGACAGACAGACAGACAGACAGACAGACAGACAGACAGACAGACAGACAGACAGACAGACAGACAGACAGACAGACAGACAGACAGACAGACAGACACACACACACACACACACACACACACACACACACACACACACAGCGCCTCCTATGAGATGCATCCGCCTACACTGACAAAAGGTTTGGCTCATTAAAAGCAGAGTTATGATTAGCTCGCAGCTCCTGAAAAGCCACGCGCCTCTCCAGAGGTAAGACAAACTCCCTTTGTTGTCGTGCTCCGGTTTGTTTACAGACTACTGTGAATGTCATGATGAATGATGAAGAATCAGTGACTTGCTGTTTTAGCTTAATGCCATCTCTTTCACTTCATCCCTGAAACACAAATTCAGATTTGATCTGTCTGGTCATAAATGAACACCTCATGGTTCAGATATTAGTATTATAGTATTTGATTGTGTCACCTAATGTTTGTAATTGGTAAATGGCTGCATTTATATAACAGCTTTCTTTATTTATTTTTTTGCTTTACAACTTATGCCTCACATTCACCCATTCACTCACACATTCACACACCAACGGCGGAGGTGACCACGCAAGGTGCCAACCTGCTCATCGGGAGCAGTTATGAGGTTAAGTGTCTTGCTCAAGGACACTTCGACACACTGCCGGGAGGAGCCGGAATCTAACCGGGAACCTACCAGACGACTGCTCTACCTCTTGAGCCACTGGCGCCCCCTACACCTCCACTTCTTGGTTACTTCTTGGTTACTGCATTGTAACTCATTTTAGGGCTTGCGGTTGCAATGTACAGTAGCATGTCTTATATGTAACTTATTTTAGGGCTTGTGGTTGCAATGTAGCATGTCTTATATCATGCTCAGGTTGGGATTTCGAAATGACATAAGAGCAAAATGGCCGCCATGTGAATATGGTCAATTCCAGTGTGAATACGACACAAGAGAGATTGTTTGTTCTCTATGGTTTTTAAATTTTTATTATCTTTTTAGTTTTTCTCCTTTTTCCGATTTTTCTCCCATCCCACTGTTAGTCGTTATGCCAATTCCAAACCCCCTTCCTGGTTGTTGCGCATTCCCCCCTACTGTTGGTCCGGGAGGCCGGAGACTGTCACATGCTTTCCTCCGACGCATGCGCAGCCAGCCGGCAGCCATGCAGTCTGGCAGCACAGATTCTCACCAGGAGAGTGTAACGTGTGGAAGGTCACACTACCTCCCTCCAGATCCTACCCTCGCTGCAGTCCTGTGTGTGTGTGTGTGTGTGTGTGTGTGTGTGTGTGTGTGTGTGTGTGTGTGTGTGTGTGTATGTGTGTGTGTGTGTGTGTGTGTGTGTGTGTGTGTGTGTGTGTGTGTGTGTGTGTGTGTGTGTGTGTGTGTGTGTGTGTGTGTGTGTGTGTGTGTGTGTGTGTGTGTGTGTGTGTCTGTGTGTGTGTGAGAGAGAGAGAGTGTGAGGCGTTCCAAATGACACATTTTAAAATGATCCGCGAGTGTGGTGTGACATTCTGCGTGGCCAGACACCCCGATCGATACCCTCATAATGATGCCCTGTGAGGTTTCTTGATAGAACCGGCTGGGATTAGAGTTTCATTATAGATCTCTCAGCTTCAGCTCCATCTCACCGAATCACCCAAAAATAACACAATGATAAAAAAAATAAAAAGAAGAAGACGATAACTAGAAGCTGGATTGAGGGCGCCGCTAAATCACAGCCTCCTCCTCCTCTCCCCCCGCAGGCTTCCTGAGTGGAATCTGAAGCCCTCTGTACCTGCTTTAGCCTCCTACTGTTTCCTACCGGTTACATCAGCAGGCTGACGTGTAGGGTCAGGAGGAAAACTGCCTGTTACTGCCACCAGAGCGTGCACTATTAATGAACGTAAACGTTCTCTTTTTTCTTTTAATTAACGTGAAGTGTGTGTGTGTGTGTGTGTGCGTGCGTGCGTGCGTGTGTGTGTGTGTGTGTGTGTGTGTGTGTGTGTGTGTGTGTGTGTGTGTGTGTGTGTGTGTGTGTGTGTGTGCGTGTGTGTGTGTGTGTGTACAGGTAGGTCTAGTGAGGATGTGGATTACAGTAGCCTTACTGCATGGGTCTAATGAGAATAGATTCTGCACCCCAACCAGCCAATAATCCTCAACCTGACTCACCTCACACACACACACACAAATTAGGAGTGGCATGACTCAATGGAGGGCAACATGACATTGAAATAGTGTCTCTATCTATCTATCTATCTATCTATCTATCTATCTATCTATCTATCTATCTATCTATCTATCTATCTATCTATCTATCTATCTATCTATCCATCCATCCATCCATCCATCCATCCATCCATCCATCCATCCATCCATCCATCCATCCATCCATCCATCCATCCATCCATCCATCCATCCATCCATCCATCCATACATCCGTCCATCCATCCATCCATCCATCCGTCCGTCCGTCCGTCCATGAGAGGCCAACTTGTCATCGGACTTCCTGGTGAGTGCGCAACTAACCCCTAACCTCTAACCTTTAACCTTTAACCATAGCCACTTACCCGTAACGTTGACCTAATCCTAACCCTAACCATAACCATTAGTCATGAATATGCTGTGTGTAGAGTCGGCTACCGGCTCTTCAACCTAGAGACGTTCAGTTCGGTCGTGTTGGAATCTGGTGACTGGACAGGCCTGTCATGTTGGTGAAACCATTCCTGGACCATCTCGACCTGGCATTTATCCACTCTGAACAAACAAGGCACCTGATTGGCCATGATGTTCAGATATCCTGTGGCCTTCAAACGTTGCTCCACTTTTATCAAGGATCCATGTGTGTGGATCATCATGCCATCATACCGCCACCAGCACCGGCCTACGATGTGACACACGGCATGTCAGATGCATGGACTCTGCATATACCTTACTAGTCAACTCAAGACTAGTACATCAACATCCATTCAAGAGACACTAACAAGCTGAACAAGCTGGTGAGGAAGTATAGCTCCGTAGTGGGAGTCTAACTGGTCAAACTGGTGGTGGCCGAGAGGAGGACGAGGAAAAAGCCGGATGCTATACTGGAAAACCCCTCCCATCCCCTCTTTGACCACACCACACCACAAACCGCCTCGGCCAGTCCTTCATGCCAGTAGCCATCAGGGTCCACAACCGTGGGCATGGACTGCTGCCAATTGCTGGAGAGCTAACGCCTGGTGAACTTGAGAACTGTTAGGACTATCTGACTCTTAATAATAAAAACTGCACAGACTCTGGCACAATATGTTACTATGGTTTGGACCATGTACAGTATACCTTCATTGCTATTACTACTGTCTGATTGAATCCTGCTACTCACTACTGTTCACTATTATGATTACTACTTGCACTTTGTTCTATGTTCTATTATTATTACGACCTATCCTATCTTTGACTTACTTGACTTAATCCTCTTTACCCCGTTGGTGTGAGGATTCGCCTGTTCCCTGGACCTTTATTCCCTGTCTCCTCACCTCACCAGCCCCCACCCTTGTGAGAACTTTTGCCTGCCTCCTACTCTTCACCAGCCCCCACCCTTGGACATTCTGTTCCTCTACGTTCACGCACCTGTTGGGAGTTTGCAATCACCTCGGGAGAGTACATAGGTTGCAGACTCCCCTCCAGTCCTGGTCGGGTCGTTCTGTGTTCTGGACTCTGTGTTCTGTATCTATGTTCACTCTGTGTTCATGGAGTTCTGTACGGTTACCATCCTGTACGTTACCATCTCCTGCCGCGTCTCCGGCGTGAGACGACGTGCCAGCCATCACCACCTGTCGCCGTTTGCCTGGAGTGGGACACCGTCTTCGCTCTCTAATTCTCTACGGGAGGTTTTCCAGTGTTCCCACTCCAGACGTCAAGCCGGCACGCATCGCTCCCTATTTCCACGGGAGGATGCGTCTCTTCGCCCCGGTCCCCTGGGACCCCTGTGTTCTGCGCTGCCCGTCTGCAGCATCCGAGGAGGATCTCCGTGCCAAGCCTGGAGTAGTGTTCCCACTCCAGACGTCAAGACGGCGCGCATCGCTCCCTATTTCCACGGGAGGATGGCGTCTCTTCGCCCCGGTCCCCTGGGACCCCTTTGTTCTGCGCTGCCCGTCTGCAGCATCCGAGGAGGATCTCTGTGCCCAGGCCCCCGCTGTCGGGCCCCTGTCCCCGTGCCAGGCCTCCGCCGTCGGGCCCCTGTTCCCGTGCCAGGCCTCCGCCGTCTGGCCCCTGTCCCCGTGTCAGGCCTCCGCCGTCGGAACCCTGTCCTCATCCCTGTAAGCAGCTCTGGCCCTCGCCCTGTCCAAGGCCTTAACCCTGTTCTCTGTCCCTGTCTCCAGCCCGCCTCTCCGGGCCTCTGTCCCTGTCCCCCTCTCCAGTGCCCCTGTTCCTGGCCCTGACACTTAGCCCTGGTCCTTAGCCCTGGCCCTTAGCCTTAGTCCCTTAGCCTGTTCGCCTCTTAAAGGCACAGTGCCGCATTTTCCAGATTTCCTTGACTCTAGTGTTTTTGTGTTTTCCCTTAAAGGGACTGTGCCGCTTTTTGTTCTATAATAAATATTTGCCCTGTTTTGGCTTACTCTCATACCTGTCTTGTGTTGTGCGATTGGGGTCGGTTACAAACCATAACAGTACGACCCGACCAGTCGACGACCCCAGCCAGCACAGACAGTGTATGTGAGTTAGCCCCTGTTAGTTCCCTCTAGTTCCCTCTAAACCACTCTAGCTCCCTCTAGTTCCCCTGTTAGTTCCCCCGTTAGTTTCCCCTGTTTGACTCCCCTGTTAGCCTCGTTAGCTCCCCTGTTAGCTACCCTGTTCCCCACAGCTAGGACTGTCCTTCCAGCTAGCTTGTTCTCCTTTGCTAGTCCAGCCCTGTCTGCTAGCCTAGCTCCAGCAGCTAGCGCAGCCTCTATGCTAATGTAGCAGTACAGCTAGCATAGGCCCTGTAGCTAGCAATGCTCTGGCAGCTACCCAGTCCCTCTGCTAGCCCCACTTTAGGTGTAGCTTCCCCTGCTAGCATGGCCCAGTTTTTTTTTGTTTGTTGCCTTGTCTTGTCCTCTGCCCCGTCATGTTAGTGTTCTGACCGTCATGTTAGTGTTCTGCCCCGTCATGGTAGTGTTTCGGTCGCCCGGTGGCTCCCGTGGAGGGGGAGGTACTGTGAGGATTCGCCTGTTCCCTGGACCTTTATTCCCTGTCTCCTCACCTCACCAGCCCCCACCCTTGTGAGAACTTTTGCCTGCCTCCTACTCTTCACCAGCCCCCACCCTTGGACATTCTGTTCCTCTACCTTCACGCACCTGTTGGGAGTTTGCAATCACCTCGGGAGAGTACATAGGTTGCAGACTCCCCTCCAGTCCTGGTCGGGTCGTTCTGTGTTCTGGACTCTGTGTTCTGTATCTATGTTCACTCTGTGTTCATGGAGTTCTGTACGGTTACCATCCTGTACGTTACCATCTCCTGCCGCGTCTCCGGCGTGAGACGACGTGCCAGCCATCACCACCTGTCGCCGTTTGCCTGGAGTGGGACACCGTCTTCGCTCTCTAATTCTCTACGGGAGGTTTTCCAGTGTTCCCACTCCAGACGTCAAGCCGGCGCGCATCGCTCCCTATTTCCACGGGAGGATGCGTCTCTTCGCCCCGGTCCCCTGGGACCCCTGTGTTCTGTGCTGCCCGTCTGCAGCATCCGAGGAGGATCTCTGTGCCAAGCCTGGAGTGGTGTTCCCACTCCAGACGTCAAGACGGCACGCATCGCTCCCTATTTCCACGGGAGGATGGCGTCTCTTCGCCCCGGTCCCCTGGGACCCCTTTGTTCTGCGCTGCCCGTCTGCAGCATCCGAGGAGGATCTCCGTGCCCAGGCCCCCGCTGTCGGGCCCCTGTCCCCGTGCCAGGCCTCCGCCGTCGGGCCCCTGTTCCCGTGCCAGGCCTCCGCCGTCTGGCCCCTGTCCCCGTGCCAGGCCTCCGCCGTCGGAACCCTGTCCTCATCCCTGTAAGCAGCTCTGGCCCTTGCCCTGTCCAAGGCCTTAACCCTGTTCTCTGTCCCTGTCTCCAGCCTGCCTCTCCGGGCCTCTGTCCCTGTCCCCCTCTCCAGTGCCCCTGTTCCTGGCCCTGACACTTAGCCCTGGTCCTTAGCCCTGGCCCTTAGCCTTAGTCCCTTAGCCTGTTCGCCTCTTAAAGGCACAGTGCCGCATTTTCCAGATTTCCTTGACTCTAGTGTTTTTGTGTTTTCCCTTAAAGGGACTGTGCCGCTTTTTGTTCTATAATAAATATTTGCCCTGTTTTGGCTTACTCTCATACCTGTCTTGTGTTGTGCGATTGGGGTCGGTTACAAACCATAACAGTTGGGGGGCATAGGGCGTCCACCAGAGCTCTCCACCTCACTCTCTTCTGGGCCAGGGCCTTTGCTTCTTGCCAGCTCACTACGATGTTCTTTAGGTCTTGGAGTGTGGAACGTCTCCAGGTGTTTCTCGGCTTACCGGCTTTCCTCTTCCCCTGCGGGTTGTAGTCCAAGGCCAAACAAGTGATGTTGTTTGAGTCCTTCCTAAGGGTATGCCCTATACAGTTCCACTTTCTCCTTTTAATGGTGGTAGCTATGCTGTCCTGGTTTGTTATCCTCCACAGCTCTTCATTTGTGGTTTTGATGGGCCACATCCTACCTGTACCCCCTCCATACCACTATAACTCCCCTAATTTCCCAGAGGGGATTAATAAAGGAACACACTCCTATCTGTGTGAAATAGGAGAAACCAACATTAATCAGACCAGACAACGTTTTTCCAGCCCTCCAGTGTCGAAGGAGTGTAGAAAACATCAAAGACGACTCCACCTGCCTTGAAAGGGACTAACCAGGTGAAAATCCTAGTTGATCCACCAAACCTACTTCAATCAGTGTAGATGAAGGGGAGGGAACAGGTTAAAAGAAGGACATTTGAGGCAGATAATTGAGACGATTGAGATGTAGATTGTGTGTGGGGTTGCATCCATGACGCAAATGACAAGTGCACGCACACACACACACACACACACACACACACACACACACACACACGCACACACACACACACACACATATATATACATACACCCAAATGGATATACAGGCACAGATGCACACACAATCAAACAGGCACTCTCATTCACAAGTACACACAGAGACTCATGCATGGCGCACACACACGCGCACACACACACACACACACACACACACACACACACACACACACACACACACACACACACACACACACACACACACACACACACACACACACATATACATACACACACACACGCACACACACACACACACACTCCCAAAATACCTCACACACACACCCACACACACACACACACACACATACACACACACACACACTCCCAAAATACCTCACACACACACACAAACACACACACAAACACACACACTCCCAGAATCCCACCCTTAAACACACACACACACACCTACACACACACACACACACACACACACACACACACACACACACACACACACACACACACACACACACACACACACACACACACACACACACACACACACACACACACACACACATATACAGTATACATCCAAATGGACATACAGGCACAGATACACACACAATCAAACAGGCACTCTCACACACACTCCCAGAATCTCTTAAACACACACACTCACACACGCTCCCAGAACACCTCTCACACACACACACGCACGCACGCACGCACGCACACACACACACACACACACACACACACACACACACACACACACACACACACACACACACACACACACACACACACACACACACACACACACACACACACACACACACACACACACACACACACACACACACTGTGACGGCCACACCATTTGCCGCACATCAGCACTAATGTCGGTAACCACTACACCCCCTCACTACACTCCCTTTCTTTTCATTTGGTCCTTATGCATTGTTTAACATCCATAATACCCATACACAAATCAAATAATGACACCACACATTATTATTGTTTCATATACCATACTTCCATCTTTATTTGCATTATGATATATTACAAGGTCCTAAGTTAGTGCACACTTAGTTTACATTGTTTATCATAATTGTTTGCTCATGCTGTTTCTTTGTCTTACATGTTTGGTGTCCCGGGCGGTGCTCTGCTCTTCCTGGTGGCAACTGGCAAATGACCAGTAATTGGAAGAGGCTGGATTTAAATACCAGGAGAGGCTTGCCGGGAGATACCAACTCCATGAGAAGAGGAGGGGGGGGATTTAATTAGACAATGATGTTCTACTATGATGTATGTATGTTTTAGCTTGACTCAGTTATTGTCTCCTACATAAATACATAGTGTTCTTCAAACTAACTTCATTATAAATTATAGATGATTAAGGTTAATGTAATTTATTATTGATTATTTGTCTTGCCCCATGTGTCTGTATTGGTTTAGTCAACCAGTATAAATACCTCCCTCTTGTCTTAGTCTGGAGGTCAGTTTTGTTTGGTTCAGTTGTGTTAGGTATTTTTAGTTTGTTCTGTTTAAGTTGACCCGAGTTCTGCTGGGCCCAAGAACAGTTTTTTTGCTTATTTGTTATTGTTGCACTTTTGTGGTTTTTGTTCCCTGTATTTACATTTTGGGGAAAAATAAACCTTCCTGTGAGCACTCTACCTATGACTCCTCATGTCTAAGCTGTTTGGTCCTTCACATATGGTGACAGCGGTGGGATCAACCAGTAAAGGGCATAGGTAGATGATTTTTTTTCTCCTTTTTTTCTCCTTTATTTTCTTCATGATACGTGGAGGAAAGGCATATCAGCCCACTGGAGCTGATTCGGATGGAGCTACTGGAGAGGCCCCAGGTACTGAGGGCAAGGAGCCAACAATCGCAGACCTGGCTGGTATCATTCGAGCCCACATGGAGCAGCAGCAAGCCCGAGAGGCTCGACTGGACCAGGACGCGGCACGGCAGGATCAGAGGTTCAACGCACTACAACACCAGTTTGGTCTTCTTCAAATGGAGGTGCAGGCCCAAACGTCCCCAGGCCCCGGACCACCCGTGACCCTGGGGAGTGGAGGCCCAGAACTGGACTCCTTCCATGTTGCTCAGACATCTCATTCAGAAGACATCCGGTCAAGTCAGTCTCGGTTCACACAGGAACCTAGGTTGGAGAAATTGACAGAGTCTGACGATGTTGAGCATTTTCTTATAACATTTGAACGTATTGCAGTAGCATGTCGGTGGCTTAGGGCTGATTGGGCTTTCCGCCTAATTCCCCTACTGACTGGAAAGGCCAGAAGTGCTTATGTGCATATGGATGTGGATGAGTCTCTTGAGTATGAACTGATTAAGACAGCTATCCTCAGGAAGTATGATATAAACCCTGAGACCTACAGGCAAAGATTCCGCTCACTGGAAGTTGAGCCGGAGGAGACCCCCAAGGAGCTGTATGTGCGATTGAAAGAGCTTTATTGGAAGTGGGTCCAGCCTAAGGGTAAGAGTATCGAAGAGATTAGTGAATTTATAATCCTTGAACAATATCTGAACATGTTGTCTCCTGAGCTTCAGGTGTGGGTCAAGGAGCATGACCCCAGAACTGCGGTCGAGGCTGCAGCACTGGCTGATGTGTTTGTGGCGGCCCGAGGGAAAGGCCAGCCATAGAGCCAAGATTCCTGGAAGACAGGCAAGGACAACAGGATACCTTGGTCTTTCCAGCACAACACCAAGTCAATCGCAGCTGTGGGTAAGCCTCCTGTACAAGAGAACCAGCCAATGAATACGCCCTTTTCGACATATGGAAAAAGGATAATTTGTTATCTATGTGGGCAGGAAGGCCATACCAAACCAAGATGCCCGAGGAGTTCAGTCAAGCTCACCCAGACATGTTTTGTGCCGAGGCGTAGTTTGGAGCCTGAATATAAAGTTGAGCAAATGAGAGAGGTCCTTGTTGGTATCGATGGCCAGGAGTTCAGGGGCCTTATTGACACTGGTAGCACCCAGACCCTAGTGCACAGGCAGTTTGTACCGCCCAGTATGGTGCGCACAGAAGAGACTGTCCCTATCTGTTGTGTACATGGGGATGAGAAGCCTTACCCCACAGCGGATCTCTATATGAAGATACAAGGGCAGACATATCTTTTGAATGTGGGTGTTGCTGATAACCTACCTTTTCCTGTTGTGTTAGGCCATGACTTGCCAGTGCTCCTCGACCTACTACACCCAAGCCAAGTTTGTAATGTTGCCGTCACAAGAGCACAGGCCAAGCAGGCAGGTGAGACATTTCAGACTCTAAGCACCCTGCCTTTTTACAGTGCTGACTTGGAAGTAGAGCCAGGGAAGCCCCACAAGACACGCAGGCAGAGAAGGCAGGAGAAGTTTAAGCACACAGTTGTAGATCCACATGTTGAACCAACACCTGAACTGCCTTTGGGTTTTAATCTCCCTACCAATGTGGTTCAGATGCAGCAGGAAGACCCAAGCCTGGTTCCCTGTTTCCAAAAGGCCAGCGAGCAGGAAAGGACAGGGACTAAGCCAGACAATACCATGGAAGGGAGTTATGTTATGCAGCACGGTGTTCTATATCGGCAGCTTGGGCCAGTTAAGCAGCTTGTAGTTCCTCGAGCAGCCAGAGAGACTGTACTCTCCTTGGGTCACTCTTTTCCCTGGGCTGGCCACCTGGGAAAACATAAAACAATTGCTCGGATTCAACGCAGTTTCCATTGGCCCGGCTTACGTGCAGATGTTGCCCAGTTCTGTAGGAGTTGCCCTCAATGTCAAAAGACCTCACCCAAGGGCCCCCCCAGAGCTCCCCTCCAACCTCTGCCTATTATTAGTACTCCGTTTGATCGTCTGGGAATGGACATTGTTGGCCCTGTAGAGAGAAGCAAGTCAGGGAATCGTTTCATGCTTGTGATCACTGATTATGCCACGAAATACCCTGAAGTCTTTCCTCTAAAATCGATCAAAGCCAAGTCTGTTGCTTTCTGCCTGGTACAGTTTTTCTCTAGGGTAGGGTTCCCCAGAGAGATACTTACTGACCAGGGAACCAACTTCATGTCCAAATTGCTGAAGGAGGTATACCAACTGCTGGGTATCAGAAGCCTGCGAACCACACCCTATCATCCACAAACGGATGGGTTAACAGAGAGATTCAATCAGACCCTTAAGCAAATGCTTCGTAAGTTTGTGGATGACACTGGCTCTGACTGGGACCAATGGCTTCCCTACATCCTATTTGCCTATAGAGAAGTTCCCCAGGCCTCCACAGGTTTCTCACCCTTTGAACTGCTCTATGGTCATGAGGTAAGGGGGGCTCTAACCCTGCTTAAGGAGATATGGGAGGGAGACAGAGGGAGTGATGAGCCCATTAATGTTGTTTCCTATGTTGTCCAGATGAGAGACAAGTTGGAGAGGATGAGTTCTCTGGCACAGGAACACATGTCGGAGGCACAACAGCACCAGAAAGCCTGGTATGACCGGTCAGCCCGGGGAAGGAGTTTTGATCCTGGCCAAGAAGTGTTGGTGATGCTTCCCACTGAAGAGAGCAAGTTGTTGGCTAGGTGGCAAGGACCCTTTAAAGTGAAGAGGAGGTTGGAACCTACCACTTACGAGGTTTCTACCCCTGGGAAGAGACGCTCTGCTAGAGTGTTACATGTAAACCTCCTCAAGGAATGGATGCCAAGACCGGTGAAAGAGGTGTTGCTGATCAGGAGGGTGGAGGATGAAGAGGATGTCAATGAACAGTATCTGCCTGTACCAACCTCCTCCCTCCCTGACTTGAGCCATCTTCCAGAGGATCGACAATCGCAGGTGAGAGCCCTTTGTGATCCCGAAATGTTTCAGGAGAATCCTGGCCTCACTGATTTGGTACACCATGACATTGTGTTGAATGAGAATGCACCTGTGAGGCGTATGAGTTACAGGATACCAGAGAGACTCCTGATCTCCCTGAAGAAGGAAGTGGACCTGATGTTGTCCCTGGGAATCATTGAGGCCTCAAAGAGCGAGTGGTGCAATCCGATCGTCCTGGTACCGAAGAAGGATGGCACAATAAGGTTCTGTATTGACTTCCGATACTTTAATTCAGTTTCTAAGTTTGATTCTTATCCAACCCCTCGCATTGATGATCTTATTGAGCGCTTGGGTAAGGCAAAGTACTTGACAACCATCGACCTGTGCAAGGGCTATTGGCAAGTCCCTCTGACCCAGGGATCACGGGAGCTGACTGCCTTTCGGACACCGTGG
Source organism: Notolepis coatsorum (assembly GCF_963971535.1). Taxonomy (NCBI): domain Eukaryota; kingdom Metazoa; phylum Chordata; class Actinopteri; order Aulopiformes; family Paralepididae; genus Notolepis; species Notolepis coatsorum. Next base: position 90,906,507 of record NC_140175.1, read on the forward strand.
GGTCTCTACCAGTTCAATGTACTGCCGTTTGGATTACATGGAGCCCCGGCTACATTCCAGAGGCTCATGGATCAGGTACTGTCCGGGTTGTCTGATTTTTCATCTGCCTATCTTGATGACATTGTCATTCACAGCTCCACCTGGGAAACTCACCTGGAACACCTGGGAGTGGTCTTTGAGCGTCTGCGATCTGCAGGTCTGATCATCAACCCCTCAAAGTGTGCTTTTGCCAAAACAGAGACTGAGTACCTTGGCTATGTCATTGGAAATGGTGTGATAAAGCCCCAGGTCCAAAAGGTCCATGCCCTAGAGTCCTGTCCACTGCCTCAAACAAGAAAGCAGCTCAAGTCCTTCATGGGAATGTCAGGTTGGTACCACCGGTTCATTCCTAACTACTCTGCTAGGGCTGCCATCCTAACGGATATGACTAGCCTGAAAGGCCCAAACCAGCTCCAGTGGACAACTGAGGCGGAAGCGGCTTTCCAGGACATGCAGCAGGCTCTGAGTAAGAACCCAGTACTGTATAGCCCTGATTTTGATGAACATTTTATCTTGCAAACTGATGCTTCAGATCGTGGGCTTGGTGCTGTTCTCCTGCAAGGGCTGCCAGAGTTTGGTCTTCTTCAAATGGAGGTGCAGGCCCAAACGTCCCCAGGCCCCGGACCACCCGTGACCCTGGGGAGTGGAGGCCCAGAACTGGACTCCTTCCATGTTGCTCAGACATCTCATTCAGAAGACATCCGGTCAGGTCAGTCTCGGTTCACACAGGAACCTAGGTTGGAGAAATTGACAGAGTCTGACGATGTTGAGCATTTTCTTATAACATTTGAACGTATTGCAGTAGCATGTCGGTGGCTTAGGGCTGATTGGGCTTTCCGCCTAATTCCCCTACTGACTGGAAAGGCCAGAAGTGCTTATGTGCATATGGATGTGGATGAGTCTCTTGAGTATGAACTGATTAAGACAGCTATCCTCAGGAAGTATGATATAAACCCTGAGACCTACAGGCAAAGATTCCGCTCACTGGAAGTTGAGCCGGAGGAGACCCCCAAGGAGCTGTATGTGCGATTGAAAGAGCTTTATTAGAAGTGGGTCCAGCCTAAGGGTAAGAGTATCGAAGAGATTAGTGAATTTATAATCCTTGAACAATATCTGAACATGTTGTCTCCTGAGCTTCAGGTGTGGGTCAAGGAGCATGACCCCAGAACTGCGGTCGAGGCTGCAGCACTGGCTGATGTGTTTGTGGCGGCCCGAGGGAAAGGCCAGCCATAGAGCCAAGATTCCTGGAAGACAGGCAAGGACAACAGGATACCTTGGTCTTTCCAGCACAACACCAAGTCAATCGCAGCTGTGGGTAAGCCTCCTGTACAAGAGAACCAGCCAATGAATACGCCCTTTTCGACATATGGAAAAAGGATAATTTGTTATCTATCTGGGCAGGAAGGCCATACCAAACCAAGATGCCCGAGGAGTTCAGTCAAGCTCACCCAGACATGTTTTGTGCCGAGGCGTAGTTTGGAGCCTGAATATAAAGTTGAGCAAATGAGAGAGGTCCTTGTTGGTATCGATGGCCAGGAGCTCAGGGGCCTTATTGACACTGGTAGCACCCAGACCCTAGTGCACAGGCAGTTTGTACCGCCCAGTATGGTGCGCACAGAAGAGACTGTCCCTATCTGTTGTGTACATGGGGATGAGAAGCCTTACCCCACAGCGGATCTCTATATGAAGATACAAGGGCAGACATATCTTTTGAATGTGGGTGTTGCTGATAACCTACCTTTTCCTGTTATGTTAGGCCATGACTTGCCAGTGCTCCTCGACCTACTACACCCAAGCCAAGTTTGTAATGTTGCCGTCACAAGAGCACAGGCCAAGCAGGCAGGTGAGACATTTCAGACTCTAAGCACCCTGCCTTTTTACAGTGCTGACTTGGAAGTAGAGCCAGGGAAGCCCCACAAGACACGCAGGCAGAGAAGGCAGGAGAAGTTTAAGCACACAGTTGTAGATCCACATGTTGAACCAACACCTGAACTGCCTTTGGGTTTTAATCTCCCTACCAATGTGGTTCAGATGCAGCAGGAAGACCCAAGCCTGGTTCCCTGTTTCCAAAAGGCCAGCGAGCAGGAAAGGACAGGGACTAAGCCAGACAATACCATGGAAGGGAGTTATGTTATGCAGCACGGTGTTCTATATCGGCAGCTTGGGCCAGTTAAGCAGCTTGTAGTTCCTCGAGCAGCCAGAGAGACTGTACTCTCCTTGGGTCACTCTTTTCCCTGGGCTGGCCACCTGGGAAAACATAAAACAATTGCTCGGATTCAACGCAGTTTCCATTGGCCCGGCTTACGTGCAGATGTTGCCCAGTTCTGTAGGAGTTGCCCTCAATGTCAAAAGACCTCACCCAAGGGCCCCCCCAGAGCTCCCCTCCAACCTCTGCCTATTATTAGTACTCCGTTTGATCGTCTGGGAATGGACATTGTTGGCCCTGTAGAGAGAAGCAAGTCAGGGAATCGTTTCATGCTTGTGATCACTGATTATGCCACGAAATACCCTGAAGTCTTTCCTCTAAAATCGATCAAAGCCAAGTCTGTTGCTTTCTGCCTGGTACAGTTTTTCTCTAGGGTAGGGTTCCCCAGAGAGATACTTACTGACCAGGGAACCAACTTCATGTCCAAATTGCTGAAGGAGGTATACCAACTGCTGGGTATCAGAAGCCTGCGAACCACACCCTATCATCCACAAACGGATGGGTTAACAGAGAGATTCAATCAGACCCTTAAGCAAATGCTTCGTACGTTTGTGGATGACACTGGCTCTGACTGGGACCAATGGCTTCCCTACATCCTATTTGCCTATAGAGAAGTTCCCCAGGCCTCCACAGGTTTCTCACCCTTTGAACTGCTCTATGGTCATGAGGTAAGGGGGGCTCTAACCCTGCTTAAGGAGATATGGGAGGGAGACAGAGGGAGTGATGAGCCCATTAATGTTGTTTCCTATGTTGTCCAGATGAGAGACAAGTTGGAGAGGATGAGTTCTCTGGCACAGGAACACATGTCGGAGGCACAACAGCACCAGAAAGCCTGGTATGACCGGTCAGCCCGGGGAAGGAGTTTTGATCCTGGCCAAGAAGTGTTGGTGATGCTTCCCACTGAAGAGAGCAAGTTGTTGGCTAGGTGGCAAGGACCCTTTAAAGTGAAGAGGAGGTTGGAACCTACCACTTACGAGGTTTCTACCCCTGGGAAGAGACGCTCTGCTAGAGTGTTACATGTAAACCTCCTCAAGGAATGGATGCCAAGACCGGTGAAAGAGGTGTTGCTGATCAGGAGGGTGGAGGATGAAGAGGATGTCAATGAACAGTATCTGCCTGTACCAACCTCCTCCCTCCCTGACTTGAGCCATCTTCCAGAGGATCGACAATCGCAGGTGAGAGCCCTTTGTGATCCCGAAATGTTTCAGGAGAATCCTGGCCTCACTGATTTGGTACACCATGACATTGTGTTGAATGAGAATGCACCTGTGAGGCGTATGAGTTACAGGATACCAGAGAGACTGCTGATCTCCCTGAAGAAGGAAGTGGACCTGATGTTGTCCCTGGGAATCATTGAGGCCTCAAAGAGCGAGTGGTGCAATCCGATCGTCCTGGTACCGAAGAAGGATGGCACAATAAGGTTCTGTATTGACTTCCGACTTTAATTCAGTTTCTAAGTTTGATTCTTATCCAACCCCTCGCATTGATGATCTTATTGAGCGCTTGGGTAAGGCAAAGTACTTGACAACCATCGACCTGTGCAAGGGCTATTGGCAAGTCCCTCTGACCCAGGGATCACGGGAGCTGACTGCCTTTCGGACACCGTGGGGTCTCTACCAGTTCAATGTACTGCCGTTTGGATTACATGGAGCCCCGGCTACATTCCAGAGGCTCATGGATCAGGTACTGTCCGGGTTGTCTGATTTTTCATCTGCCTATCTTGATGACATTGTCATTCACAGCTCCACCTGGGAAACTCACCTGGAACACCTGGGAGTGGTCTTTGAGCGTCTGCGATCTGCAGGTCTGATCATCAACCCCTCAAAGTGTGCTTTTGCCAAAACAGAGACTGAGTACCTTGGCTATGTCATTGGAAATGGTGTGATAAAGCCCCAGGTCCAAAAGGTCCATGCCCTAAAGTCCTGTCCACTGCCTCAAACAAGAAAGCAGCTCAAGTCCTTCATGGGAATGTCAGGTTGGTACCACCGGTTCATTCCTAACTACTCTGCTAGGGCTGCCATCCTAACGGATATGACTAGCCTGAAAGGCCCAAACCAGCTCCAGTGGACAACTGAGGCGGAAGCGGCTTTCCAGGACATGCAGCAGGCTCTGAGTAAGAACCCAGTACTGTATAGCCCTGATTTTGATGAACATTTTATCTTGCAAACTGATGCTTCAGATCGTGGGCTTGGTGCTGTTCTCCTGCAAGGGCTGCCAGAGGACCGCCATCCTGTGGCCTTCATCAGCCGCAAGCTGTTCCCTAGGGAGGTCCGCTATTCCACTATAGAGAAGGAGTGCCTGGCGGTGAAGTGGGCCCTCGATTCCCTTAAGTACTACCTCCTGGGAAGGGAGTTTACCGTGGAAACTGACCACAAGGCACTGAAATGGCTGGAGAGGATGAAGGACACCAATGGGAGGATAACACGCTGGTACCTGTCCATGCAGCCATTCCGGTTCACCGTTCATCACATCCCGGGCCGGGACAATGCAACTGCCGATTACCTCTCCCGCTGTCCCAGCGAGATTCCTGAAGGGGGGGAGTGTGTGACGGCCACACCATTTGCCGCACATCAGCACTAATGTCGGTAACCACTACACCCCCTCACTACACTCCCTTTCTTTTCATTTGGTCCTTATGCATTGTTTAACATCCATAATACCCATACACAAATCAAATAATGACACCACACATTATTATTGTTTCATATACCATACTTCCATCTTTATTTGCATTATGATATATTACAAGGTCCTAAGTTAGTGCACACTTAGTTTACATTGTTTATCATAATTGTTTGCTCATGCTGTTTCTTTGTCTTACATGTTTGGTGTCCCGGGCGGTGCTCTGCTCTTCCTGGTGGCAACTGGCAAATGACCAGTAATTGGAAGAGGCTGGATTTAAATACCAGGAGAGGCTTGCCGGGAGATACCAACTCCATGAGAAGAGGAGGGGGGGGGATTTAATTAGACAATGATGTTCTACTATGATTTATGTATGTTTTAGCTTGACTCAGTTATTGTCTCCTACATAAATACATAGTGTTCTTCAAACTAACTTCATTATAAATTATAGATGATTAAGGTTAATGTAATTTATTATTGATTATTTGTCTTGCCCCATGTGTCTGTATTGGTTTAGTCAACCAGTATAAATACCTCCCTCTTGTCTTAGTCTGGAGGTCGGTTTTGTTTGGTTCAGTTGTGTTAGGTATTTTTAGTTTGTTCTGTTTAAGTTGACCCGAGTTCTGCTGGGCCCAAGAACAGTTTTTTTGCTTATTTGTTATTGTTGCACTTTTGTGGTTTTTGTTCCCTGTATTTACATTTTGGGGAAAAATAAACCTTCCTGTGAGCACTCTTCCTATGACTCCTCATGTCTAAGCTGTTTGGTCCTTCACACACACACACACACACACACACACACACACACACACACACACACACACACACACACACACACACACACACACACACACACACACACACACACACACACACACACACACACACACACACACACACACACACACACACACACACACACACACACACACACACACACACACACTCCCAGAAGCCCTTACACACACCTACTGGGTGTAAGTTACCATTTATTTTTCAGCCCGCATGCGAAAGCCCCTGTATAAATTACCGTATCTTTCAACCCACAGGACATCGGCTCTGAACAACCCCCTGCTCACACACACGGCGTTTTATTTGTCCTTATAATTCTGTCTCGCTACGGCTGACAAGTGTGATGTCCCTCTACACACCGGCGGAGAAGGTGGGGAGAGGAAGTGCTGACACGAACACTTGGCCCGTGGGTTCTGTGCCAGCGGCGGGAATCTGCTGACGCCGTTGACTGTCTCGGGGAGAAACTCTCCACAAAGAAGTCAAATTAAACGGCGACAACTTCCTCTGCTGCTTTCATGACTTACACCCCGGTCCTAATTTTTCAGACACCCTCCGTTCCTTTTTTATTGACCACTCTCTCTCTCTCTCTCTATCTCTCTATCTCTCTCTCTCTCTTCCTCCCCCCCTCTCTCTCTCTCCCTCTCTCTCTCCCTCCTTCCCCCCTCTCTCTCGTTCTCTCATTCTCTTGTTCTCTCTCTCTCTCTCTCTCTCCCTCCCCCCTCTCTCTCTCTCCCTCTCTCTCTCCCTCCCTCCCCCCTCTCTCTTGTTCTCTCATTCTCTTGTTCTCTCTCTTTCTCTCTCCCTCTCTTTCTCCCTCCCTCCCCCCTCTCTCTCTCTCCCTCCCTCCTATATATCTTTCTCGTCCTGTTGCTCAAAGTTGAGGTTGATGCTGTGTTACTTTTATTTGCAGCATATTCACACTTGTTAACTTTTTGAATGACAAGTACAGGATACATACGAGGACAGTGGACACAAAAATGTGAAAGAGGGTCGGAATAACAAACAAGCCATGGATGACGGAAAAGGTCAACTTAATAATTAAAAAGAGACAGGAGCACTTTGACAAACTTTGACCAAGAGGAGGAAGAGACTCAGGAACCAGGTAGTACAGGTTAAGCAAGTGAAGGATTCATATGACACAAGACACATTCAACAGAGCTGGTTCTGAAGCTGAAGGGCTCAGATCACGTAAGGAGTTCCAGAAGGTGAAGTCGCCATGGAGGGGCCTGGAGTGACCACCCTCCCTCTCCAAAGAAGGGAACCGCTCCCACCTACCTCCGGTCAATGGTCTCTAACTACACACCCTCAAGACCCCTACGCTCTGCATCTTCTGGCCGCCTCAGACCCACTCCTATCTGAGCTCCGGGAGGGTCATCAAAGAGAAGCCGCCTATTCTCTGTCCTCGCTCCACAATGGTGGAACGAACTGACCACCACAGTTAGGACAGCCGAAACCCGTCCAATCTTTTGCCGTAGACTTCTTCAATCAATATCTGAAATAAAATTTAAAAAAATTATAATAATCTAACCCTAACTAACCTTACTGTCATGCACTTGTCCTAATATACTAACCTACACTGTAGCACTCAACACTTTGATGAACATTGTTACTCAGCTGATAGAGTTGTACCCTTCCTGCTGACTTGTTGTACAAAACTTGTAAGTCGCTTTGGATAAAAGTCATCTAAATGACTAAATGTAAAAATGTAAATGTAAGACCAAAAAACAATAATGAGCTTTGCTCTGTTGGAGAGGTGAAAGTCATTACTTAAGAAGGTGAATGGCAGGGAAGCAGCTGGGCCAGATTGTCACTCCCTCTTGGCTTTTAAACGAATATGCTGAAGATTTAGCACCAGCCATTACTCACTACGCATCTTTTCAAGTCAGTCTCAGAGGGTGAGCCTCCAGCTATCTGGAAAATTGCAAATGTGGTGCAATTTGACTCCTACAGAGTTGTCAGGGGCAGATCAGCTGAACCAGTTCAGACCAATATCTCGAATAGATGTCATACCTGAACTTCTAGAAAAGTGCGTGCTCAGACGAAGCAGTGATCACATCCTTTCAGTGGCGAAAGACCAATTTGCCTACCAAAAGAGGTCTTCAACTACAATTGCCCTGGTGAAAGCCTACCATTCCTGGCTTACTGCATTGGCATCTCGTGATGAGACAGTGATCCGGGTTTTATTGGCTGATATGAGCAAGGCCTTTGATAGAGTCAACAATGCAACACTGATGCAGTGTTTTAGTGAGGTCATCTCAAAGACCCGCTGGACGTAGACCATCAGCTGTACCTCCACGGTACTGGCTAACAATACATACAGCCACTGGACTCACATACCATCTGGAGTCCCTCAAAGAGGTGTGTTGTCTCCATTCGTATCCCTACTCTGTATGAGCTCTAGGAACACGCTCTTTGATGATTCAATCCCTGGTGGTTTTTACGCAGATGCCCAGCATCTGAACGAACGAGCCCTGCAAAAAACTACATGATCTTGAATGGGAATGAGGTGAATGAAGAGTTATGAGGTGCAGATCACCTGTGTGAGAGAAGCCCCTGTGATGTAGGGTCCTCCCTCTCTCTCTCTTTCTTTCTCTCTCTCTCTCTCTCTCTCTCTCTCTCTCTCTCTCTCTCTCTCTCTCTCTCTCTCTCTCTCTCTCTCTCTCCTCTCTCTCTCTCTCTCTCTCTCTCTCTCTCTCTCTCTGTCTCTCACTCCAGGACTTGGTGCTTAAGGCATCAAAGCTGTTTCTATCTGTTGAGAGTTCTGGCCCGAACGAGCATGTCAGTTGCTGATGATTTACTTTGCCCTTATCAGTTATGGAGTATGGACATCTGGTTGGATGCAGCGAAGGGCAGGAGGCGGAGTTAGACGGAGTAAGATCCACCAATAAGATCATCTCCAGGCGGGGCGCTCGGCCGCTACTCCGCCTTCCACCTCTGAAGGAAGGAAGGAAGGAAGTAAGGGAGGAAAGCGCTAAAAGAGATGATGAGTCCATCCCACCCACTTACATAACCTTCTCCCTCCGACCAGACTACACTGTACTGGTAGGCAAACAGCGCCACTCTCTCCATACCCCCTGTCAGGACCAAGCACCTCCAGCAGTCCTTCCTACACACTGCAGTCAGACTAACACTGACCCTGACCCCCTGTCAGGACCAAGCACCTCCAGCAGTCCTTCCTACACACTGCAGTCAGACTAACCCTGACCTGACCCTAACCTCCTGCCAAAACCAAGCACCTGTCACCATCTTCATGTATAGGCTTGAAATGGGAAAATGTTGTGTTTTAATCTTTGTTTTACTCTCAATGCTACGAAGAGTGTATTTCAGACATGTCTCCTGTGGATTTCTATACATACATACCTGTAGGGATCTGACCTGTGCCCTGTGATCCAACACAGTGGATGAAAAGGCCAACACAACAATGGTTGATTGTGAACTGTTCAATGCAGACCTTTTCAAACTTGACAACACAGACATTCTAAATTGTCCCAGGTTTCTTTCCTGTTGCAGTGTTTGCTAATACAATAACAGACAGGAAATACACTTGGGCCCAAACTGTTTCAGAATTCCACTGAATAGGTCTATACTTTATTCTGGGGTGCGGGGGTGGCATTCCCGTCGCCATGCATGGCTGGCTGTTCCGGGGGGGTTCACATGCCTTTGAGCAACATTGTACTATTGTACTTGTTTTATGCCTATTCTTATGTCTGCACGTTTACGTTGCACTACTTTTATTGTCTTTTATACCTATTCTAAAATAGTTTTTTATTCTGTCAATTGTGTGCTGATTTTATGCCTTTGTTCATTTTATACTAATTGCTGTGGGGCACTCTGGACTGCGGTCCATGTGTGAAAAGTGCTATATAGATAGTTATTAATATTTTTATTATATTGTAAAAATGTATGCATTGAAATGTCTGTAAAGTCTCGACGACATTGAAAATGAGGGTGACCTCAATTGTCCTTTCGAGAATAAATAAAGGTTTGAATTTAATTGAATTGAATACTTGAACAGGTCTCCCCCTTTACGATAAGACTATCATGGGGACGTCATCACACCTTCTGCTCCAGTGACAAATGATAGCTTAGATTTTATGGACACTGTAAAAGTAAACAGAGTGATTTCCTGAAGATACTTTGTTACAAAGTTACAAAACATTATGAAATAACACATGCAGTGTTATAACACACAAGTGAAGAAGGTCAAGCTGCTATTGGTCAGACCGGTTTTTGGCCACGACCAGGTTTCCTCGCATGCTGGTGCAAAAGTGGTCTGTACTGAGGCAGCAGTGAACGAGAAATATCAAAAGAAAAACACTTGCACTAATGTGACTGTGGACTTAGTGGAACAGCTCCACAAAGAATCTCCTGATGACTTCACAGACTGGAGTCTCATGTCTTTGACTCCTGTGGCTCTGGGAGAGTCTTTGGTGTGGAGAAATGTTGACCGACGTCCGTAGGTGTATACAGTGTGTATTTCAGCTGATCTCAGCTTACCTTATACTAAATGCCATTCACACTGCCATTGATGTTGAAAAGGGGATGGAAAATATTCAGTGAGGCTTGAAAGTTGTTTGAAAGTCACTATAGGCATAGATAATTCACCCCTGTGAAAACCACTAAAAAGATTTGCTCGGGGGAAACGTTTTTTTAATGCATAGATTAACCAAAAACTGGTTTGTGATTTTTGAAAATGCCAGTTGAAATGAAATGCTGCGAATACTCAACCATTTGGAATGTTCAGCACTGCAACCCCCCCCCCCCCCCCCCCCCCCAAAAGGCTCCTGAACTGAGAAGTCCTACCCCCAGAGGAGGGACTTAAAGGGGGTAAAGAAATATTCTGGAACCTCTGCTTAGACCCTAGTCCCTGTGGTGCAAACAAGTTCCTGAAAATGTCCCTAGTTAAATGGAAAACGCCAACATTTTGGGAAATTCGCTTATTTGCCATCTTCCCTGGAGTTAGACAAGAAGATACATACCTTTGTTGTCTCTGTGCATGCATTAGGCTTAGGGAACGCCCGCTCCGTTAGCTTAGCTTAACTTCATCACTGGAAGTGGATTGTACCCTCAAGTTCCCTACAGTTTCCTACACAGTCACAAAAGGATCCGAACCGATTGAAGTTTATGGATACCATGACTTAAAATCCTCTTACCTTGACGATTAAAAGCCTCCCCAATTTAGAAAACAGTAATCCAATGGCTGGTGTTGATATGCTGCTACTGTAGCTAACGAAAACCAACAACCGGACACTCAAGCAGATAATGAGTGTAATAACTTCCGGTCGGGGGGGGTTCCAAAATAAAAGAGCGACGTCTATAGCAGCGGAAATATGTTTATTTTGTACATTATCTAACGTTAACACGAACCTAAACTAACGTTACAACTAACCTAAAGTCCTATATATTTTAAGTCCCAAAATTACTGTATTCTCCACCACAAGGAATTCAAATCACCACATCTGAACTCTCAGGTGTCATTAGGCTGCAATCTGGCCCGGCTTGTTATCAAATTTAATTACCTAAGCCTAGTGACTTTCAAACGATTTTTAAGTCTCACATGTAGTATTTTCCACCCCTTTTCAATATCGACGACAGGTGTGAATGGCGTTTAGTAAGGTAGGCAAAAAATCTACTAAAACAAACACTGTATACACCTATGAACACTAAATTAGGGCCAATCGCCGGTAAATTCAAGCAGTCACATTTTGACTGGTATGGTCCTTTAAACTCTTTTCCAACATAACATAATCTTCTGGTTCGGGAGATCAGGTGCACGTTTTCCAATATTCCCTCAGCTCTAGCATCAATGGAACAAATACTCTGAAGATATTTAGATTTTTGTTCCGCCTTCCCCTTTCTAATGAAGCTTCATGCTTTTCATGGCGATTACATTTCCGTCCCTTGCTGCAGAGATGAAGAGTGACCTTGGAAGGAGCACGCGCCTCATACAAGAATGTCGGAGCATTGGAAAATATCCTTTTCAAGTACCTCCTTGTACTGTATGTGAGTAGCATGTTATCAATTGATGATTCCACCAAGAAACATTCCGCAGGGCCTAGCCTCAAGGCGCTCACTGCAGGCTTACAAGGCCGTAATGAATTGGAGGGAAGATCTCATCCTCTACGGCGCAAAGCCCGTCAGTGGCCCTCATGAAGAGGCTGGTATCTAGGAGAGCCGTTCAGTCAGCCCTACTTAATATCGGAGACAGACTCTCGTGTTTTTGGTCAAGGCTTTTTCTCTTGTCTTTGAATTTTTTCATTTGTATGCAAAAGCATTTGAGTGCCGATTCGTCCCATTTCACTAAGTGTTCATCACACTAAGCCCAGTAACATTTTCTACCGCAAGTTTCCAGCAACCTGGGCCTCGTCTCCCGAAAGCCTTTTAGCACAAAGACATCAGTCGATAGAAGAAAGTCGGTGTTCATGCTAAGATGCTGCTGGTAGAAGTCCGACCCTTGTATGTACAAAACTATTTCCAAAAGACAGAGATAGCTTTTTTTCTTTCTTCCGACTTGAAACACCACCACCAATGTACAGTATGTGCATCTTCATGCTGCTGCAAGATAAAGCAATGAAGGATGAGGACAAAATGTTCAGATGTGTACAGGGGGGGGGGGGGGGGGTTGTGGTTGTTAGCAACACATGTCTGCATCTCGTTTCTCCTTCCACTCTAAACTCTCCCTGTCTTAGTTGAGGTGCTTTTAAGGGGGTCTGACAGCAAAATGGATTAAACAGGGTTTGCTGACGGAATACATATCAAATCTTCAGGCGTGCAAGTGTTGGGGCTGCAGCATTTGCAAGGCTTATGACTTCTGCTGAGGCTATGTGGATCCATCACTCCTTTCCCCCGCTCTCCACTCCTCCTTCGCCTCTATCGGAGAAGGAGGGAGGGTGGGGAGAAGGAGAATGAAGGGAGAGAGAGAGAGAGACAGAGAGAGCTCTTGATCACCTGCTTTGTCTGAAGTGAGTCACCTTGCAAATATATGAATAGCAAATGCGGGGAAAGTAATCTGGTGGAGCTGTGGTACATCCTCCTATTTGCATACCTGCCAGCCTCCGTAGTTATAGCTGCTGCATCTCGCCACTTGGCATCTCGAATGCGCAATGGCATGCATATATTTTTTCGTTTGTTTTCTGCTCCTTCTCTCTCTCTCCTCCTCTTCCTTTCTCTCTCTCTCCTGTCCATCTCACACGCCCATGTTTGTCGCTTTCTATCTCTCTTTCTCTTGCTTCTCCTCTCTCTGTCCTTCTCTCTCTCTCGCTCTCTCTCTCTCTCTCTCTCTCTCTTGTCATGTATTTCTCTCTGTCTCTCTCCCTCAGACGTCAGGGTGTATTTTCACCCCCACCCCCCCCCCCCCCCCCCCCCCCCCTCCCCACCAGCAGGATGCATGACAGGGGAGCAGGTGGAACGGAGAGCAAATGACACATCTCTCCCTCCGTCCCTCCCTCCATCTCTCCCTCCATCTCTCCCTACATCTCTTCCAGTGTCCTGCCAGGGGCCCTCCTCTCAGCCCCCCCTCCCCTCCCTTCTCCTCCCTCCCCCCTCCGCCCACCCTCCCATCCTATCAGGCCACATTGATATTCAAATCTACCCAGGCAGCATTCACCCCTCTCTCTCTCTCTCTCTCTCTCTCTCTCTCTCTCTCACCACAAAGGCCTTTGTTGCGACAACCCCACCAAGGGAGAGAGAGAAGGTGGGTTAATGCCCCTCACTGCTGATTCTTCCCCTTCAACCAGACGTGCGCCAAATGAGTGTTTGACACGTCATGCAGCTCTATTATACACACCGTGTTCTATGATTATAAAGTAGCGTCGACGTCGAACTCACTGAGTGATGTCCTGGAGTGGAAGACGCTGGGTTTAAGCTAACTATAGGAAACCAGGCTGGGCGGGAGGGAGGGCCAAGAGGCCAAGAGGGGGGTGTTCCATCCACCTGTTTTCTCCCGTCTCAATCGTCTGTGGGTTATTGGCGTGGGTGCTATAGTGTAGTAGAAGTGTGCGAGTGTGTGCATGTGTGTGTGTGTGAGTCGATCTTTTCACTTTGCACTGATATGATCTCCAGAGAGAGAGAGAGAGAAACAGAGAAAGAAAGAGAATCTAAGAGAGAAAAAAAGAAAGTCGGTGTCTGTGTCTGTTGTTGTTATTGACATGGTCCCTCGCGGCAGAGAGAATGTCTCACATCTGGCCATGAGCTATCATTATCTTTGCCTCCCTCCTCCTCTCTGATGAATCTGCCCCGGCTCCTGACCGAAGGAGCTGGGCTTTATTTAATGGGTCCTTTCAGCCGTGGTCCGCCCCGACGGAAGCCTCTTACAAACCCATTTAAAGCAGGGTCTATGGATTTCATGGCTCCCCGGGCGCTCTCTCCCCTATTTCAATAAGGTGAAGTCCAAGGCTTTATCCATCTGTCAGTGGGCCTGGGGAACAGAGTGGATGCAGCAGTTTTTAATCCCGGCGACACTACTGTCCACTGTATGTCTGGGCTGTTTCCTGATAGAGGAGGGCCTCCTTGCGTGAACTCTCAACCTGGGGGACCTTTATAGTCCCAGTGGCGGAGTAGATTTATTGTTGTACATACAAGATGGGGAGGAGGATTGGACACCTTGGACACACTGCCTGCAGAGATGGATAGAAGGACAGTGGGAGGGACAGAGAGATGGGAGGGACAGAGAGATGAAGGGACAGAGAGATGAAGGGACGGAGCGATGGAGGGACAGAGAGACAGAGGGAGGGAGAGATGGGAGCTGAGACAGAGTATTCTTCAGAGCTGTGAGCACTGAAGATTATGTACATATGTGCTTAGGCATGCAAAAACACACACACACACACACACACACACATGCATGTACACGAACACACGCACACGTATGCATTATGCACACACACCGTAGTTTACTCATCGACCTATTGCTTTCATCACCTCCCTTGAATCTAGAATCATCTATCCTGTCTAACCTGTCATTGATTCGAAATATTGACCCTGTTAGAGGATTATGATGCTGTGTAACTACTGGTTCTGTGCAAGTCCAACTCATACCTGAAACTCTCACTCTGTTTTGGAGAAACTCAACCGTCTCACCTAGAAGTTGGATACTTTTTTCCAGCGAAAAAGAACTAGCGTCAGAGGAAAAAGAACCAGTGTCAGAGGAAAAAGGAACTATATACTGTCATACGAAAAAAGTGTGTCAGAGGGAAAATAACTAACGTCAAAGAAAAATAACCTTAAATATGCGTACCTACTGTACTATTCCCCCAACCCACTACAAAGCTGGGTAGTAAGTGCCATGGACAAGTGGACCAGTGTACTCACTCGCTCTTGGCTGAATCTTGTTTTGGGTGGTGATGTAAAAACACCTGCATCATAGCAGGCTCAGGATGGGCAAATTAGTCTATAGCCTGTTCATCCCTGTCTCTCTCCTCCACACAACCTGGCTTGACTAGACATAAGGAGAGAGAGACGATTACAATTAACTGGTACATTCAGGTCCAGAATTGTTGGAATTCCCTGACGAAGATGTGCAAAAAGCTGTACAATTTAAACAATACCATACTGGTAATGAGCAAATAGTTGTTTATTCAATGAATGCATGGAGCTGTTCCATCTTATTTCATTTGTGTGAGGATTGGCCCGTTGCCGCCGCACGCTTCAAGGTCAAGGTACCAATTACCGTCGCGCACCTGATGTGTGTTGTAATCAGCTCACTGGAGGTCTTCATATACTCTGGGTTTCCTAACGTTCATTGTCGGGTCGTTTTGGATTTCCACTGGCTGCTGCTTGTTTTCCCCGTGTTGTACCTCGCCTTTTTCCTCTTCAGGACGTCTGTTGGAAGTCGCCCTTGTTGCTTGCTTGCCTTTCTTTGGACCCCTGCCTCGTAGACCGCTTTGCGCAATTGCGCCTTGGTGAGTTTTTGGAACGTTCTTTTTTGGATACTGTTTTTCTCATAAATTCCGGGACTCGGGACCTTTCTGTTTTTGTGTGTTATGTTAAACACTGAAGAGGAGCCGCTTGTTGTTATCACAGACTCAGCTAGTTAAACACTGAAGAAGAACCGCTTGTTGTTATCACGGACTCAGCTAGTTAAACACTGAAAAGGAACCGCTTGTTGTTATCACAGACTCAGCTAAGACAATACTGGACTGCTTGTAATCAGTGGCGGCCGCCCCCCCTCAGGCCCTGCCCTGGTTATATGAGAACAAGAACAATTATTTTTTAGTTTTTTGTTTTATAGCCCTATAAATAATATAAACATGTTTAAAATGAATAATATTTACTCATTTTAAGTATCTTTGTGTTTCCAATGCACAATATAACGTTACTATATAAAATAAAAAATACTCGTTTTCAGGAACAGGAAGTGACTCACTTTTTTTATTTATTTTTTTATTATTTTTTCTCAGCCCGGGCTAGACGCGATAGCGCTCTGAGTGCACGTCACTGTTCGATCGCTGTATCCGTCACAGCCAATCAGTGCGTAAAGCGTTGTGCGTTGAAATATGACTATTATGTTGGAATCCGGGCGCGATTTGAAGCGGTCTAGTCAAGCGTTTAGAATTTCCGTCTAGAATTTCCATAGCCGCATTTCGCGGAGACGCTCTCTGATTGGCCGACGCGGCGATGCCAGTTTTTTCCTTAGCCACAGTTTGCAACATGTTCGAAGCTGTGTGTTGTGAACTTGTGATTCAGTCTGGAGTCTGGACAGTGGGCAGTGAGTGGAATGGATATACATCGACAACAGTCTGGGGGACAGTCAGTGGACATACACTTTATTAAGCCCTCCGGCTGGACCACGTTTCAATTAAACAAAGTGAGTTAATTCTCTCTCTCTCTCTCTCTTAGCCAACTCAGCTAACTTTAGCTGTTGTTAGCCACTCAGCTAATGCTTAACTAACGCTCTCTCTCTCTCTCTCTCTCTCTCTCTCTCTCTCTCTCTCTCTCTCCTCTCTCTCTCTCTCTCTCTCTCTCTCTCTCTCTCTCTTCTGTTATGCTGCACCCCGCCGTGGGTCTCTCTCTCTCTCTCTCTCTCCT
The DNA here is from genome assembly GCF_963971535.1 of Notolepis coatsorum. Classification (NCBI taxonomy): domain Eukaryota; kingdom Metazoa; phylum Chordata; class Actinopteri; order Aulopiformes; family Paralepididae; genus Notolepis; species Notolepis coatsorum. The sequence continues at coordinate 90,923,188 of NC_140175.1, forward strand.
CTCTCTCTCTCTCTCTCTCTCTCTCTCTCTCTCTTCTCTCTCTCTCTCTCTCTCTCCTCTCTCTCTCTCTCTCTGTCTCTGTCTCTGTCTCTCTATCTCTCTCTCTCTTCTCTCTCTCTCTCTCTCTCTCTCTCGCTCTCCGCTCTCTCTCTCGCTCTCTCTCTCTCTCTCTCTCTCTAATTTCGCCGCATGTGGGGCATAACCACTCAGACAATGAATGGTAACTTGTTTAAAATGACGAGATATACAAATGTGTTTATTATTGAATGGATCTGACATCATCAGAGAGAGAGAGAGAGAGAGAGAGAGAGAGAGAGAGAGAGAGAGAGAGAGAGAGAGAGAGAGAGAGGAGAGAGAGAGAGAGAGAGAGCTGTGCGTGTTTGTGTTGGGCTATTGGAAACGTGGTTGCATTTGACTGACTGTGATCATATATTGATCGATGGCAATGGTGATAATATTCGCCAATGCGTGCCTTGTACATGTTTGCGAGTCCTTCTTTCTTTACCTTCAACTAAGGTCAGCGCTGAGGGCGCATGGCGTGCCGTGGGCTCAAGCTTTGCAACCACACCCCTTCCTCAGGCTCATAGTGGACAGGACGACCTCCAGAGGGTTTGTCTCAGACTTTTATACGCTCTTAATTCAATCCACGTATAAAAATTTGTCATTGGATACAATCTGGCGTGTGGATATCCCGGAGTTGGACCCCGAGTTTGACTGGGATGATGTTTGGGAAAATGTGGCATTGTCTTCCCGCAACCCCAATCACCAGCAAATTAATTTTAATTATATTCATAGGACCTATCTTACACCTAGGAAGCTATTTGCTATGGGACTGGTAACCGACTCTCGGTGCACTTTGTGCTCTCAAAGGGCCGCTGGCACTTATATGCATATGTATTGGGATTGCCCACCAGTGGCCCGCTTCTGGAGGTCAATAACGGACAAACTTTCAGATTTGTGTGGCTTAACTATCCCATTCACAGCTGTTACGCTACTCCTGAACGATATAACGACACTGCCCGCGTCCGTGCAACTAAAAAGGGTTGTCCTAGCGGGCGTCACAGCTGTGAAGAAGCTAATAGCATTGAAATGGAAGGAGCCTGAGAAGCTCACAGTGATTAACTGGTCCCTAACACTGTTGGATGTGATTTATCTTGAGATATCCACGGCGCGGGTGATTGAGGTGGGGCAGGCCGGTATTGACCTGTGGTTTGCAACAGCTGAGAAGGTCAGGACAGCCGTGTGCGGCTGAGCGGGGTTGAGGTGCTTGTTCGGGGGAGTCCGGCGGTCTCGTGGGAGGGGGAGGAGGAAATGTCTTGTCTGTCTTGTCTTTTGTCTTGTCCTTCTTAACTTTAACTGGGGGATTTTATTGGGGGGGGGCTATTTTGCTATTTTGCTATTTCTTCACTGTTTGGGCACTTTTGCACGGTTCCTGTAGGTTTTTGTCTTTCGAAAAGGTTCATTGTTTTGTATTTCTGGTCGGGTACTCAGGGGCAGCGTTTTTCTACCTCAGGATCTTAAGCCGTTTTGAGGCTGGGCTCCAACCACTGTGTGGCCTGGTGACAATTGCCACATTGTTATGCAGCTGGAAATCTCTGACATCACTGATATGCACGTTTTGAGATGACTCAGTTGGTGAGGGTGAGGGATGTGAGGGGAATTGGAAGAGTGCGCCAATATGAGAATTAGAGACTAAGTCTTATTGATATAGAACCACACGGCCGGGAAACAGGGCGAAGATAGAGCGAATATTCATGTATGTTGATGGTTATGGTGTTTTTGTATTTGTATTTTTGTTTTGTTTATTATTTTTCATTCAATATTGGTCCTATGTATATTTTCTGACCCCCTTCTGATCTGGGTCTGGTGATCATGGGCTCTGGCTGGGGTGGGCCGCGGTTCGGGGTCTCTGCGGGTCGAGGCGCTAAAGAGGCGCGGTGCTTTGGCTCGCGGGGGGCCGGGCTGTGGGTCCTCCGGGACTGTGGCTTGCGGTTGCTGGACCTGGAGGTGGAGGGGGCTCGGTAAGCACTTTTTATAGTAAAGATTTTATTTTGTTATCCTTTTTCTTTGTGACAACTTGTATTGACTGGTTGTGTATCCGATATATAATAGGTCTAATTTATTGTCTAGTCATTGTTGTGTTAGTTTGTGTTCTTGGATGTCTGTTATGTAATATTGTCATTATTGTGCTGTGTTGTTTCTTGTTTGAAAATATGAAAATAAAAAGATTTGGTCAAAAAAAAAGGAGGGTTAATAAACTAATTTAGCCAGGGTGTATTTTTTTTAAAAGGCGGGGGAAATTTGTGAGAGACCAAAATCCAAAATGGCTGCCGTGGAAATTAACTTTTTAATGGTTTGACCTACAATGATGCACAATACATGGTACCAGCCCCCTCTCAGTCATGTACCAGCCCCCTCTCAGTTATGTACAGTACCAGCCCCCTCTCAGTCATGTATACCAGCCCCATCTGAGTCATGTACCAGCCCCCTCTCAGTCATGTACCAGCCCCCTCTCAGTCATGTACCACAGCCCCATCTGAGTCATGTACCAGCCCCCTCTCAGTCATGTACCAGCCCCCTCTCAGTCATGTAGCGTCCTCTCAGTCATGTATACCAGCCTCCTCTCAGTCATGTATACCAGCCCCCTCTCAGTCCTATATACCAGCCCCCTCTCAGTCATGTACCAGCCCCCTCTCAGTCATGTACCACAGCCCCCTCTCAGTTATGTACCACAGCCCCATCTCAGTCATGTAACACAGCCCCATCTCAGTCATGTACCACAGCCCCATCTCAGGCATGTACCACAGCCCCCTCTCAATCATGTACCTGCACGACTGGCGGGGGGGTGCTTAGTAAGAGATGTGATTGGGCCAGCCCAGTGTCAGTCATTACCAATGGGCCGCTGTCCCAGCCTAGTAGTGGGCCGGTCGTTGACCAAACTAAAAAAAAATTACCGAATATTCGGCCACCGAAAATGATCGGCCGAAAATGGTTAAAAAGGCACTTTCGGGGCGGTTAGGTGGTCGAGCGGAGATTGCGTTCGTCACCAGCCCCGGAGCTGTGAGCTTGGTTCGCCTGTTCGAATCCGGCTCACAGCTCCGGGGTTGTCACCAGCTTGGCTGGCCGTCTGCACTGATACAATTGGCTGTATCAGAGGGTGGGAGAAGCTGGCGGGGTGGGTCCGGGTCGTTGTGAACAGCGACTCCTACAGTTCGGTCGGGGCGCCTGCTAAGCGCGGATTGGACGTGAGGGGGATAGTGTGGTCCTCCCACACGCTACGCCCTCTCAATGAGAATCCACGCTGCCAGGTGAAAAGAAGCGGTGATTGGCTGGACGTGTGTCGGAGGAAGCACGTGGTAGCCTCCACTCTCCCAAATGATCTGACTGTGGGGGGTAAAGCGCAGCGACCAGGAAGGGACTGGGAATTGGCATACGACTAACATTGGGATGGGAGAAAATCGGAGGAAAAATGGAGGGGGAAAAAGACCAAAAAAAAAAAAAAAAAAAAAGGCACTTTCGGCTTTCGGCCAAAAGGGTTTTAGCACCGAAAATATATCACTGAATGTCAAAGAACAGGGTTACGTAACGTTCATAACCTAAAGTGTTGTTGTGATGATGTAATCAAAACGCGGCTACAGACATAGCATGCTTGGCAGCTCTTCCTGCGTTCTGCAGCCTGTGATAACTAACTCCTCTTGGGAGTCGCGCTGTTTCTATGTAAACTCTGCGAGCAATGCATCCAATAAATGCGTCTTTAACATGCTTTATATCCTCGCCATTACTATATGCCTGTCGCGGTTAAAAACCTTTAACTAACGTTAGCGTTAAGCTATCTAACAATGCTTCCATTCCTCTTTGACCCGTCTCTCGTAAGCTACGTCATCCCCCGCTAAGAGTCATGGGAGATGTAGTAAATACAACAGTCCTTCCATGTAGGAACGCCGTGAATTATGACAGTAGCCACTACAGTAACATCATTAAGTCTGCTATAAGCTATTCTCCCTCTCGTGTGTGTGTCTTTATGCAGATCTTTATGCAGTTTTAACCTGTTAATCGCATAAAAGGTACATGCTTAAGTAAATGGAATATTACTCCACTTCTGCAAGGTCAATTTGCATGTTCTTGGTATCTAGGAACATCTAGGGACCTGGGGGTATGTATTTCCAGTGTCAGAAATATTGTGTCTGTTACTAGGCTGAGTAAATTGTAATGAATCAATTTATTATGATTAATTATGATTTATGATTTTGATGATGATGATAAAAAAATTATGCGGGGCACGAGAAAATGCTCACTGAGCTCATTCACCACCTTATTGAGATCATGTGTACAAAAGATCTATGCAAATGAACTGCGGGAAGATGATTAAACAGAAGGATTTGTAGATACAGTAATTAATGATAATCGACTTTAATTATAAATTCATATTTGACCTTGAACTTGACCTTATTATGGCCAAATCATACATCTATGGATAGGGAAAATGCTCCTCTTTCCAATGGCAGGGTTGAATCTGGATTTAGTCATTTATTTATTTTTTACGATAATTAGCATTTTCCGATAAATTTGTATTTCCGATAAAACATATAAAACATCGGTAAAAATGAAAATATACACTTTGACTACTGTTTTTGATAGGGTTATGGTCTTTACTCTTGGCTACAAAAAGAATGTTTATAAATATTGACCTCTTAGCATCCAAGGGCCCACATGTGGACGATTCTTTGCCGACCTCTAGTGGCTCGGGTGTGCATTTCTTTTAATACAATATATAGATAGAATTAAAGCCCTATTTGTTGCCTGTCGATTGCCCTTTCAGGTGACAAAATCCGTTCAGCGGTTCTCGAGTTACATGCCGATATGTGAGGCGTGCCCAAAAGTACACATTACGACTCCCGGGGCTCTAGCTCCGTCAATCATTTGGCGATCTCGAAAATCTTCGCACAGGGTTGTAGCCAATGAGTGTGGCTTTCCAATTTCCAATAACTGGGGATCTAATACAGTCTCTATTGATCGATTTATGATAAAGAAAAGCAGGCTTAACAGGTTCACCTTGGCTTTGTTCTGAATGCACTTTGTTGTAGTTATCCTACAGGGAAAATAAAATGCACTTGACTTGAATGCACATTTTGTTGTATGCAAAGAGAAAATGTTTAAATTGTACAATTTTTCAGCAGTCAGTCTGGAATTAATGTATGCATTCAAAAGTGCTGAATAAATGTTTTATGGGCCCATAATAGTGATTATTAATATTATTTAAGTTAAGTTTTGCCATAATCATGTCTTTTGCCATAATCAGGTAGCTGAAAAAAATAAAGAAATACATTATATATATATTTATATTAATCATTTTCGGCCTTTCGGCATTCGGTTTTCGGCCAACTGTTTCCTATTTTCGGTATCGGTTTCGGCCAAGAATTTCCCATTCGGTGCATCCCTAGTATACTGTATATATATATATATATATATCCTGTAGAAGTTTGCCTTTGAGAACCGATGGTTCTCGAGCCGTAACGGCACATGGGGCAGGAGCCTATCTCCTGTTTCCGTAGCGTGAGGCATCTTGATGTACAAGTATACCCCTTGGACATGACGCTAGTATGTCGCAAGGACTTCCCCCCAAACCAACCCTTGATGCTGAGTGTCAAGCAGGGAGGCTATGGGTACCATTTTTAAATAGTCTTTGGTATGACTCGGCTGGGGCTTGAACTCCCAGCCTCCCGAACTCAGGGTGGACACTCTACCCACGACGCCACTGAGCCGGTCCTGTAGGGATATAACAAATCATCAGCTTAAAAAATTTAACCGATAGGGCGGCTAAGTGGTGCAGTGGGCAAGGCGCTCGCCACTAACGCAGGAGATGCTGGGTTCGAGCCCAGCTCTCAGCATTGCTACCAGCTTGGCTGGTCGTTCATACTAACACAATTGGCAGTATTAGGGGGTGGGAAAGCTGGTGGGTGGGGATCGGACGTTGTGGACAGCGACTCCTACAGGTCGGTTGGTGCGCCTGTACAGCAGAATCAGGAAGTATCGGGGGCGGTGTGAGCCTCCCACGCGTTACTCCTCGCCACTGAGAGTCCGCGCTGTGCAGGTGAAAAGATGCGACAGCTGCCTCCTTGTGTACCGGAGAGGACACGTGATGCAAGGCTTGGTCCACATTGCAGCCGGCTTGTGGGAGGCATGGTCTAACAACGTTCGAGACAGAGGAGGGGAGAATTGAAGGGAGAATTGGCGAGGCGAAATTGGGATGGGAGAAAAATAGAAAAATAAGGAGAAAAAGTGGATACAAAAACCGATAGGCTACTGCTTATGACCGCAAGTGGGCGTTTCATTATAAATAAAAATAGAATACTAAATGTAGTTGCATTTTAAACATTTATTTAACTTTAACTTTATCTTAAATAGTTCCATTTAAATTTCAATATTGTAAGTCAGAAATTTAAGGAAAATGCAGTATTTGTCTCATTTATGTGCATTTTGGAGATGTTATAATGCAGATTCTGCAAATCCTGTATGTTTTCAGGAGTTTCTTGATGTAGGGGAGCCCCAGTGTTTCCTATTTATTATCATTTTCTGTCATTACTGGGGTCAACTTGAGATGTTTGATTTGAATTTGTGAGAAAAAAAGATATAAATTGTTTCCACGGATCTAGCCTCTTTTCCTCTTAAAGTGCACCAGATTGATGCATTTAAATGTTAAATGCATGCCCACCTTAAAGGGTTTGGAATCCCCCCACCATAGTTTCACACAATAGGGGCCCCCAAACAACATTTCACATAGGGCCCCCAAAAAGCTAGAAACGGCCCTGTTCCAGTTATTCCAACAACACCATCCAGCTACCTAAGGAACAGACACATTGCATCAACTGAAAGAGTATTTCCACCCTTTTCCTCAGTAATCATCTGCTCAAGAGGAGGCCAAGGGTTTTCCATTGGGGACACCTGTTTAATGGAGATAAACGAAGAGGCTGGAGCCATTTCTCTGACTCAAGAACACAAGCCATCTACCAGTCATTTACTGGCACATTCAGTGGCCTTTCTCTGAGACTGCTCAGCCAACGGTATACAAATGAAAGACTTAGCCAGTGCGGGCCGATCGATGTGTGATTCGGTTACTCCGAAGCAAATTAAATGTGGCCAATTTTTCCCTTTTGATAAATCAGCAGCGGGAAACATTCGCACGTCTCAGATTATATGAAACTATATATTTTCTATTCTTGGCCTCTCTTGACTACGCCCTGGAGAATTGGAGGGAGGTTGTTAATGGATTTATCACAGGCAATCACTTCATTGAGTTTAGGGAACAGGGACTCTAAATTGTCTGCTGGCGCACAAAGAAAAATAATGTTATTTTTACTGTGCAAAGAAATTGGACAATGCCAAGTTAAGTAACCCTGATATGTTCCTTTAATTAGGAAGAAAGACTAGATTAATGAAGGTCACCGTTAGGACACAGTTCAACAGTGAGAAATGGAACAGCCTACGGCAACTGTAGTGTTGCATTATCACAAGGAGCAGCCAGAGGATGTGAGGTCTCCCCTCCTCTGTTGTAAATAAGCATGCACCTTTTAAGAAGATTAGGGTGAAAAATAGATCTAGTCCATTGCTTTCCCCCTAAACAATCAACCTTATTCATGGCTAGAAACCAAGCTTGGTCCCTCTCGCTATAGACGCACTAAAGAGGCGTCCCGCTGGGTTTCATTTAGAAAGCTCAGGAATAAATGCGTCCCTTGTGAGAAAAGATAAATCTGATTATTATTTCAACTTGTTCTTCAGGGTCTTATTTTAATCCTGCAGAATTCTGGAAGGTGGTCAAATCCAACACAAGCAATTCTGCTGCTTCTCTACCTTCTCGTGTCACATTTGATTACTGCTTAGTATGTGATCATAGTGTCATCATCTGTTCTGCCTTTAATATGATAGTGAGATCAGTTCTGCCTTTAATAGACTCTCTGCAGAAGCTGTCCACATTTGTGAGGATGAGAATATTGGATCCCCCCTAATAACATTGACTATATGTTTATTAATCATAATCATGACTATGTACCTACTTCAAATCATGCTCAGTTAATTTTAGATCCTGTCCCTCTCAACTTTGCTATGGAGGCTCTTCAAACCACTGACTCTAAGAAATCTATTGGTGAGGATTATTGGATCGCTTCTTTCTTCATATTTCGGTCTCACTATTGCTACTGGTGTAGTTCTCGGAGTTTGGAAACCTGCACATGTCCTCCCCTTGCTTAACCTGTTGAGCTATATTTTCTGAAATTTTGCCTAAAGGTACATGCCTAAGTAAATGGAAGATTGCTCCACTTCTACAAGGTCTATTTGCATGTTCCTGGTATCTAGGAACATCTAGGGACCTGGGGGTAGGGGAGAACGGGGGACGTTGTCACACTTTTTACTCTAGTGTGAATTGCTCATCATCAAAACATCTTTCAATAGTCATTCCTACATTAAATTGAAGCTTAAGATGTTGGCTTGAAATGTGTATCCCTCTCATTTTCCAATGTATTGTAAGTAACAAAGAGTTAATCACCTATCAAAGACACTGTGACACATTGTGATAACCAACCCCATAGTCTGTGACCCAGGGGCGGGGCTAGGGGGTGGTTACTTGGGCCCCAACCCTGAATATTTTCTGAAAAGCCCAGAATCTATTTTCAAAAAAATATATATATATATATATAATTTTCTTTATTTTTTTGACAATTAATCATTGTTACATGAAATATATGTTTGCACAAGATTTATCAGAAGCTCATTTCCATCTGTAGTCTATCCAGCTGCTAACTGTATTTGAGTGAGTTAAGTCTTGGTGTTATGGTAGACTCAGACCTTTAAATCACAATCAACAAGTTGACAAAAACATAATTCTTCCACCTTAGAAAGATAGCTAAAGTACGGCCATTTATAAATCAAAAGGACGCTGAAAACCAGATCCATGCCTTTATCTCAAGCCGACTCGACTACTGTAATGCACTCCTTACCGGCCACCCGAAAAAATACGATGATAACTATTTTATTGCAATGCACTATTGCATTATTTTTATTCTATTTTACTAACTATTTTATTGCACTGCACTATTTTACTTTGTATCAGTGATAATCAAACCGTAAACAAAGACGCATATTAACACTTTCAGCGCCAGATGGCGCTGTTTACTGTTGCTGTTGAAAGGCCAGCGCCTTTTAACATGGGGATACGTGGCTGTGTTTGCAGGCCTAAAGCTATATTATATATTATAGCTATGGATCTAATAATATAGTCGATTGTCATTGAGTTTCTTCCGGTCAAGATGCAAAAAACAGATAATTTTTCCATCCATACATTTCCGTTTTATACCGTCGTGAATATGAGTGTAGTTTCAGGGTGGTCTGGTGTCATTTCCAAAATGACAGACACCAAGCCACATCGTTTCAAATGGAGTGCAAAATGTTAGGCGGCGGTATTGGACTTTTGAGATCTCAGACCCATCCCCAGTGATAACACAGGCTGCCGGCATGTCTTTATGAATGGAAATATCGAATAAAAGAAACAACGATGAAGCCCCGACTATACTCTGGTTTTCGGGGGTCCTGGCGCTCAACGTTCGGCGAGTTAACCCTAGATCTTAGATCCTAATATGAAAAACGATGTGATTTAATGTTCTATGTCTTACCTTGACTTTGTCTATTTTACTGCTATCTATTTTATTCTTTATGTCTGCACTTTATGCATTGCTCTTGATCTGCCAATGTTGTGCTCATTTTATGCCTGTTTTTTTTTACTGCTGTGAAGCACTTTGAGCTGCAATTATTGTATGAAAGGTGCTATACAAACGCAGTGTATTATTATTATTATTATTATTATTTTATTATTATTATTATTATTATTATTATTATTATTATTATTATTATTATTATTATTATTATTATTATTATTATTATTATTATTATTATTATTATTATTATTATTATTATTATTATATTATTATATTATTATTATTATTATTATTATTATTATTATTATTATTATTATTATTATTATTATTATTATTATTATTATTATTATTATTATTATTATTATTATTATTATTATTATTATTATTATTATTATTATTATTATTATTATTATTATTATTATTATTATTATTATTATTATTATTATTATTATTATTATTAATTATTATAGTTTGCTTCATTAATTAAAGGGTGTGAATGTAAGTGTTCTCTAGTGCCCTTTGTCCGCTTTAAGGTGTGCACTGGTGGTATAAGTTAAAGGTTGTGGTGTCGAAGTTAAAAAACGTCTCCTACAATCCTAAATCCGCCCCTGGTGCAGACATAAAGCATAAAATAGATAGCAGCAAAATAGACAAAGTCAAGGTAAGACATAGAACATTAAATCACATCGTTTTTCATATTAGGATCTAAGATCTAGGGTTAACTCGCCGAACGTTGAGCGCCAGGACCCCCGAAAACCAGAGTATAGTCGGGTTTTCATCGTTGTTTCTTTTATTTGATATTTCCATTCATAAAGACATGCCGGCAGCCTGTGTTATCACTGGGGATGGGTCTGAGATCTCAAAAGTCCAATACCGCCGCCTAACACCTTGCGGCCGCTATTGCACTCCATTTGAAACGATGTGGCTTGGTGTCTGTCATTTTGGAAATGACACCAGACCACCCTGAAACTACACTCATATTCACGACGGTATAAAACAGAAATGTATGGATGGAAAAATTATCTGTTTTTTGCATCTTGACCGGAAGAAAGTCAATGACAATCGACTATATTATTAGATCCATAGCTATAATATATAATATAGCTTTAGGCCTGCAAACACAGCCACGTATCCCCATGTTAAAAGGCGCTGGCCTTTCAACAGTAACAGTAAACAGCGCCAAGTGTTAATATGCGTCTTTGTTTACGGTTTGATTATCACTGATACAAAGTAAAATAGTGCAGTGCAATAAAATAGTTAGTAAAATAGAATAAAATAATGCAATAGTGCATTGCAATAAAATAGTTATCATCGTATTTTTTCGGGAGGCCGGTAAGGACAGTAGTCGAGTCGGCTTGAGATAAAGGCATGGATCTGGTTTTCAGCGTCCTTTTGATTTATAAATGGCTGTACTTTAGCTATCTTTCTAAGGTGGAAGAATTATGTTTTTGTCAACTTGTTGATTGTGATTTAAAGCTTAGGTCTGAGTCTACCATAACACCAAGACTTAACTCACTCAAATACAGTTAGCAGCTGGATAGACTACAGATGGAAATTAGCTTCTGCTAAATCTGGTGCAAACATATTTTCATGTAACTAACATGTAACATGTAATTAATTGTCAAAAAAAAATATATGTATATATATATATATATTTATAATTTTTTTCTTTTTCTTTTTTCTTTTTTTTAATAGATTCGGGGCTTTTCAGAAAACATTCGGGCTTGAGCCCAAGTAGCCACCCCCTAGCCCCGCCCCTGGGTCACAGACTATGGGGTTGGTTGTCACACCATGTGTCAGAGTGTCTTTGATAGGTGATTAACTCTTTGTTATAATATGTTGGAAAATGAGAGGGATACACATTTCAAGCCAACATCTTAAGCTTCAATTTAATGTAGGAATGACTATTTAAAGATGTTTTGATGATGAGCAATTCACACTAGAGTAAAAAGTGTGACAAAAAAAATCTTAAAAAGAAGACAAAAAATGCATCTTAACATGAACATAAACAGGAAACACATCTTTAGGCCATCCTATATAACAAAATAAGAACAATAATAGCCTACACAACATGTGACAACCAACCCCAAAGAAAATGTGACGACCAACCCCAACTGGAATGTCTTGATAGCATCAAGGCTAACAGCCATCTAACAACTAGTTAGCTAGCTAACAACAATCTAAACTATAGCTATCCCTTCACACTTTTTAAGGGTAATTATTGTTTCATTATAAACCAAAAGCCTAGAAGAAAAATACTGAGGAGCGGAATATTTACAAATGGACATGAAAAACACAAAAGTCCTCTCACCTCAAATTCAGCTGTTTCACTCCAAAGATGACAATGTAGGTGAACTCTGACCCCAATTCTGGACATTTAAATACCAAAGTATGGGAGACAGGACCCTCTGGTAGTGAAATATAATGAATGTGACAACCTACCCGTGTGACAACGTCCCCCATTCTCCCCTATGTATTGCCAGTGTCAGACATATTGTGTCTGTTAGTAGGCTTGAGTAAATTGTAATAAAAAAAAGGAGAATCTAAATTATGATTTTATTTTGCATCTGTGCCGGTGAATAACACCATGTTACAATTGCGGGGCTAGAGATTTCGCTCACTGAGCTCATTCAGCACATTCTTGAGATCAAGTGTACAAACAAATCTAAGCAAATGAATAAAGGGAAGATGATTAAACAGAAGGATTTGTAGATACAGTAATACATTATAATCAATTTTAATTATAAATTCATATTTGAACTTGACCTTGATATTATTATGGCCAAATCATACATCTATGGATAGGGAAAAGGCTCCTATTTCCAATGGCAGTGTTAAATCTGGATTTAGTCATTTCCTCACGGTTTTACGATAAAAGAGATATAATTAGCATTTTTCCGATCAATTCTAATTTTCGGTAAATCTTATAAAACATTGGTACAATATTGCACTCATAACAGTCCTCCTTAAAAAAGACAAAGACCCCACCGAGTGCGGTAGTTACAGACCCTTAAGCCTACTCGGAACCGATATCAAACTGTTCTCTAAGGTATTAGCCATCAGACTTCAAAAGCATATGACGTCTTTAGTTCATCCGGATCAAACTGGCTTCATAAGAGGCCGCTTGATCACTGATAAGATAAGACGACTACTATACGTATTAGATGCCAGCAAGGACGACACCACACCTAAGGCGATGCTGTCCCTGGATGCAATGAAAGCTTTTGATAGGTTGGAATGGTCGTATCTATGGGCAGTATTAGAAAGGATGGGGTTAGGAAAAGGATTAATTGATATGATTAAAGTATTATACAAAGACCCATCGGCCATGATTACAACAGGTATAATCACCTCCGAAATCTTTCCGGTATCACGCTCTTCTAGACAGGGTTGCCCTCTTAGTCCCGGACTATTCGATTTATCACTAGAACCTTTAGCACAATATATAAGACAATCCCAACTCATAGAACCAATCGTAATCAAGGGCACACAACACAAAATTAGTTTATATGCGGACGACGTAATACTGTTCATGCAAAACCCTAACACCGCAATGCCTCATCTTCTCAAGTTGATTGATGAATTTGGCGACCTATCGGGATTTAAGATAAATTGGCCAAAGTCGGCTTTCCTTTCACTGAACGCCCCTGAAAAAAATACACGTCTTCCAGAAGAAATACCAAACGGTGAAACACAATTACATAGAAATCCAAAATAAAATCAAATATGACTTTGACAGGTGGTCAAAACTTAAAAACTCAGTACAGGCACGGGTTTCAATAGTTAAGATGGATGTCCTACCTAGAATCAACTTCATCAGCTCAATGCTACCGTTACCCCCTCCAGATGGTTACTGGACAAAATGACACTCTTCCGCATACAAATTTATTTGGAATAACAAACCACCATGCATAAAAAGATCCACCGCACAGAGAAACAAAGCCGACGGAGGTATGGCATTTCCAAAATGTTTCCACTATTTTAAGGCGTACACTTTAAGACCACTGAGAACCTGGTTTGAACCCCAAGCATCAGTATCATGGAGAAATTTAGAAGTAAATATAGTAGCACCACATAGACTGCAGGACATAGTATACACCAAAGTATCAATTAAGCAATGCGAACTGAAATTTGGCCACATAATTACTCATGCGATCCGGATATGGCGTGAAACACAAAAAAAATATTCTAACCCACATAAATGGCATAATCATACTCCCTTATTCAATAACAATGCACTCCTGATTGGAAAACGACCTATAAGATTCCCTAGATGGGAAAAGCAAGGCATACATACATTAGGAGATGTTTTCAACAAACAGGGTATTTGTAGTTATGATGAAATACACAAAAAAAAAATTCTCACCGATTCCACATATTATTTTTACGCACAGTTATTGTTATGTTTGAAGGCTCACGGTGTTCCATTAAGGATACCAATTGTACACCACAGATACCACAAATTCTTCTATGAAAGAGAGACATCGAGAGGTTTTGTATCCGATTTTTATCATCAATTACTAACGTCCTCGTATGAAACCCTCCACCTAGACTCAGTCTGGAGGAGGGATATACCAGACCTGGAAAAAGATTTTGATTGGCAAGAAGCCTGGGCAAATGTCCGACTTGCATCAAGGAACCCGGACCATCAACAAATCAATCTTAACTATATTCATAGGACATACTTGACTCCTATAAGACTGAACAGAATGGGTCTTAAACAAGACTCCAAATGCTCCTTATGTACAAATGGGGACGAGGGGACATTTATGTATGTATGTATGTACTGGGACTGCCCACCAGTTAAGATATTCTGGAAAGAAGTGACCCAGCAATTATCAAATCTCTTAACTCTGAATATACCTGTACACCCCTTTGTATTACTGCTGAATGATGTTTGAATGAGTGTGCAGTATCTATACAGCTAAAGAGATTGGTTTTATCTGGTATCACAGTGGCTAAAAAGCTGATAGCATCACGATGGTTTCAACCTGAAAAAATGTGCCGGAAGGTCTGGATTCTTACATATCTCGATGTGATTTATCTAGAAATATCTACAGCAAGAATTTTGGGTCTCAATGAATCCAAAATGTCAATGTGGTTAGAAGTGGTGGAGAGAATAAAAGCTAGCATATAATGGTAGGGTCTGGTTAGGAGCGAATGATAATGGATGGATTATCCATTGGGGGGTCCAGGGGGGGGGGGGTGCGAGCAAGAGCATATGTGTGTAGGGTAATAGATAGCAGGTATTAGGGGTTATATCTTGTATAAGACATTTATCTAAATGGTGATTTCATTGGATGTGCACTGTTAATTAATGCTTGTATATCTAATCTTGTGTTGTCATGTTTGTTTATGTGTTTGTTTAAAAAATAATAAAAAAATTAAATACAAAAAAAACATTGGTAAAAATTTAAATATACACTTTGACTGCTGTTTTGATAGGGTTAAGGTCTTTACTCTTGGATACATTTGGAAAGAAAACAACATTAACCTCTTAACATCCAAGTGGGCCCTCTTGAGGACGATTCGCGAATCATTAACTTCTCAGCCCTAATTTCTGCTGCCGGTCAGGGGATTTGGACCGTCAACCTTCCAGTCACACACCCACTTCTCTTAACCTTTAGGCCACCGCTGCCCTGCTCTTAGGTTTATTACTGGTGATTATAGCACTCATCCATTCTGCTCTTAGGTTTATTACTGGTGATTATAGCACTCATCCATTCTGCTCTTAGGTTTATTACTGGTGATTATAGCACTCATCCATTCTGCTCTTAGGTTTATTACTGGTGATTATAGCACTCATCCATTCTGCTCTTAGGTTTATTACTGGTGATTATAGCACTCATCCATTCTGCTCTTAGGTTTATTACTAGTGATTATAGCACTCATCCATTCTGCTCTTAGGTTTATTACTGGTGATTATAGCACTCATCCATTCTGCTCTTAGGTTTATTACTGGTGATTATAGCACTCATCCATTCAGCTCCTAGGTTTATTACTGGTGATTATAGCACTCATCCATTCTGCTCTTAGGTTTATTACTGGTGATTATAGCACTCATCCATTCAGCTCCTAGGTTTATTACTGGTGATTATAGCACTCATCCATTCTGCTCTTAGGTTTATTACTGGTGATTATAGCACTCATCCATTCTGCTCTTAGGTTTATTACTGGTGATTATAGCACTCATCCATTCTGCTCTTAGGTTTATTACTGGTGATTATAGCACTCATCATTGCATGCTGTATGAAAAAGGTTGGTGGGGTGGTCTTCTCTGTCTGAGAGATGTGATAGACATTATGTATTTGTATATCTACAAGGCCCTTATTGGAAAAATTAGCCATGATCCATGATTTTAAACCATTCTGTCTCTGTTTGTACCTGTTTAATAGATATTTTCAGCATCTTTTATTAACTGTTTTTATAGACTTGTTTTAATCGATATGTTTTATAACTGTATTATTCTCAACATCATTGTAAATGAGTGCCTGTCCTCAGTGATTTATTAAGCTAAAATAAAGACTATATATATATATATCAGGTAAATGTGGCGTGGAAAGAAGTAATGTCATTATCTTGTTGTAAAACTTTCCAATTTTCACAGCAGTAGTAAACCAATAACCTTGAGCCATAAATATTGCAATATTACAAGCATTCTAAAGTGTAATGATATCGAATCTGACATTACTGATTGCCTTGTCTCTTAGCTGAACTGACATGAACCTGAACTCTGACCTTGAGTTGGCCAAGAGGTTCAACCTGGTCGCCGATCATTAGGGAAGGGTACCGAATCCGGTACTTTTAAGGGTATCGGCCGAATCACGTCGGTACTACCGAGTACCGATTCACGTGAGATCCACCGGTGCCACATTTCGGTAATGCAATTTACCGCAAAACGAAACCTATAGTGTGCCGCACGTTCACGTCAACGTTCACGTGCACAATACACGCTTACCTAGGATTTGACTTGATTCAACAGGGTATATTCAGGTATATTTATTTCAGGTATATTTCAGGTATATTTATTTATTTATGTGTATGTGGACCTTTTAGTTCTGCAGAATAGTTCATTGCTGCATGCTAGAGTGGTTTGTTTAATCGCTTATTATTTTGTAAAACGTAATTTTTTATTTAAAGATATGTGTGTGTGTGTAATATATATATATATATATATATATATATATATATATATATATATATATATATATATATATATATATATATATATATATATATATACGTATATATTAAGAAATTGTTCTAAATAAATAATGATAATAAATAATTTGAAGTTTGGAATTTTTTTACAACTGAGGTAGGTAGATAAAAAAATATTTGACTAAAGTACCGAAAAAGGTACCGTTGGGTACCGGTATCGATTAACAGGTACCGGTATCGGTTCAAATGTTAACGGTACCTACCCAACCCTACAGGTCGTCGACCATTCACTGCCAACACCTTGTATGATAGAAACACATGTATATATACTTCTTTGCATGCGATCCCAGTGTACTAGGTTCCTCAAGCCCATCAGCAATATCAGAGGAGCAGTCACTTCCAGTCAGACATGAGGGAGAGGAGGGATAAGCAGATCTGGCAGAGCGATCCTTCAGCCCCCAGAGAGAGGAGACGTCCAGTGACAACACCTCCAGATTAGAATATCATAGCCAAATGAGGTGTGGAGAGGTTATGCAAATCACTGGACAGCAGGGTTCTGGCATACGGTCACATGCAGGTCTCGTCATCTTAGGGGGGCTGAGGCTTGTCAAACCTAGGAAATCTCACGAGATGTATAGACCACTGCACTTCCACGTTACATTGAGCTCATGGGAGAGAGAGCGGGGGGAGAAAATTAATGAATGTGGATAAGAGCCTTGACATTAAGTGGTTGTAGCTACGGCTGTGGGGGTGCTGGAGACATGATCCAATAGACTTTTATACGCATGAGTCTCCTGAACACGGAGCGACCTATCCCAAGTCGATCGGCACTTTCTCTGCCGAGCTATAGTCACTTTTCCGCACCTACTCCCAAACTCTGCATGCGCAGATTGCCCACGGAGTCTCTGGATTGTCCAGAGATCTAGGTTCATCAATCTGCGCATCCGTAGTTCGGGAGTACCTGTGCGAGAAAGTGCCAATCGACTTGGGATTGGTCTCTCTGTGTTCAGGAGACTCATCCCTCCCTGTTTGCCTCAATGTTGTCCGACCAGTCCAGTTTCTTGTTCGGGTGAACTCCAAGGAACTTGTAGGGCTCCACCATCTCTACCTCCTCCCCTCCGAGGATTATGGGAGAAGGGTTTACCCTTCCTGCCTCTCCGGTAGTCCACCACCAGCTCCTTTGTCTTGCTGATGTTGAGTTGGAGCTGGTTTCTGTCCGACCACCCTACAAAGCTCTCCACCAGAGCCATGTCCTATTGGCATATACAGCAAACAGGTCTATACTAACTTACCGGAAAGATCACAGGCGTAGCATCGGTATGTAGCCTAGCATAGCATATAGTCACTGTCATATAGCCCATAGCCACAGCAGTTGGTTAGCACTTGAATGGAATATAACATTAGTTAGGCTACATCCCAACCAGTGATCCCAACTAGTAACTCTTCCAATTAACACTGTAATGGGATAAATACAACCCGATAAAATTTTTATGTTTTTATGTAATTCAGCCATGATGTAAACAGATTAGTTAATGGGTAGGACTCGACTAGGGCTAAATTAACTGTCAAATTAATGCGGATTTAACTATTTTAAGTAAGCCAAACGTTACACCCACTACAGCTGAAACAAAGAAAACATGCTATTATTTGGCAATTCAGAGATTTCTATAGAGCTAATTTAAAATTAAATCAAATGGGATTTCCTCCTCAAATGCAAAAGCAGTGAAGGGAGAAAGATAGAAAAGGCTCCATTTGCTTCCGCTGTCTTGTTTCTAATCTGAGATTGTCACGGTTCCTACCTGCTACTCCCTCCCTCTCTCTCCCCCTCTCTCTCCCCCCCTCTCTCTCTCTCTCTCTCTCTCTCTCTCTCTCTCTCTCTCTCTCTCTCTCTCTCTCTCTCTCTCTCTCTCTCTCTCTCTCTATCTCATTATCTCGTCAAGTCAGGTGCAGAATGCAGGTGTGATGCTGTCAGCGGAGCAGCTGATTGACGTCTGTGGGCCAATTATGTCAGTAATATAACCCCGCCCCAGATGTCATGAGGCTGCCAGATCGTAACTTCTTATTTCCCAGTTAGTCGTGTTATTCTGTTCTCTCTTGTATTGTTCTCTAGTCCATTGTGCTTCGACCGCATCTAACCCTTGTTCTCATCCTTCCCCTCAGTCCTACCTGGTTCTTCACCCGGTTCTCTGGCTCCCGACAAAGACGTGCTCTGACCCCTGCCTGCCTGACAAACTATTGTTGCCTTTCCCGGAACGTATGAGGACCTGCACCCGTCTTGATCCCTGCCTGGCTAACTACCCTGTACCCGCTTTGACCCCTGCCTGGCTGACTACTCCGTTTCCGTGTATCGACCCCTGCCTGTCTGACTCTCCTGTCCCGTGCATGCCCCTGGACTGTACGAGTGCTCCCTCCATGTATCAACCCCTGCCTGAATACTCAACCATTCTAACTGGGTTTTAACAAGATCTGTCTGCCAAGTCTCATTATCTGCATATTGGGTTCAATACATCAAACCGTGACAGAGATGGCCCAAACGTCCATTATCACTAAAAATAAACCAGCTGATCAAAGATCAGGCTACTGTATTATTGTTTGTGTTATGTGACAGGCTGTAACCACTGACTTTTATCATTTCATTCACTGGACTTATTTATTATTATTCATATAGATCTTTACCTGCACAAATGGGAGTCAAGAGTTCACCTGCATGGATTCATAGAACTACAGTGTGAGGATTGGTTCGTTCCCCGCCACACGCTCCTTTAAGGTACTGTGTTGATTGGTGCATTCCCCGCCACACGCTTTTGGAGCAAGTATCAATTCCAGCACGCACCTGTCATAGTTTGTGATTAGCGCCCCAGAGGCTTCTTATACTGGGACCTTCCTTCAATCGATGTCGGGTCGTTTTGAATACTTCTGCTTCTGCCTGTTGTTCCCCCGTTGCTGTGCCTCGTCTACTTTCCCTCCAGGACATCTGTGGATTGCCGCTGGTGAAAACCTTGTCCCCCCGTTTGGAGCTGCGCCTCGTTTACCCGCTTTACGCTTTGCGCTTTGGTGAGTTGGAACCAAACCCCTTTTTGGACTATTCTGTTTTGTGTGTTTTGAAGAACACTGAAGAGTTCCATTTTTGCTTGCACTAGACTCAGCTAAATTGTGTGTTAAAGGAGACACTGAAGATTATCATTTTGCTTGCACTGGACTCAGCTGAAGTGTGTGTTGTGGCAATTCCAGGTGTAGGGGTGGCAGAATAAACAACACACAGACAGGTTGCAGTTCCCAAAATCATGCTCTTTATTTTCTATTCAATAATAATTGCTTGCTGGCGGTAATCTGTCGGCCGGGCGGCATCTCCGCTCTGTGGCCTTTTGCCTTGCGCTGCTACGGGGGACTGAGAGGAGGCTCCTCGGCTCCATTAAGTCCCCCCTCCCCAACAGGCGCACCGCGCCGTGATTCGCTAATCACCTAATCACTTCTGATGGGTCTCTAGTGACAGGTGCGTCCGGAAGAAGACGCCCAAACATGGGCAGCGCCCAGCCATTGGGTCGCCACGTAGCGCCCATCAATCACCAAGCCCAGGGGTGGCTTGGGGTTGCCACAGTACCCCCCCTCCAGCTCCGACCGTCGGGGAAGAGCGTCCGACGCCCAACAGGCATCCTTCCTGGAGAGGGCGTCTGCGTTGCCATGCGCCACCCCGGACCTGTGAATGACAGAAAAGTTAAACGATTGCAACTCCAGAAACCATCGAGTCACCCTGGCATTGGTCCCCTTTGTCTTGGCCATCCAGACGAGGGGGGCGTGATCCGTCACCAGGGTGAAGCGCCTCCCCAGCAGATAATAACGGAGCGTCTCCAGTGCCCACTTAATTGCCAGACCTTCGCGCTCCACCGCAGAATAGTTGCGCTCGTGTGGCAGCAGCTTCCTGCTCACATATAAGATTGGATGTTCCTCACCCTCCAGTTGCTGGGAGAGGACCGCTCCCAGTCCCACCTCTGATGCATCTGTCTGTACCGTCATCTCCTTGTCGAAGTTCGGGGAGACCAGCACCGGTCCCGAACAGAGGGCAGTCTTGAGGTCCTCGAACGCCGCCTCCGCCTCCGGTGTCCACTTCACCGTGAACGGCCGCCGCGCCTGGGTCAGATCTGTGAGGGGAGCAGCGCGAGCAGCGAAGTTAGGGATAAACCTTCTATAATAGCTCGCTAGCCCATTAAATGTCCTGACCTGCTTCTTGGTTAAAGGGCGAGGCCACTCCCTTATCGCATCAATTTTCCTCTTCTGCGGTTTTACATTGCCCCGGCCTATTGTGAACCCCAGGTACTCTGCCTCTTCTAGTCCCAGCCTGCATTTCTTTGGGTTGGCGGTGAGACCCGCCTCCTGGAGGGCACCCAACACCGCTCTCACCTTTTGGAGGTGGGTGTCCCAATCTGATGAGTGAATGATAATGTCATCGAGATATGCGGCTGCATAATCCCGATGGGGCCGTAGTACTCTGTCCATCAGCCTCTGAAAGGTAGATGGCGCCCCATGCAGGCCAAACGGGAGAACTTTATAATGAAACAGCCCGTCTGGGGTGGAGAAAGCCGTCTTCTCCCTCGAGGCGGGGGCCAGAGGGACTTGCCAATAACCCTTCGTTAGATCTAGTGTTGTGATAAACCTGGCCAGGCCCAGTCTATCAATGAGCTCATCCACTCTAGGCATGGGATAGGCGTCAAACTTTGAAATGTCATTAAGCTTCCTGAAATCATTGCAGAACCTGGTTGTTGAGTCGGGTTTCGGCACTAAAACAATAGGACTGGACCACCCGCTATGAGACTCCTCAATTACTCCCATCTCCAGCATGACCCACACTTCTCTTCTTATGGCCTGGCCTCTCTTTTTGCCTCTGGGATACGATAGGGCTTCAGCTTTACCTTGTCTCCCGGGCTGGTAATGATGTGGTGCTGGGCCAATGTGGTGCGGCCCGGCGTGGCCTAAAACACGTCCCGGTTCTGTTGGACCAGCTCCCGAAGCTCCTGCCGTTCGGTCGGGGACAACTGTTCCCCGATGGGAACATCGGCCGCCTCTGCCACCTGCTGCGCAAAAGGGGGGAGAGGGGGGGGCGAGAGCAACACATCCCGGGCATGCCATTTCTTCAACAGGTTAACATGGTATAACTGTCGGGCTGGTGGACCTTGTAGTTGACGGGACCCACTTTTTCGATTATGTCGTAGGGTCCCTGCCATTTGGCTAGGAATTTGCACTCTGCTGTCGGAACCAGTACTAGGACCCGGTCCCCCACATTAAACTCCCGTGGCTGTGCGCCCCGGTCATAAATGCGCTTCTGTGCGTCTTGGGCCTGTTGCATATGTTCTCTCACCACTGGCCAGAGCGCCTTCATCCTGTCTTTCATTACCTGCACATGCTCTATGAGAGACCGGTGGGGCGACGGCTGTTCCTCCCAAATCTCCTTTGCGATGTCCAGGAGACCCCGCGGCTTGCGGGCGTAGAGCAGCTCAAACGGCGAGAAGCCAGTGGAAGCCTGTGGGACCTCACGCACAGAGAACATCAGAAAGGGCAACAACTGATCCCAATTCTTCCCATCCTTCTCCATCACCTTTCTTAGCATGCTTTTCAGTGTTTTGTTGAAGCGTTCGCACAGCCCATCCGTCTGTGGATGGTATATGGAGGTTCGCAGCTGTTCCACTTTCATTAGTTTGCACATTTCTTTCATGACCCGCGACATAAAGCACGAGCCCTGATCAGTGAGAATAGAGTCGGCAATTCCCACCCGACTAAACAAATGAAAGAGCTCCCGTGCCACAATTTTGGCCGTCACCATGCGTAATGGGATGGCTTCGGGGTAACGTGTTGCATAATCTATGATTACCAGTATATACTGGTGGCCTCGGGACGATTTGACTAGAGGGCCCACCACGTCGAGGGCAATTCTTGAGAATGGGGTCTCAATGATGGGCAGCGGGATCAGAGGATTTTTATAGTGTACCTTTGGTGCTGCGCGTTGACACTCTGGGCAGCTCCTGCAGTAGTCCTCTACTGCTCTCTTCATGCCCGGCCAATGGAAACGCGCCTTTATGCGCTCCATGGTTTTGTCCACGCCCAGGTGCGCTCCGAGGATATGTGAATGCGCTAGCTGGAGTACAGTGGGAATAAAGAACTTCGGCACCAGCAATAGATCTTTAACCTCATCATTCTTTTTTACGACTTGGTACAGCAGTTGTCTTTTTATTGCAAAGTGAGGATATGACAGGTTACTCACCCCCTCCACTGGATTTCCATCTACGGTTTTGATATTCGCCCGGGCCTGCGTTAGGTTTGGGTCTTCCAGCTGGGCCGTTCCGAACTGACCCGCCAGGTCCCTCCCCACCTCGTCCGCCTGGGGGAACTCCGCAAATGGGTCCTCGTCACTGCTATCCGTCTCGGGGCCCGCTTGGGGCGCCGGCGCGTCGTCACCCACACCTGATGCCGTCTCTGTCTCACTCCCCGGTATATTCAGGGGTTCCGGCGCGTCGTCACCCACATCTGATGCCGTCTCAGTCTCACTCCCCGTTACGTTCAGAGCACACACCTTCGGCTGACGTAACCCTTTCCTCTTCCTCGGTTTACCCGTAGAGGGTGGGGTGCGCGGGGAGATGACGGCTGAGCACAGCTGGCGATACAGGGGGCAGTCTCGACCAATCAGCAGCGCTACCGGCAGGTTGGGTATCACGCCGGCTGTCATCGAGCAGACCCCCTTGGTGGTCGTCAGGGTGATCTGCGCTGTGGGATACAACTTTGTGTCCCCGTGCACACAGGACACTGACACTTGCGGAGCCTCTGCGTCGCAGTGTGCCAAATGGG
Source organism: Notolepis coatsorum (assembly GCF_963971535.1). Taxonomy (NCBI): domain Eukaryota; kingdom Metazoa; phylum Chordata; class Actinopteri; order Aulopiformes; family Paralepididae; genus Notolepis; species Notolepis coatsorum. The sequence goes on from NC_140175.1 coordinate 90,946,887, forward strand.
GCTGAACCAGCGTTATGACACTACCCGAGTCCAGGAGCGCTACGGCATCTTCGTCGTTGACGCGCACGGGTAAAAGTGTCGCTGATGTTTCCTTATGGGCCCAACAGGCTGCGCCATAATTGCACGTCTTTCCGCGGGGGTCTGAAGCTGCCGCCGATGGCATGGACACACCCCGGCCTGGGCAGTTCCACGAGAAATGCCCGGGCTCGCCGCAGTCATAGCAGCGTCTTTGGTCCTGGTCGAACAGCGGTCTTCTTCGGGGTAGTTCGGGATCACCTGCGTTCCCTACCCGGCCCCTTGGGCTGGGCTCGTCGGGACCCCTCCTTGTTCTCGGCCGCTCTGGCTTTTCCCCTCGCCCCCCTTTGAGTAAGTCCCGCGTTACCTGGTGGGCCTCCACAATATTCACTAGCTGCTCGCCTGCTTCTTCGTGTCATAAGGGAGGGCTCTGACAAAGCGGTCCATAACAATCCGTTCCAAGACCGTGGGCCCTCCGGGGTCGGTCATTAGCCAGGCTCGGCTTATGCGGACTAGGTCGTGCATCTGGGAGCGCGGGAGGCCTGTGCGTCATACACCCAGTCATGGAACCGCTGCGCACAGGACTGCAGACTATGGCCGTAACGGGACAAAATCTCCTGCTTTAGCCGAGTGTAGTTCTCGGCTTGCTCCGGTGGCAGGTCCTGGTAGGCCTTTTGCGCATTACCCGACAGGAAGGGGGCCAGCAGTCCCCCCCAGTCGTCCTCTGGCCAGCCCTCCCGGCCGGCGGTGCGCTCAAACGCTAGGAGATAGGCTTCTACATCCTCCTGCTCCGTCAGCTTGGGGATGAAGCGCCCGGGGTTAGGCCGCGTCCCTGCGGCCCCTTCGTCCCGCCGGTGAGAGGCCATCCGCTGGAGCTCCACGTGGATCATCCCCGTCTGTTTCCTCTGTTCTTGCAGGGCCTCTTCGTGCCGGGCCTGTTGTTCCAGGTTCGCCTTTACGAGCTGCTGCACCAGCGCGTCCATGCTTCTTTTCGTTATTAAATATATATATATTTTTTTCTTTCATTTCTTTTATTCTACTTCGATAAAGTCTATTGTTGTTTATTCCGCACCCCTGATTGCCAGTAGACTATGCCCGCATTCTCCACCACTGTGGCAATTCCAGGTGTAGGGGTGGCAGAATAAACAACACACAGACAGGTTGCAGTTCCCAAAATCATGCTCTTTATTTTCTATTCAATAATAATTGCTTGCTGGCGGTAATCTGTCGGCCGGGCGGCGTCTCCGCTCTGTGGCCTTTTGCCTTGCGCTGCTACGGGGGACTGAGAGGAGGCTCCTCGGCTCCATTAAGTCCCCCCTCCCCAACAGGCGCACCGCGCCGTGATTCGCTAATCACCTAATCACTTCTGATGGGTCTCTAGTGACAGGTGCGTCCGGAAGCGGACGCCCAAACATGGGCAGCGCCCAGCCATTGAGTCGCCACGTAGCGCCCATCAATCACCAAGCCCAGGGGTGGCTTGGGGTTGCCACAGTGTTTAGAAGAGACACTGAAGATTATCGTTTTTGTTTGCACTGACCCTCAGCTAAATTGTGTGTTGTGGAGAACACTGAAGATATCGTTTTGTTTGTTCTGGACTCAGCTAAGGGAGGAGGAAACCGCACTGCCTCTGTGTTATGTGGGACTGTTATTGATCTCTCTCTCTCTCTCTCCTTTTCCACCTCGAGTTGAAGCTGGGAGTATCTGCAGAGCCGCTACGGCGTCAACACCGTTTCCCCACCTCCAACACCAAGAGGATCTGCAGAGCCGCAGATAACTCTGCCGAAGGCAGTCTCCCTTTTTGTTTCGAAATTGTTACTTGACTCCTTTTTGACTCTGTAAATAAATACGCCCTAGTATTTGGCTAACTCTGAACTACCTGTCTGTGCCGTGCGTTTGAGGTCGGTTTCAAACCCTAACAAACAGAAGAGTCATGCATTTGTTAGCAAATTCACATGCTTATATTTGCTTATTCTCACTACCTTATTTTCCATTCTACCACATGTTCAGAATGTAATACTCCCAGGGTGGCATCCTGTATATACCTGTATCCTACATAATACATCAGATTTAGAATTTAATGAAGCCTGTCAAATATGCATAATCCTTAATCTTACATAATATGCTTTACAAAAATGTAAATGCTTTGTGTTGTTGGTCATGTTCATTAGACTCTTTATTATCATGTATTTATTAAATGTTAAAATGATGAAGAGAGGATTAGTGAGCAGGAAGGAGGCTGCTGAGACCAGTTGAACCCTGAGGAGGACATCTTACCACTCTTCCCAAACCACCATGTCTGCTGTAACCTGTCAACCTGTAAAGACAGTAGACACATCCAAGTACCCAAGAAAGAAAATATGCTGACCTATTTCAGTCGAAAAACACTGCTCACAGCATTCTAGCTAAAACAAAACAATAAAACAATCACGCTTGGGAACAGTGTGATAATAATAATAATAATAATAATAATAATAATAATAATAATAATAATAATAATAATAATAATAATAATAATAATAATAATAATAATAATAATAATAATAATAATAATAATAATAATAATAATAATAATAATAATAATAATAATAATAATAATAATAATAATAATAATAATAATAATAATAATAATAATAATAATAATAATAATAATAATAATAATAATAATAATAATAATAATAATAATAATAATAATAATAATAATAATAATAATAATAATAATAATAATAATAATAATAATAATAATAATAATAATAATAATAATAATAATAATAATAATAATAATAATAATAATAATAATAATAATAATAATAATAATAATAATAATAATAATATAATAATAATAATAATAATAATAATAATAATAATACATTTAATTTGTAGTGCACTTTACATTTGGAACCAAATCTCAAAGTGCTACAGGGTAAAACATAGGCTTTAAAAACATAGGCAATTAAAAAACAAGGCACAAAAACATACAAAAAGGGATTTGATTTGATTTGATTTGAAGTCTTTATTTCGAACATGCAATGAATACAACAAACAATAACAAAAAAAGAAAAACAACTCAATCTGCATGTTCGAAAAGGAGTAGGAAGAAGTATACACTTATTTAATCCTACCCCTTTTCCACTACTCAAATGAGTGTACTATTTTAAACATAAAAAAGAAAAGAAAAAAAAATATATATATGCAAAACAAAAAACAAAAACTATATATGTATCAAATAAAATAGAAAACAAAATAAAAATGTAAACACCCGTGAATATCAAGTCCCTTCCTCATCCCTGTACCTTGTGAACATAATTTCCTTATACATCAGTTTGAATTGTCTCATGTTTGGACATTGCTTTAGCACCACATTTAGACTGTTCCACAGTTTCACTCCACATATTGAGATGCAGTGTTTTCTCATGGTAGTGCGTACGTTTAGCACCTTTAAATTGTGTTCTCCCCTCAGATTATAACCCCCCTCCCTATCAAAGAACAATTCTTGAATGTTTCTTGGAAGTGCATGACTTTTTTGCTTTATACATTAATTGTGCCGTTTTAAATTCCACAAGATCATTTAACTTCAATGTCTTTGACTCCAGAAACAATATGTTAGTGTGATCACGATAACCTGCAATGTGAGCTATCCTTATTGCCCTTTTTTGGAGTATAAAAAGTGGTTGTAGTGTAGACTTATAATTGTTTCCCCAGACTTCAGCACAGTAATTTAAATATGGTAAAACTAGTGAACAGTAGAGAATGTAGAGTGATTTTCTATCCAGGATGTGCTTTACTTTACTCATGACTGAAATGCTTCGTGAGAGTTTAGATTGGACATGTTTTATGTGAGGTTTCCAACAGATTTTATGGTCTATTATTACACCTAGGAATTTATTTTCATAAACTCTTTCAATAATCACATCATTTATTTTAACTTGTACCTGAGTATCCAATCTACAGTTTCGAAACAACATAATTTTAGTTTTGCTCAAGTTCAATGATAATTTGTTTCTATCAAACCATTCCTTCAATTTCTTCATTTCAGATGTGATGACCTCTAAAAGCTGCTGGACATTCTCACCAGAAAAAAAAAGATTAGTGTCATCCGCAAATAAATACATTTAAATATATTGGATACTTTACATATCTCATTAATGTACAAGATGAACAGTTTTGGACCCAACGCTGACCCCTGGGGGACACCACAAGCAATGTCCAAACATTCAGATTTATAATCTCTCATTGTCACAAATTGTTGTCTTTTATTTAGATAGCTTCTCACCCAGTCCAATACTACCCCCCTGATCCCATATCTCTCCAATTTCCTGATTAATATATCATGATTAATAGTATCAAATGCTTTTTTTAGGTCAATGAATACTCCAGCTACATGTTTTTTTTTATCTATGGAATTTGTAATTTTTTCAATGAGTTCTATTAACGCTAGTGATGTTGACCGGTGTGTTCTGAATCCATACTGGCTATCGGTGAGTAAATTATGTTTATCAATGAATTTATCTAATCTGTTGTTGAAGAGTTTTTCTAATATTTTTGAAAACTGAGGAAGTAGAGGTTGGGTAGGTGGGGTGGGGCTGTACATTGGAGGGGGGGGGGGCACTGTACATTGGAATACTGACCTACATTTGACATAGAAACTGTTCATTGGAGGAGGTTGGGTAGGTGGGGTGGGGCTGTACATTGGAGGTGGGGGGGGGGTTGGGTACATTGGAATACTGACAAAGCCATGCTTGGTCTTTATTGTACAACTGGGTTAGGACATTTGTAGGGGCCAGTTGCAGTCTCCCGTAGGTGTTCTTTGAGAGTGTTTTTGAAGGTGGGTAGTGATTCACATTCCTTTACAGCTTTGGGTAGGGCGTTCCACATTGTTGTGGCATAATTGCGAAACGTGTTTAGTCCCTTGTTTGAGCCGAATCTGGGTTTTACATGATTTGTGGAGCTCCCTCTGGTGTTGTGATCGTGGTATTCACTGACCTTTGGGAAGTATTTTGACATGTACATGGGTACCTTGGTCGTGTAGTGTATCTTGTAGACCAGGCCCATTGCAAGTTGCTGTACTCTGTCGTTTACTCTAAGCCATCCTAGGTTGGCAAAGTGTGCAGGGGTGAGGTGGGTTCTAGGAGTAAGGTCAAGCAGTAGTCTGACCAGTTTGTTTTGAGATGTTTGTAATTTGGTTTTTAGTGCCTTTGAGGTGCTTTGGTACCATGAGGTGCAAGCATAGTCGTAGTACCCTTGAATGAGTGCTCCTGCCAGAGTCTTCAGGGTATTCTTGTTTACCAGGGAGGAGATCCGGTACAAGAATCGAGTTCGTTGATTGTCTTTTTTTATTACATTGGATGCCATTTTGTCACAGGAAAAATTAGCCTCTAGGCTAATCTTAGGTAAGAGTTAGGTAAGATAGGTAAGAGTTGTATAATAACTTACCAATAGGCTGACAGAATAATTGTAACGTCAGTGTGTGCATGTGCATGTGTGCGCATGTGTTGGCTGCATTGAAGACTGCACATAACATGACAGGCTGTCTTTTGATCGCTCATTGAGGTACTCTCTAGCTAGCTGACTTCAGTTATGTAATGAATATTATTAGCGTTGAATGCTGGTAATTATTGATAAAGATGGCAAAATTCCACCTGGTGATGATATAATGCTAGCTTTATCGATCTGACAAAACTATCTTATAATTCTGGATTTATGACCTGGGCACGGCCTGCATAGCCTGGAAGACAAGCTCATCTGCTACTGTTTAGTCTAAGATTGCTTACCTTATGGGGTTGCTCCAGGGAGATGCGGTAGCGTGGGCATCAGTGCTCTGGCACCATGGGTCACCTGAACTTTGTAATGTTTTTGACCACCCCGTCGGTGGATCCGATGGGTCTCTGTACGACTCCTAGCCATCTGTCAGGGCGCTCATAGCGTCAGCGAATACTCCATTGAATTCCGCCGAGTCAGGGTGGAACGATGAGGCGCTTAAAGGGGTATTCCGTCATGGACACAGTGATGTTCTCAAGGACGAATTAGCCGCTAGAGATACGTCGGACACTTTAGATGAGCTAATTAACTTGGCCAGGAGTCTGGACACCCGTCTCTGTGAGCACCGTTGAGAGAAGGCTATAGTGTTAGCCGTCCCACGCTAACTGAGTCACCTCGCTCTTCCCCTTTTCACGCCACCAGAGTGGGTTCTGAAAATCAGTTTTCAGACTATCGTGGTCTGAACAATAACACAGTGAAAAACAAATACCCTTTAACGTTAATCAACTCTGCTTTTAAACCACTCCAGGGAGCCACCATCTTCACAAAGTTGGACCTGAGGAATGCGTACCATCTGGTCCGCATCCGAGAGGGGGATGAATGGAAGACGGCTTTCAACACCCCACTCTGTCATTTTGTGCGTGATGCCATTCGGCTTGACCAACGCTCCTGCCATCGTCCAAGCCCTCATCAATGACATACTCCGTGATCTCCTCAATCGCTCCTTTTCCATGTATTTAGATGATATTTAGATTGTTTCCCGTAGTCCAGAGGAACACGTCCAGCTTGTTCGACAGGTTCTCCAGAGACTTTTGGAGAACAAACTATTCGTCAAAGCTGAGAAGTGTGAGTTTCACGTCAGTTCCGTCAGCTAAGATACCCATGTACATGTCGAAATACGTCCCAAAGGTCAGTGAATTCCACGCCCACAACACCAGAGGGAGCTCCACAAATCATGTTCAACCCAGATTCGGCTCAAACAAGGGACTAAACACGTTTCGCAATTATGCCACAACAATGTGGAACACCTTACCCACAGCTGTATAGGAATGCGAATCACTACCCTCCTTCCAAACCGCTCTCAAAGAGCACCTACGGGTGGCTGCAATTAGAAACTGGCCCCGGTAAATGTCCAAATGATGAAACAGTACTGTATATCTATTATATTTTTTTTATTATTGCAAAACAAAAATTATTAAAAGTCAGTACTCAACACATAATACATAATGAAACTAACAGTCAAGGTGGTTAAAATTACATGCAAGTACAGAAACAAGATAAAAAAAAAAGTCTATAATAACATTTTAACCGTATACAGTGTATATCCAGCGAAATTACAATTATATAAATGTTTATATAGAACATACCCCTAATACCTATTTTCTAAAACCCTACACACATATGCTCCAGCTCGAACCCCCCCCCTCCCGGACCCCTCCTTGGATAGTACCTCCATTATCCCTCACTCCTAACCAGACACTACCATTATAAGCTAGCTTTTATTCTCTCCACCACTTCTACCCACATTGACATTTTGGATTCGTTGAGACCCAGAATTCTTGCTGTAGATATTTCTTGATATATCACATCTAGATATGTAAGAGACCAAACTTTCCGGCACATTTTTTCCGGTTGAAACCAGCGTGATGCGATCAGTTTTTTAGCAACTGTGATACCCGATAAGACCAATCTCTTTAGCTGTGGATTTACTGCAAACTCAAAAACATAATTTAAAAGCAATACAGAGGGGTGTACTGGTATATTCCAAGATACGAGTTTTGATAATTGATGGGTCACATCTTTCCAGAATGCCTTAACTGGTGGGCAGTCCCAATACATGTGCATAAATGTCCCTTCGTCTCCATTTGTACATTGGGAGCATTTTGAGTCTTGTTTCAGGCCCATTCTGTTCAGCCTTATAGGAGTCAAGTATGTCCTGTGAATATAGTTAAGATTGATTTGTTGATGGTCCGGGTTCCTTGATGTAAGACGGACATTTGCCCATGCTTCTTGCCAATCAAAGTCACTTTCCAGGTCTGGAATATCCCTCCTCCAGACAGTGTCTAGTTGAAGGGTTTCATACGAGGACGTTAGTAATTGATAATAAAAACCTGATACAAAACCTCCCAATGTTTCTCTTTCATAGAAAAATTTGTGGTATCTGTGGTGTTCAACTGGTATGTGTAATGGAACACTGTGAGACCTCAAACATAGGCGTAACTGTATGTAAAAAAGCCATGTGGACTCGGTGAGGTTAAACTTTGTGCATATTTCTCCATAACTACAGAAGCCCTGGTTATTAAAAATATCCCCTAATGAGTGTATGCCTTGCTCTTCCCATATAGGGAATCTTATAGGACGTTTTCTCATTAAGAGTGTATTGTTATTGAATATGGGAGTGTGATTATGCCATTTTTGAGGGTTAGGATATTTTTTTTGTGTTTCTCGCCATGTTCTGATTGCATGGGTAATTATGGGGCCAAATTCCCGCTCACAGTGCTTGATTGAAAGTTTAGTGTGTGCTATGTCCTTCAGTCTCTGTGGGGCTACTATGTTTTCTTCCAATTCTCTCCAAGATACCAAAGCCTGGGGATCAAACCATATTGTCAATGGTCTTAATGTGAAAGCCTTAAAATATTGTAAAAAATCTGGAACTGCCATGCCGCCGTCTGCTTTATTCCTCTGTGCGGTGGATCTTTTCCAGTAGCCCTCTGGAGGAGGTAACGGTAGCATTGAGCTGATGAAGTTGATTCTTGGTAATACATCCATCTTAACTATTGATACCCTTGCCTGTACTGAGTTTTTAAGTTTTGCCCACCTGTCCAGGTCGTCTTTGATTTTGTTCTGTATTTTTGTGTAATTGTGCTTCACCGTTTGCCTTATGGTGGGAAATATTTCCACACCCAAGCATCTAAAATGTTTAACCATGGGTATCGCACCTGGGAGGGATGTGTCTTTTTTTGCTCGGATGTTAAGAGGAAGGAAAGCCGACTTCGGCCAATTTATTTTAAATCCCGATAAATCACCAAAGTTCTCTATCAACTTGAGTAGATGCGGCAATGTGGTGTTGGGGTTTTGCATGAACAATATTACGTCGTCCGCATATAAACTAATTTTATGTTGTGTGCCCTTGATTACGATTGGTTCTATGTATTGGGATTGTCTTATATATTGTGCTAAAGGCTCTAATGATAGATTGAATAGTCCGGGACTAAGAGGGCAACCCTGTCTGGCTGAGCGTGATACCGGAAAGATTTCGGAGATGAATGTGCCTGTTGTAATCATGGCCGATGGGTCCTTGTATAGTACTTTAATCATATCAATGAATCCTTTTCCTAACCCCATCCTTTCTAATACTGCCCATAGAAACGACCATTCCAGCCTGTCAAATGCTTTCATAGCATCCAGGGATAGCATCGCCTTAGGTGTGGTGTCCTCTTTGTCTGCATCTAGTACGTGCAGAATTCGCCTTATGTTATCATTGATCAGGCGACCTCTTATGAAGCCAGTTTGGTCCGGATGAACTAAAGACGTCATATGCTTTTGCAATCTGATGGCTAATATCTTAGAGTACAGTTTGACATCGGTTCCGAGGAGGCTTAAAGGTCTGTAACTACCGCACTCAGTGGGGTCCTTGTCTTTTTTGAGAAGGACTGAAATGAGTGCGATATTGTGGTGTTTATGGAAGCTCCCCTCCTTGACTGAGTATAAGATCATATTTAGTAATAAGGGTCCAAATATGTCCCAACAAGAAAGGTACAATTCTGATGGGATACCGTCTTTTCCCGGAGCCTTACCGTTTTTCATTCCGGATATGGCCTTCTTGAGTTATTCTAATGTGATCGGTGCTTCTAACTGTTTAGCGTCGTCCTCCGAAAGTTTAGGGAGAATAATTTGATTAAGATATGTGTCTAATTTGTTTTGATCAAAGGTCGTTTCTGAATTATACAAGTCGGAGTAGAATTCTTTGAATGTGTCGTTTATTATTTTGGGGTCTGTCACAAGTACTTGTTGTTTTCTAATGGCAGTTATATCTGCCACTATCGCCCTGTCTCTCTTCTCTCCTTCCTTTCTAAAACACTTGAACGTGCTGTATCCAACCAACTTACTGCTTATCTCTTACAGAATGACCTCCTAGACCCCAATCAGTCTGGCTTCCGGACTGGCCACTCCACAGAAACGGCCCTCATTGCGGTCACAGAGGCACTTCACTTAGCAAAAGCGAAAGGCCTCTCCTCTGTCCTGATTCTCCTAGATCTATCTGCAGCCTTCGACACAGTCAACCATCAGATCCTCCTCGCGGCCCTCGCAGGAATGGGAGTGGCTGGATCTGCGCTGACATGGCTGACATCATACCTCAATGACCGCTCCTACCAAGTGTCATGGAGAGGGACTCTGTCGGCCACCCGCCCCCTCCGGACGGGTGTCCCCCAGGGCTCGGTCCTAGGACCCCTTCTCTTCTCCCTCTACACTAAATCACTGGGTAACATTATCACATCTCATGGCTTCTCATATCATTGTTATGCCGATGATACTCAACTCTTCCTCTCCTTCCCTCCCTCAGATATCCACGTCTCTGAGCGGATCTCGGCCTGTCTGTCCGACATCTCCGCCTGGATGACGACCAACCACCTCAAACTGAACCTAAGCAAAACAGAATTGCTCCACCTGCCGGCCAAATCCTCCCCCCTGACCGACCTCTCCATCACAGTCGAGAATGCAGCTGTGACCGCGTCGCCGACCGCCAAGAACCTTGGTGTTGTCCTCGACGACCAGTTGAACTTCTCTGCTCACATCGCAGCGACAACCAGAACCTGCAGATTCCTCCTGAGCAACGTCAGAAGGATACGCCCCTTCCTGACAAAAGAAGCCACCCAACTCCTCGTCCAATCAACAGTCATCTCCCGCCTCGACTACTGCAACGCACTGCTAGCTGGCCTCCCGGCCACTGCCACCAAGCCTCTTCAACTCATTCAAAATGCAGCGGCCCGCCTGATCTCAAACCTACCGAAGTCAGCCCATGTCACCCCACTTCTTAGGGACCTGCACTGGCTCCCCATTGCTGCACGTATCCGCTTCAAGGCCCTCGACCTAGCATACCGTGCGGCAAAGGGAACCGCTCCCGCCTACCTCCGGTCAATGGTCTCTAACTACACACCCTCAAGACCCCTACGCTCTGCGTCTTCTGGCCGCCTCAGATCTACTCCTATCCAAGCTCCCGGAGGGTCATCAAAGAGAAGCCGCCTATTCTCAGTCCTTGCCCCACAATGGTGGAATGAACTACCCATCCCAGTTAGGACAGCCGAATCCCGTCCAATCTTTCGCCGTCGACTAAAGACTCACTTCTTCAACCATTATCTGAAATGATAAAAAAAAAAAAAAAAAAAAAAATCTAACCCCGACTAACCTTAATGTCATGCACTTGTCCTAATAAACTAACCTACACTGTAACACGCAACACTTTGATGAACATTGTTACTCAGCTGATAGAGTTATACCCTTCTTGCTGTCTTGTCGCACAGAACTTGTAAGTCGCTTTGGATAAAAGCGTCAGCTAAATGACTAAATGTAAATGTAAATGTATATCTGCAAATTCTGCATTAATTCTTAATCGCATGGCTAATAGGTGACTAGGTTTAGAACCTTGGAAATACTGCTGTTGTCTTGTGCTGCGTATTTGCATTTCCGATTTTTGTCTGTATATTGCATTGATCTCTGTCTTTAGAATGTTAACTTGATTTTCTAGTCCAGTAGAGTTGTTGTATTTTAAAGAATTAAATAACGTTGAGTAAAGCGTTTCCATTTCAGACAGTTTTGTGTTTTGATTTTTGCGCAATATGGAGGAAAATCTATCCGTGAAATCCTTGATCATACCCTTTACCGACATCCATAATATTCTGGGGTCTTGCACCGCGTTTGCATTATCCCGTAAGAATACTGTGGGAGCTTCTTTGAGTTGTGTAATGAATTCCTTGTTGTTAAGCAGCATAGTATTAAAACGCCATCTTGGGGCCCGGGAAGATAGTATACCAAATGTTGCTTTCAGGATTAAATAACAGTGATCTGAGAGCGCATTGGGTATCATTTCCACTTCATATTTATCAAATATTCTCGGGGATGCAAAGACGTAATCAATTCTGGATAATGTGTTGTGTCTCGCCGAACGACAGGAGTACTTTCGGGTCATGGGATTAAGTGAACGCCATAAATCAATTACCCCTGTAGTCTTTGACCAATCTTTTAATGCTTTAGATGAATTTTTTTGTTCGCTTGAAAAGGCAAGGTAAGATTTGTCCATCCTTGGATTCCAAATGGCATTAAAATCCGCACCTATTATATATGAGTACTCGGGATGGTTTAACATTTCCCCGGTTAGTGAAGTGAAGAAACCCACTTCGTACAAATTTGGGGCATATACCGCTGCCAACGCTATTTTCCTGTTATTATGCACAATCCTAGCTATAGTTATACGCCCCTCAGCATCCGACCATACCCCTTTTAATTCGATATTTAATTTACGTCTGACGACTATGGCTACACCTCGAGTTCTCGTGCCAAAAGAAGAGTGACTAATATTATGGTATATGTTATCCGCTAACGTATTTATGTCTTCCTCCAAAATGTGCGTTTCACTTAATAGAGCCACGTCCACACTTTTTTCATCAGTGTGAGCACGCTTTTGCGTTTGTGTTGTTTGTTTATCCCACCGGTGTTCCATATCATTATATTCAAACTAGCCATAATCTATGCATGTTTTTGTGTAGTTTTTGGTAATGCTTCTGGAGTGCGAAGCTACAATAGATGTACATCCAATTAATGAGGTCCCGTTGAGAGCCGAGCTTAAAAACATATATATATACAAATAAAAATCCCCTATTTTCCCCTCGCCCAGAGAGTCGTACAGGCCTGTGTTCCAAAAACACATCCTCCGCGAATGACTCTCTCCCTTAGTCCACCGGGTTGCCCAAACTGAGCATTGTAATCCTAATCTTCCTATGCTAATTGCCATAGGATCTAACATTTTCATTCTATTGCAATAGAATGTCGCTTTTGGTCTTGCACCTTCCCTTACTGTAATGAAATATTGTGAAAAATGAAAAAAAAGAGAATAAACTTTCATCGACATATTCATTTGAACCCTCTACTAACATGTAGGAAAGTCAGGAAAAAGGAAAAGATTGTAGAGAAATATTGACACCTTAATGTGAAGAACAATGGAAAAGAACAATGTAAGTTAAAAGATAGAGATAAAAAATAGAATAATAAAAAAAAAAAAAAAAAAATATATAGATAAGGAATGAGCGATAGAATAATATTCAACGTGGAGAAGCCACTAGAACCGAATTAAGTGATTAGATAAAATAGAAAAGCAGAGCCTTATAGAGCTTCAATGTGCCAGTCACTTCATCAGTGGAGTGATTGCATAAATTGTTAGAATAACCTTGTTGTGTTCATACGTTTAGGTGTGGTTGATTTTTGAAGTATTATTAAGGACTGATTGAACTTCAGTCAATTGATTATCTGCTATGTATATACACACCGGATGTTTATTGTTAGAGTTGTAGGCCTTCGTTGTCATGGTGCATTATATTCTAGAAGGTTGTAGAATATACTAGTACCAATAGACTGTTGTTATGTTCCAGAATGATCTCAGAGACCCAGGGCAGTCGAGCGATAAACCCAGAATATTCCAGATTGAATTTATTGCCAATGATATGTACTTGTCTCCCCGGAGACCAGAGTCTGAAATTATAATGTATTACGGATCGTATTATACACAGTACGCATTGGTATAGACGGCCTGCATATCGTCTGCTACTTTGATGAACACAATAAAAGACATTCTAATACTGATATACACTGAGAAAGAGGGAGATGAATCGGCTTATCTGTTTTCAGACACTGTCGTTCTGACTTGGGGTATCTCCTCCATATTTAATCCAATAATCCTCAGCCACTTGTGGTGTGCGTAATCCAATCCTGCGGCCGTCCCTTTTCACGATCGATAACAGCGCCGGGTATGTTAGCCGTGGCTTGTGGCCAGCCTTGAACAATTTTTGCATCACCTCCTTGTATGGTAGACGTCGAGCGATGGCTTCTTTGCTTAGATCTTCGTAGATAAATATTGAATGTTCACCATGTTTCAGCATCCCACGTTGGATGTGAGCAATTTTGATGATGTCATCTCTTATTGATGTCTTCCGCAGAGTAACAATGATGACTCTTGGCCCTTTGCTTCTTTGCTCCCGAGAACCGATTCTGTAAACTTGGTCCACTTTCGGCACTTTGTTTGGAAAGTTGTTACCCAAAATCAATGATAGAACTGTTGGAAAGTTGTCGTCTTCGCAATTGACTGCTTCATCAAGCCCTACAATGCGGATGTTATTTCGCCTGTGGTAGCGATGGGATTCGAGTAGCCTCTCCAACGATTCATCTTTAACCTCTTGTATTTCCCTCCGGCATGCTTCTTTCACACTTTCTATCTCATTTGACATCACTGTCATGCCATTGCAGATGGTGTTTTCGTTCACTTTGACTGCCAGTGTAATATCTGTCACCGAATTCTCCACTGTCGTGATTCGCTCGGACTGTGCAGCGACCGCTTTCTTGACTTCCTCTAATTTAACATCGATGCGATCGAATTTATCTTCGACGTGTGCTTTGAGCTCATCGACGTGTGCTTTGAGCTCCTCAATGTGTGTAATCTGTTCTTTCATCAGGTTAGTCAGTGAGTTGAAATCGGGTGGCATGGTTGTACTGCTTGTGCCAGCTGGTGGTATAGGTGCAGTGACGGTCACGGTGGCGATGGATTTGTCTGCTATTATCTTATCCAGATCAGCTGCTCTATCTCTCACGGAGCTTGTTCCTGCCGCTCCTGTTTTGTTGACAACTATTGTCTCTCTGTCGGGGACCATAGTCGATGGTCCCGGTGTATTTTCCTCTTTATTCTCCTCGTCGGGGCTTGTCGCCAACGGTTCTGTACCCGCGTCGCGGCCGTGTCTTCTTGAACGTGTTTCGCTCTGCGTCGCTGAAGTTGCCGTTTCTGGTTTCTTTGCCGTCTTTCCCTTATCCTTACTTATGTTGTCTTTTGATATAGTTAGTAGAAGGTCTTATAAATACATACGATGTGGTCTTATGTCTTTTGGTATTGTCCAAATAATGTTTTTAAACTAAATTAACGTTGATGGGAGCGGAGCTGTTGCCAAATGCGTGCGCTACATATTGCGCTAAACCGGAAGTCATATACAGTACTGTATATCTGTATGGCATGTATCTCGTAAATGTCTTGATGAATTGAAAATGGGGGACCCTGATGTAAACAAGACGAAAGTCTTTTTCTGGTCTGCATCCACTTAACAGTTGTTTGTATTGAGCCGTACCGTATTGTACCCATTATGCAATCTGTTAATAAAGTTTTCAATCAATCAATGTGCTAGCGTTTCACTCGCATTTGCATCTAAACAGCGAACTGGAAAAATTATTATATAAAGATTATTATTATTATTATTATTATGTGACAGTTCGATGACCTAAACTAATGTTGCTAATGTCAACCAAGCTGGTTCCAAACAGTTATAACTAATCCTGGAGCCGCTCAGCGGAGTGGTTTCTTTCTCCTACAGTGAGGGAGGGGAGGGGCCGTGTGAGTGAGTGAGTGAGTCTCTCTCTCTCTCTCTCTCTCTCTCTCTCTCTCTCTCTCTCTCTCTCTCTCTCTCTCTCTCTCTCTCTCCTCTCTCTCTCAAACATAGTGTGGAGTGGAGAGATGACACATAATAACAAATGGACATTATAATTCATTAAAGAATTTTATAAAGAATTGTCCATGTTCTGTCACCTAATAATATTTTCCATTGCTTTTTCTGATATTTTACGTTTTTGCCGTGGTATCGTTTTAGAATCGGTATCGTGATACTTAGGCTGGTATCGGTATCGAAGTAAAAATGTTGGTATCGTGACAACATAGTACTCCTAGTTTATGTTTGTGTGCTCAGTGACCTTGCTACATACTAACCCTTGTTCTCCGATGTCCAGGACCTCACCCCTCCGGCCTACACCTCGACCACGGATCCCACCAGCTTGCATCCCCCTGGACCTCACCTACCCATGCCATCGGCCTGTCTCTCCTCCACTCCTGGTTCCCCGTCTCCAGCCCCTCTCCTGACCCTTGGACCTTTCGCCCCCCCCCCCATCCTGCTTAATTATACATTCCAAACCGCTCCATTCTCCTGTGGCTGTGTTCTGCTCTTGGGTTCTAGAAACACCCCCCGTGGGCCATAACAGAAACTTGTTGCAGCTGTGGTTCTATGTGGTTGGTCATTCTCACAATGAATCATTCGATTTCTAATTTCTTCTTGTTGAACCTCACCAACTGATGCATCCTTGATATTTAGGCCACACGTTTTGTAAGAGTGTATCGTCTTTTGTCATCGTATGCCATGTATTGTATGCAAAATATCGTTCTTCAAAGTAACTAGTACCTGATGGGTTCACATAAATGTGGTGGAGAAGAAAATATACAATATTTCCTTTGAAATGTAGTTCCCTGAAAGTAAAGTAAAGTACAAGTATCTCAAAATTGTTCTTTAGCATTTTACACAAAAGAAAACAATGTATAGACTCATGCAAACATAATTCCTCTCAATCACTTATGACCCACTAGAGGTGTGTGGTGGTGTCTTTATCTGCAGAGACCCCTCCCTCTGCCTGGATTTCCTCATGTTGCTGTGCTCAGGACGTTTCTTGGCGTCAACCTTTGGGCAGTGAGTGCATGTTATAAGTAATATATTTACGTATTGTACAATGTATACAATACATATATTACATAATCAGCGCTTTAAAAAGAAAACGGTGGCTTGTCAACTTTCTCTCTTTCTAAAATGTTTCTGACAACATTCTTAGTGGTAAGTTTGGTGTTTGGTAGGATATTGCTGGATCTTGAGTCATATTTGATCTGCAATGTCTGGGCAGATTGATCTGAACTACGTTCTGTGGTACAGTGTCTGTGAACACTACCTTGTTTTGGTGGTGTTCTAGTGACAAACTACCTAGTATGCCTTTAAGTACAGTACTTAAGTAAGAAATACTTTCCACCACTGAATTCTGGCAATGAGAACCATGTAGACTAACCACTAAATGCTGTGCTTATTCCAACAAAACAAACAACAGCCACTCTGTGACATTTTATAATGGAATATATCTGCACTGCTGCTATGCTGGTCAGTAAAACTAATTCCCAGTAGACTGTAAGTCAGTGTGTCCACATTAATGTGTTTTGGAGCTAAATTCAACTGTTGTAGCTTTAATTGTTATTATTATTGTATGCTCTGGGAGTGAGTGGAGAGTGTTTTGTTGAAAGAAATCTTGAATCCTGAACCTTTTCACTTTGCTTTTAATGATAGAAACGTGCTGAAAAAACAGGTGATTAAAAAGAACATTGACTAGTGATGTTTTCAGACACAATGTTAGTACTGTGTGAAGTAAAATATACTGTACTGCTTGTTCTCAGCTCCTCGTTTTGCCCTCCATCGTGGCCTCCTGTGTTAGACAATATGTATGAAGTACTCTCATTCAAAAGTGTTATTTTCATGTAAAAGATATATATACAGTATACTGTGTGTATATATATATATATATATACATATATAGGCAAGTGCTCCCACCCACTGTCCTTCATGAGAAGGTTAGTTGGCCCTCTCTGATGGAGAGGTGCAACAAACACAAGCTACCTCCTTATACTACATCATTATTGAAATGGGATTTTGGAACCTATGGAACCCGTTCTAGTGACTGGCTGGTCGGTCCCCAGAGTTTGCTCTGAACAGGGTGAATCTGCATTTTGCTATGATGCCCCTACCTCATGGAATGAACTCCAACAGTCCTTAAAGCTTGAGATTCTCCCCTCTGTTGCAGAGTTTAAAACCTTGATCTCCAACCTTTGTCAATCAAGTTGTACGTGTTTTAATTTATTTGTTATCCTTGCTCTTTGCCTCGTCTTGTTGTCTTATTGTTATGATTTGACATGCTGTGTGATTTTATATGCTTTTTATTTTTGCTTATTTCTATATGTACTCTCAACGTGACTGTAAATGAGGGAAACCTCAATTACCTTTTGAGTTTAAATAAAGGTTTTAAATAAAATAAAATAATTGCATTCAAATTGTACAAGTGCCCTCCAAAAGATGAACTTCTGTGTGCTTTTTGATTTGCCCGACAATTTGATGTGAAACTGGAGGACAAAAGGACAAGGTTGCCATCAAACAATAAAGGCTCAAAAC